>NC_058368.1:172414092-172725342 GCF_018350175.1 Felis catus
TCACATTCCTTAAGATTACCGTCAGTCTTAGCAAGATGTCTTTAAAGTGTTGGGAAGCTGTCAAGTACAGGGTTGTGAATACAAATTTTCCGACAATTTTCACTTCTTACTTGACGGCTCAAATTTTATGATTGGCAACATAGACTGTCCAGGGTTTTTCCTGAAGTGATATGAGGAGCCTATCAAACAGCTTAAGTGCTTAGAAAGATTAAAGTTAGGATATGTCCTGATGAATTACGCAAACATTATATTGCTGACAAATAATTTAATGTATAGAAAAAGGCTCATGATATGTTAAGTGGAAAAATGGAACAAAAAATGCTGATTATGGTATCAGCTATGCTCTAAGAAGTTTGTATTTCTTGCAGTTTTTCTGTATTAGACAAAACAGCCACAAAACCAAACCCAGAAACTTTTCTTAAGCAGAGGCAGAGATCATTCCTGTGAAATAATTTACAAATGAACACTCATCAATACCAAATTTTAACACTGATGGGAAGCCTTACCAATATTATCATCTTCAAATTTAAAAAACAAAAAACAAAAAAACCTTGAGTTCAACATCACTGATACAAGCTAAAAAGAATGAAGTACAAATCCTATTCCATCCCATCCAACATGAAAGTAAAGCCCTGTCTTTTGGCACAGGAGGTAAAAAAGCAGCATAATTTCAAATGTCTTTTCCCCCAAAGACTGCCCTCGTGTAATTTTGACAGAACAAATGAGTTGTCCAAAATCCAAGACATTTCTGCTAATCACTTCCTTCTATTACAGAATCAACACAATGCTACAGAATTCCTGAAAGCTATGTTTAAACTATGAGTAATTTGACATCATTTAAAATTACCTGAAGTGATTTTTTTTTTAATTGAAGGGTCCATGCATCCATCTAGCCATCTGCTAATAAAGAATAGGGGTGTCTGGGTGGCTCAGTTGGTTAACCATCTCTCTTTGGCTCAGGTCATGATCTCACAGTTCATGGGTTCGAGCCCCACATCACAACAGGCTATACAGCCTGCTTCAGATCCTCTGTCCCCTTCTCTCTCTCAAAAATAAAATAAACATTAAAAAAATGGGTAATAAAGACTTATTAACCAGGGTGCCTGGCTCAGGCAGTTGAGCGTCTGACTTCAGTTCAAGTCATGATCTTACAGTTAGTGGGTTGGAGCCCCACGTCTGGCTCTGTGCTGACAGCTCAGGCCCAGAGCTTGCTTGGGATTCTGGCTCCCTCTCTCTTTCTGTCCCTCCCCTGCTCATGCTCTCTCTCTCAAAAATAAACAAACACTACAAAAAAAAAAAAAAAAAAAAAAAAAAAAGACTGGATTAACCAATCCCTCACCAACTCAAAAGCATTAACTTCTTCATGTCTGTCTCAACAGATTTTTTTTTTTTTTTTTTTTTTTTACAATACAAGGTTCATGCAGAACTTAAGGCCTGTTGCGTAAAGTTCCCTGAAACAAAGGCACCCTCTGGGATGCCTGTACTTTCAGACTCCTTCAATCTTTTAGCATTTGGCTATGAATTCAAACTCAACAGATTTCCAGCAAAAGTAATGTCAATTTCATGATTCTAGAGTCACATTACTATTTATACCTCAACTACTACATTTGCTATCAGGTAAAAAGGGGGAAAGTCAAGGAAAATACCCTTGGCTTGGATTTTATGAAAAAGATTAGCTTCTGGGGGTAGGGGCGAGGTGGTCAGAAAATCATTTATGTATGTGTGTGTGTATATATATATATATATGTATATATATATATATATATACACACACACACACACATATACACACACATTTATATATATACACACATACATACATTTATATATATATATATATATATATATACACACACATACATACATATATATGTATGTCATGTCTTCTTGACTGCAAAACCAGGGCTGAGCCCATGTTTTAGGCCTTTATCTTCCCATTGTCTACCACCATACCTTGTAAAAGATGGTACCAGCAGTTATAGTTTATGAGTACTCATGTACAAGTATTTATACATATCAGTTTAATAATCCCACAGTGACTGTGGAAGGTAGAGATGGTTGCCCTCTTTTTATAGAAGGAAAACTAGTCCCCAGTTAGCATTTAGGTAACACAACTAAGATGCAAACACAGGCTTGGCTGTAAACAAATGGTTCTCAAACTCTGGTGTACATCAGAATCACCTGGAGGTTCTGCTAAAAAAAAAAAAAAAAAATGCCTGGGCCTGCCCCCTGATTTTCTAATTCAGTAGGTCTGGAGTGGGGCCTGATAATTTGCATTGCTAACAAGTCCCCCCCCTCCAACCCCCCCCCCCCCCGCCGCCACACACACACACACACACACACACACACACACACACACACACACACACACACTAATACTGCTCATCCAAGGATCACACTTTGACAACTGTTGTTGTAAACCACATCAGCCAACAGGACTTTGTGGAGGGTTCAATGTGCATGCAGAAAGCAAACACAGGGTAACAACACAAGTTTATATGGAATAAAAAGGTTAGAATTCTGACATTTTTCAAAATTCAACTTTCATACTTGTGTATTTTTCTACTCTCTATTTATGCCCTTCAAGAAAACCTACTTCTGGTTTCCATTTGCCTCATGGCACCATCAACGAGTCTGCAGAGCAACAACCACTCCCCCTGCCCCCCAAGCGTGTAGAGAAGAGCTGATAGGAAATCGTGACTATCCAGTCCTCCACATGGTAGACGGGGAGTGTTCTCAAGTCAGGAAAGAACAAAGAGACTAGCCCTAACAACTCGAGTGTTCAGGTCTCTTCTAGAGCAACAGTTCAGCAGCATCTGCTGGAATTAGATGGCAGACAGCCTTCCAATTTGACTAGTTGGGGGGGGGGGGGCGGGCAGGGGACTGCAGCTAAATCTAAGTGACTGTGACAGAGAAGACCCTTAAAGGGAATGGAAGCTGAAGGCAAAAGACAAAGGAAATGGGACGCATGAGAGCAGACATCTTCTCGGTACATTAACTCTGGATCAGATATTGGCTGCTATACCCAAGAATCATAGCTTGGTTCCTATTGATTAATCAATAGTGGCCCTGATTCACTTGGACAGCTGAAGAGCTACAGGTTCAACGTAGCAAACCTCCCCCTAGTAAGCTGCGAAATTGGCACCGTTAAAACATGGCTCTTTCAAATTGTTTAAAACTCGCCTACTGAGATGCACACATTTTCAGCAACATTTCATTTCTCAGAGTAACATAACTCAAGGACAGGGCAAAAAGACGGCAATAATTTCATTGCAGGGAAGCCACTCTGAAAAGTAAAAGCTGTAATACAGCTATTACCTAAGGGGTTATCTCCAGGAGCATCTTAATTTTCTGGAGACATCCGTGGTGCGGCCGACAACAGCTTGACTCGCGGATGCCAATTCCACACAGATCAAGACACAAATCTCACACGTCAACGTGGCAAAAGCAACATAACCGAAGGGACTAAAAAAGGAAAGGAAGAATACCAGTGGGCTTATATTTAAGGGGAAGGAGAAAGAAAAAGAAAAATCACAACCCTGGTCAGACTGGAAGCCAAACAATCGGACTTTGCCTCTGTCATGCATCTTATTTGCTCAGTTTACAGGAATGTCCATGTCCTGTGAATGAAAAGAGATGCCTAGGTATTAGCGCTCTTTGGAAACAAAAATTAAGTGATCCACAAGGATGTGATTTTCTGTATTTAAGAATGTTTATAAGGCAAATGCCCACTAACACTGCCTTCCTAAGTCCAGCACACTTAGTCAGGATTTAGAGGAACTAGAACCCTCCTACATGCTGGTGGGAACGCCAAGTTGTCACAACTTCTCCGGGAAACAGTCAGAGTTTCTTGAAAAGTTAAACATAGGCTTTCCATGTAACCAGCTATCCCATTCCCAGATACTTACACCCAAAGAAATGACACCATAAAAAGACCTATTCACAAATGTCAACAGCAAATTTATTTGAAGTGTCCAAAAAGTGGAAACAATTCAAATGTCCATCAACAGATGACAGGATAAATTGTAGTACACTCATATAATGAAACATTACTCAGCCACAAGGAATGGATCACTGATACATGCAATGTGGATGAAGCTTAAAGTCATTACACCAAATGAAAGAAGTCAGACAAAAAAAAAGAAAAAAAAAGGCAGAACATAGAAGATCCCATTTACATTAAATTCAGCAAAATGCAAACTCATCTATAGTGACAGAAAGCAAATCTGCAATTATCTAACAAAGAGAAGGGGGATGGGGAGTAGAGAGAGGAAAACTTTGGGGGATGAGAGATATGTTCAGTTTCTTGACTGTGGTCATGGTTTCATGGATGTATACATATTTCAGAATTTGTAAGGTTATACAACCTTAAATATGTGCAATTCATGGTTAATTATTGCCTCAACAAAACAGCGTTTTTTAAATTTTTATTTATTTATTTTGAGAGAGAGAGCGCGCAAGCACGTGTGGGAGAGCAAGGGAAGGGGCAGAAAGAGAAGAAGAGAAAGAGAATCCTAAGCAGGCTCCACACTGCCAGCACAGAGCCCAAACTGGGGCTCAAACCCATGAACCATAAGATGACGACCTGAACTGAAATCAATAGTTGGACCCTTAACTGACTGAGCCACCCAGGTGCCCTAAAACAGGTTTTTTTAGAAAAACAACATACTTTAGATCTTTCAACTATTGAGTAAGGGAAGGCGTGAATTTTAGCAGCTACACTACAGAGTAGAAAACTAAACTCTAATTCTAATCTGGGCTGCACATAAAGCATTACACAATACTCGAGGAGCATGAGGAAACTGCATGGGCTCCAGCTTGCTGCAGTGCACAGGGGGCCTCAGTCACGGGTCAAGCACCTCAAAGACTGGCCTGGCAATCATTAGCTCCCGGTTCTAAAACTAGCTCACTGAACGTGAAACCCTTCCTCTATCTCCAGGGTTAGTTACGACACTAGCCAGCAATCTTACAGAGATCTGGTGAGGTGAATGGAAAGGTTAAAATAGTCAGGACTCACATTTGATGAAAGCTGTTCTCACCCACCTGAGCTATTATAGAATAAGGGTCCCTTGGCTTCCCTGTCATGCTCTAAGGTCTGTCAACTACAGCCCATGGACCAGATCCACCTCACCGTGTGCTTCTGCAGGACCTACAAGCTAAGAAGTATTTTTACATTTTTAAATGGTTATTTTTAAAAACATCATCTCCTAACATACAAAAATTTTATGAAATTCAAGTCTTTGTGTCAGTAAATAAAGTTGTCCTGGAACACAGCTATACCCATTTGTTTACATGTTGTCTATAGTGGCTTTTACCCTATAATGACAGAGTTGAGTGGCTGAGACATAGATCATATGACCCACAAAAATTAGAGAATATTTACTATCTGGCCCTCCATAGAAAATGTCTGCCTTGCTCTGGGCCCAAGTCCTACATGCCTCTCAGGGTTTTGAGACCCTTGGAAAATTAATGCTGGAGACACACAATTATAATGAAAAGCAGCAAGGTAGTTGTTTTATCCCACCCCAATGTGGCATCTTTAACAAATGCTTCTCCTTCTAATTAACAGCAAGGCTATGGTGTGCCCCAGCTTCAACGTCTGTACTCAGAGGACAGAGCAGCTCTCTCCATGAGGCCACTTTTTCAGTAACTCAGTCCCTACTTCTGTCCTCTACTTTACCTTCTAATAGGTCCTTAAAGCGGCTATAAAAATCTCAGACTGCTTTTAACTGCTGTATTAGTTAGGGCTCCTTTGGTTTCAAGTTCCCAAAACCACTTGAGATAATTTAAGCAGAAAAGTGAACCAACTCCCCTTTTTCTTTGTTATCAGTACACAACAGTCCCCAGGAGCTTGCAGGTACCATGCAGAAACGTGAGCACATCTTTTAACTCTGCCCTTCTATGCACATCTCCGCCATTCTTTCCTCACTGCAGACCAACCCCCGCCCGCCTTCCCAGTTCATACGCCACCAGGGTTTGCATCTCCCGTTTCAGAGACAATCAAGCTAGGAGTGAAATTATACCCTGCTTCCAAATGCCCAGGAGCCAGGTGGAGCACAGGGCCTAATGTAGCAGTATAAATAGAATGCAGGGTGGTTCCTAGAAAATGAGGAGAGACCTAGACAAACAATACTTTAAGTATCCACCTTGCCTACCAAATACAGGGGGAAAAAATAAGCTACGTGCATTTAAGAAAGGAGACCGTAAATCTCCTTCCAAAGCCAAGTTTAATAAGATTCTCACAGTATGGGGAAGTCTCAGGCAGTTGATTTCAACTTTTATTAAAACCATGGGTCCCACACCGAACTCTAGGAAAAATGGATGTTCTACTTTATGGTTCCCTTTGTTTCATTCCCTCTGGAAATTTGAAAACTATCTACACTTTTTGGTCCTAGCTCAGATGACCACCACCTCTACCTTCCATCTACATTTCTTTTTTAACTTTCTTCCCCTGTCTCACTGCACCTTCTCCACACTCCCCTCCCTCCAGGCACACAAACCAACCACTACCCCCTCCCACCAGGGAAGCCTCACCAACTCTCCTTGGGGGCTCAGTGGGGAGAGCCTAACAGGAAAAATATTCAGCCTGATGTTCCATCTCCCAAAATGGGACTCTTATTTACCCAGCAACAATCAATTACACCAATTACAAATGTGTTACACAACAGAGCAGGGCTTCCTGCAAACGCAACCACAGTCAGTCCTTGGGAAATTCCCATTATCTTACATCTGGCTTTATTTCTGTTTATTTGGGAAAGGGATGGGCAGCAGATGGGATAGCACCAGTCCCTCACATTTAAAGGCATCTCAGCACTTACAAAGCCCATTTGCACATCTTGCTGCATGTGAGGCGATCTTCAACACCCCAGCAAGGAACCTAATGATCACGAACAGACCAAAAAAACAAAACTAAACTAAACTAAAGCTCAAAGCAATTGGGTGTCAAGCTCAAGACAACACACTATCTAGTGGAATCCTGGCCCCAAGATTCAGGTCACATTTCTAGCCCAGGGCATTTTATTGTTTTGTTTCACTGTGTTTTAACTAAGGGCCTAAGTTACTGACCAGTTAGCATGTGGGCCTGGGCCAATAATAAATTGGGTCAGAGAATCCTGCACAGACATGACTTGGCCAACAGTTAGCTAATTAAGAGAACTGAGCAATGACTGCATTATTAAACCATTTCAGCAGAACAGGTTTAGCGTTACCATGTATCCTAGGGCTCTCTCTCTGGAGCTCCTTCCTCCCACACTCCCCCACCAGCAGGCCTTCTCCTCATCTCAGCCCTCTGCTCTCCCTTCGCTAACCTCTGCCCCGGGGAATTTCATTGGCTCTCATGGACTCAACTACAGACTCAACAAGCATGACTTCCCAAGAGGCTCTTGCAGCCAACAATTCACACATGACCTGCTATCAACCCAAATGGGAGGAGGCCTAAATTTTATCCCCTTACCCCTAACATTCACCTTCTCTTCAGCAAGATAGGTCATGAAAACCCCTACATTTATATACAATAAATAAAGGCTCATACAAATTACCTGGTCTTCACAGTAACTTTGGAAGGTGCTGTGATCACTCCCATTTAATAGGCCACTCAACCTCCAAGCTTCTTTCTCTTGGGGCCCTATTTCCCATCCATCTGACAGCCAAATCAAAACCCAGCTTCATAATGAGACACGCTACAACATAGCTAAACCTTGAAAACATTATGTTAAGTGAAAGAAGCCAGTCACAAAAGCCACATGCTGTAGGATTCCCAGAACAGGGAAATACGCAGTGACGGAAGTAGATTAGTAGTCACCTAGGACTGGGGAGGCAGGGAGCGTCTACTAATGGGGTTTCCTTCAGGGATGATGAAATGTTCTAAAATTAGATGGTGGTGACGGTTGCACATCCTGTGTATATAAAAAAAAAAAAGCACTGAATTGTACACTTAAATGGATATATTGTATAGTATATGAAGATCTTAATAGAGCTACTAAAAATAAGTTGGTTTTTCAAAGAGTTTATTTTTGAGAGAGAAAGTGGGGGAGGGGCAAAGAGCAAGGGGGGGAGAAAGAGAAAGAGAGAAAGAGAGAGAGGGGACCCCAAGCAGGTGCCACACTGTCGGCACAGAGCCCACCATGTGGCTCAAATTCACAAACTGTAAGATCATGACCTGAACCAAAATCAAGAGTCAGACACTTAACCAACTGAGCCACCCAGATGCCCCAAAATAAGTTCTGTATTTATCGGTAACATCGCATAAATAAGGTATGTCTGTTGAAACAGAACTGGTCTTAAAGTAGAATGACAATAAAGTAGAATGAACAATGGAAAACCATTTCCACCACCACCCCCCAGCTCCATCTTCAACCCCTCTCTGCTTCTTTCCTTCACAATCCTCACTCGGTCCTATCACCCTCGTACCCAGCACTTCCTCTTCTCAGTCCAGGCCCAGTCTCTACAAACATGGATTATGGAGACAACTCCCCAAGCGTTCTGCCTCACACCCAAATGGCATCTCCCTGTCCAACAATCCACACAAAGATGTTCAAAATTCATCTACCACCAAGCAGCATTTTCTGCCCTGCTCCCCCACTCCACAATGGTTTCTCCTCAAGTGGCCAGCAGATGCTGGTATCTAACTCCACCTGGAATACAGAGGCCCTCGGGAGCCTGGCTGAACCTGGCCTTTCCCACTCCATCTGGAGTCCCATCGAGTCGCACTTGTCCATTCAGCTCTCCCTGGGTCTCTCTCTGCCTCGCTCTCACAGCACCAAGCACCACCAGAAATCTCTCTTCCTGCTCACAGGAGGTTGTCCAGGATGTACACCTTCATCAGTTTCCCAACCATTCTAGACCTTAAGTGTCTTTCTCTCAACACCTACCATTCATCTCTAGGACTCAAATGACCACTTACATAACAAGAGGACACAATGTTGTGTTCTGCCTCCCAGTGAGCATCAAAGGGCAGCTCAGGCAGTTAGAGTCGCATCTCTTGTGTCCTCCCTCCATCAGACCTAAAACAGAACACTGTTATACAGTGTCCCTCAGTTTATCGACCATTAAAGAATACCATGAAATAATAGTTACCCATTCACTGCCTATATAACACTCCAGAAGCTGTTGGCAAAAGAAAGACTTTTTAGGGGGAGAGGTGGATTTTTTTTTTTAATGTTTATTTATTTATTTTGAGAGACAGAGACAGAGCATGAGCAGGGGAGGAGCAGAGAGAGAGACACAGAATCCGAAACAGGTTCCAGGCTCCCAGCTGTCAGCACAGAGCCCAACGCGGGGCTCGAACTCACAAACCGTGAGATCATGACCTGAGCCGAAACCGGACACTCAGTCGACTTGAGCCACCCAGGCACCCCTAGATTTTTTTTTTTAATCCATTAATCTTTGGTTATTTGGGAACTAGTTTCAACTGGCTTCTAGAATGGTTCCCAACATTGGGTTTGAGGGGGAGAGAAACATCAGCTAAGGCAGACCAGCTTGGAGAAGCTAAGGATTTTACCCACTAGTGTCCTGATTGGTTAGTACAGAACACAAAGACAGGAATATTAACACTGACTGGTGTTATCTGCAAAGGCCAGACTTGCTTCTCAAAGGAATGCAGGAAAGAAGCAACGGGGACCAAGCGGACAAAAGAAAAATGGCAGCAAAAATCACAAATAGTGAAGGTAAATGCAGAAATAGCAAGGCCATGGGGTGGGTGAGGTTTGACAGAGAAGCCAGGGATGAAGAAACAGAAGTCAGACCAGCTTTGCAAGCTGGAGGGAGACAAGGCATAATAATTCCCTGCTTACAAAAACCCAAGGAACACCAGCAGGCAAGTTCCTTTCCTGGGGTCAGGCCGTAAGAGCTCTCTCCAGGTGGGGACTGGGCTCTTTGACTCCAACAGGCTCTAGTGCAGGGAACCAGAGGCCAATGGACTCCTAGCCATAAGCCTTTTCAAATAAGGCCTGAATGATAAAGAAGGCCGATGTGGTTAAACACCTATCTCTGGAACTTAACTACTATAATGATAACAACAACAACAACAACAACAACAACAACAAAAAGCATTTCCTTCACATCTTTAGAATGTGTTTTTTTCACCCTGACTTTGAAACAAATTATTAAATTGTATTCGCTTTCTAAATCTGATGAATGTTATTCAGGGACTCCCACAAACTGTTTGCCATTTATTACACTTGCTAATTAGGAGTTCTAAGGTCTTTATCTTCCCCAACCTACAGTCACATGCCCAGGATGGAGCTTTGCTAAAAGCAGGACTCCTGGCTAATACTGTTAATGAGTTTAGCACTGCCAAAATGTCAATGGTTTTTTATTTGGTCAGAAAGGGCCTAATTTATCTAGTTCAGCTGCCCTCGGTAATTTGCATGGAAATGTCAGAGTAGCAATCAGGAGAATCGTATGGCGATAAAGATGATTACTAGCAGGGTAGCAAGAATACCCCACTGATAGACTGCTTGTGTTTTCCCTTCACCACTGCAAGATTTAGTTCAGAGATAAGGCAATGGAGTACAAAGAGCTAAAAACCAAAGCATAACTCCATATGCTTGTATGAAGTTTGTCTGACGTACAATTACATTTTTGAGATTTTTAAACATATAGGGTATAAGAAGCTTAACTATAGAAGGAAGAGAGCGTAAGAAAATGTTTCAGGGTAAGAGATGGAAAGAGCAGGGCAGTTGAACAAAATTTGCTTCAGTTTACAACGAATTTTAGGATGCTATATAAGAAAAGGGTACCTAAAGGAACTAGATCTAGATTGCTTTCAGCACTTTTGCACTGGAAAAAAAAATCTGCTAATGACTTAATCAGGACAGAATAAAAAGAGATTTCTTCTTTAGCCAGTTCAATTTATCCCTTCCTAAATAAGTGTTAAGTGGTAACAAACATAATCATTGTTAAGAGTCAGTAATGGATAATAGGGCTGTTCACCTTTAGGTCATCGATGTCTGGAGGTCCAAGCTCAGGAGGCATTCACTTAAGCTAAGTGCAACGGAAGGGTGGGGTGGGCAGGGAGAGCCCATACATGTGTGTTGATTTGAGGGGCTGGACTCAGCCTTTCACTGACAGAATTCCAAAATTCACAATGGGGACATATCAAATTCATTATGAGTGTCATGAAAAAGGAGAATCATACGAAACAAAGGATAAAGAAAATAAAGCACTCAGTCCAGTCCCCACGGACTGACCTCTATGGAATAAAAATTCCAGGCTCCCAAGATGTTCTTGTCATCCTCTTTGCCAGCCAGCCTGATTGATACAAGGAGCATTGTAGCTCTTTAGCTTACCAGATGAAGCAGAGAAAATGCTAACAGGGCCTCTGCTCAGAAAGTAGAGAAGCAGAAATCCCAGTACCAAACCCCATGCAACCAGAGCTCCCCACTAACTCCCACACATGTGGTCTTCCAAGTAGCCTGGAAGGTCTTTGCTTTCAATTAAAGGGCCCAAATATTACCAACATAGGTGTTTAAGAAAAGCCTTGGGGGCGCCTGGGTGGCTCAGTCAGTTTGAACGTCCTACTTCGGCTCAGATCATGATTTCAACAGTTCGTGGGTTCGAGCCCTGTGTCCGGCTCTGTGCTGACCGCTTGCTCAGAGCCTGGAGCTTGCTCGGATTCTGTCTCCTCCTCTCTCTGCCCCTTCCCCGCTTGTGCTCTGTCTCTCAGAGATAAATGTTAAAATTTTTTTTTTCTTTTAGTTAAAAAAAAAAAAAAGCAAAGTCTTGGACAGAAAAATAACTATTTTACTTTACCTCTTCAATTTCCCTGCAAAAACTAAACAAATCTACAAGTAAAATGTTGGCATACATGGGCTTAAGATTTAATCCCTCCTTAAAGAAAATTAAGTTTGCTGTGACAAGGACAAAAACATTTGCTTCATGAAATTTTCGATCAACTAGTCTACTTAACTAAGCAATTTAACCAAGTCAGTGATTGCAGCTGTACTATTTAGAATTGGACCTTTAAACGATCAAACAAGTTTACTTTAATGGAAGGAAATATTTTTATCTAAGAGGTCTTTGTTTACATTTCCAAGCACAGACTCACAAGGATGTAATGCTACTACTTGGCTACTGTGGATTCTTATGGCAATATTTTGCTTTTCCTTGATTCTGTTTCCCCACCACTAACACTGGCATAGTTATCTTTTCCACTAACCACTCAGAATGCTGGATTCACAAGTTATCAGGTAATTGCTAAGCACAGTGTAGGCAATGATGTCTCCAGGCTCAAATCTTTTTTTTTTTATGTTTATTTTGAGAGAGAGAAACAGAGGAGAGTGGAGAGGAGGAGATAGGGAGAGAGAGAATCCCACTCAGGCTCCGTGCTGTCTACATAGAGCCAGATGTGGGGCTCAATCTGACAAACCATGAGATCAGGACCTGAGCCAAAATCAAGAGTCAGAGTTTTAACTGACAGAGCCACCCAGGTGCCCCCAGGCTCAAATCTGAAACAGAAGACAGACATAACCCACAGGCTGGAGACCTAGCTCATTTAAAAACAAAAACAAAAAAGACAAAGAAAATTTTAATCTGAGAGAGAATGAGAGAGCACATGCGCATGTGAGGGAGGGGCACAGGGGGAGAGAGACCATCTTAAGCAGCCTCTATGCTCAGCGTGGAGCCTGACATAAGTATTGGGGGGCTCAAGCCCACAACTCTGGGATCACAACCTGAGTTGAAATCAAGAGTCGGACAGTTAACCAATTGAGCCACCCAGGAGCCCCAAGAACAAGGGTTCTCATGACACAGTTGGTTACCTTAACAGAAATTCAAATGAGTAAGAATATCTGCCTAATCAAAGAAAACTAACTGAATATAGTTACTTTAATTCGGGGTCTTTTTGCATTAAAAATTGGAGCCTGACTAGCTTTAGCCTGTGTATATCTTCTCTGTCTCTTGATTTTTTTCAGTTTCACCTAAAGAGAACTAGGTGTGGGTTTACATATCCAGGGCTCTGCCACTTACCCTGTGACCTTCAGCAAGTTATTTCACCACGGTCTCCAGTTCCTCATCTGGCCAGGCACACAGTAAGCATTCAAATGCGAGCCAGCATCATCACCTCTAACACTGGAGGCCTGGTGCTATAGCTATAGCCATGTCAGTCCTGCTGGTAACTTTTAGATAGCCGTCATCATCTGTATAAATACTGTGGATTTCTTCTTAAATCTCAGAAGAATCTACAAGTACAATCAAGTTAATGTGTTCTCACTTAATTCCTCCCCTTTCCCTGACAGAGCTATATAAAGAATAAAGATGCAATTTGATTTCCTTCTTCAATTTAAAATCAGGCTCTACCATGCTCATTTTAGCATAACCAAGTGTTAGAAAACTCTTATAATGACAAAATATCATTATTTCTTTCTGAGTAATTTCTAATTACCAGAATACACTTGTCCACTTTAGGATATGTTCCCTTTTCCAACAGCTAAGCTAGAAATAGGAACAAGCTTATTAGAATTCTAGCCAACACCAGTAACAAAATATAATTAGCTTCTTGGAATTTATGAGCCTATTCTTTCAACAAAATACAGTAATTATTCTTTAAAAATGAATACGATAATGCACGGATTGCAAAGAAACACTTCACTGAATGAATTAAGGGACATTACTCTCATATCTATGTTTCTTTTACTTTGTTGTCCCTTTATTCATTTGAATTTTCAATCTCGAGCTAATAAAACCACTGACTATCACGTGAGTAGGCAGCACAGAATCACAAAAATGTAATAATGTTGACAAGATGGCTGCTGATTCTTGGGGCTGCTAGCAACAAGGACTGCAGAAATGGGGCGAGCAATAGTTTAAAGAAGTTACCATTACTATTTCACCAATGTGAAAACGTTAATGAACTAAGGAGAGAGATTAGTCCCGTGATAATAGAGAAGAAAATAAAAGAAACTCTCTATCTACTGTATTTATCAGAACAGTACCTAAGGGGCTGAGAGCGACACTGGACAAACTTTTGGAGCAGAAAGAAAAGCAGCATTTCCTCCAAAGCAGGAAATTGATTCAATACCAATGACTGAACCAATGCACAGTTCCTGGCAAACACTAGGAATGCCATGAATGTGTGTCCTTTTCCCCTTCTGGCAAAGTTCCATTATCGGCTACAGCACATTACATAAAGGGATCAGAGTTTTCCCACTTGCTCAGGGTTTTCTAGCTGCCTGCAGGGAAAACCCTGTGGATGAGCCAGGAGATCTTGGGGAGTTTATACAAAGCTGAGAGTCAGGGATTCGGGCCTCAATTTGGAGTCATGCCTTCAACGTGCAGTCTTTTTCAAACGGGTCTTTGGTTTTCCCGTATTGTGTTAGGTATTACAGGGGGTCAGCAGGAGAGCACAGCAAGTACCAGACATTCCAAGCCACTGAAGGTGTTTACAAGCTTGTGGGGCAGGGAAAACTTCCGCAGGAGATGCAGGATGAGGCCACACATTGTAAAGCCCTTAACATGTGTGTGTAGAGATTAAATCCAGTAAGATTTTTAGAAAAGCATGTAGTGGTGCCAAGTTGAGTCAGCTGGATCGAAATAAGGGCATCTTCATGATTAATTCGGATTAAGAAATGCAAATAACACTATGCAAATGGCCACAGTAATAAAGATCAGGAATCTCTTCATCCATAATAAACTGGGTGATGAAAGAAACACAGTAATATCAAGGGTGGATAAGTTAATAAAACCTTCCTCCACGAAATATGCTCTGTTCCCTGTTCCTGTTCCCTGTTCTTCATCCTCCCAGTACTGCCTATCTTGCTCTGCCTCTAAATTCTACTCCTAATTATGTACAGTTCACAGGTTTATCTGTACTACTGACATTCAAAGGAAGAGAGTTTTATCTCCACATGGAGAAATGCTACCTTCTCCAGTACACACAAATTGCTGAACATTGTACACCCACCAGCCATATGAAGCAGGGTGGGGGACTTCCAGGAAGTCACCGATGAGTGCCACATAGGGACTGACTTACTTCAAGTCATGCAATCAGATAATACCTACTTCCTAAGATGGCCTGAATTCTTGTCCCAGTGTGTAGTAGCAATTCGAGCACAGCACAAATCAGATTCCAGGATTAGTCAGTTCCTTCCTACCTTGCAGAGGATGGTAATTCTTAATAAACTAACTTCCTTCCAGAAAAGAGGGAAACCAATAGAGAAGCATCTGTACTAAGCTGGGATTTCATTTTGACTAAAGATACTCTGAGGGCTACTGAAATGGAAGCCAGACTGGCACTCAGAAAACTACTTTCAATCATTCAGTCAAGTTTCTACTCCAATCCTTTGTTGGGCCTAATACTAGGCTATTGGAATCACCAAGTATGAAGGCTTCCGTCATTCAAGTTCCCACTATCCACTCTTTCCATTTGCATACTCATTTCTGAATGTTCTGTCTTGTGCTTAACAAAGTATGTTTACATTCAGTGACATCTCTGGGCAGGAAACCGGGCTCTGACACCTCCCTGCACCATGCCTATATTCCCAGGTTGGCTTTCAACTTGTCAGAGAAGAGGGGAATTGGGGTACAGAGGACAGCAAGGCCAAATTGCAGCTTGTGACCTTCCCTTAGCTTCTTAAAAGCAGCAAAGACCTGACACCATCCTAGCAACCAAAGCCTCCAGACAGGTCATCCGAGGTTTGTCACAGGATTACTGAGCTCCTTAAAAAACAACAATAACCCCCCCCCCAAAAAAACAACTTGAAGATACAAGCAGGCCCTTTAGCTACAAAAATAGCTACTCTGGGGGGAAAAAAATAGTTACTCTGATTCCAAGAGCTAAATCGACTACCTGGCATAGTTTGCCAAGCTAGTAGGTTAAATGTTGCTCTACATTAGCATTTTGGTCATATCCACTTGAAACAAAAATTAAGTAAAGCCTTTAACCATAGGCTGGTACTTAGCAACATAGTTCAATTTAGGGATTTTCAAGTAATCATTTTGTTATTTATAGGAAGTCACCATTAAAACAGAGAAACACCAGGGTGCCTGGGTAGCTCAGTCTATTAAGCCTCCGACTTCGGCTCAGGTCATGATCTCACAGTTTGTGGGTTCAAACCCCACATCAGGCTCTGTGCTGGAGCCTGCTTTGGTTTCTGTGTCTCCCTCTCTCTCTGCCCCTCCCCAATTCACGTGCACATGCTCTCTCTCAAAAATGAATAAACATTAAAAATATATATATTTATATATGTTATATATTATAATTATATTATATATAAATTATGTATAAATACACAAATATATAGTATATAAATATATAATGTGTACAAATATATAGGGAGTATATATACATTATATAATTTATATTATATATATTTATATATAATATGTTATATTATATGTAATAATAAATATATAAAATATAAAATAATTATATATATATATAATATATATAAAGAGATTCATAATGGTAACACTAGCGATTCATAATGGTAACACTCTTTGGCCAGAAAATAAATTTCAGCAGCCCCTATAATTAAAAAGGATTCCACTGGACCACAGGAATTAAGCATCCTACAAAGAGAATGGTTCTCAGAAGACTTTGCAACAACAGATTAGTAGGAGATCGTGCAGAGACAGGTTAGTATCAACATACATGTAAGAAGGAAGTAATACATTAGATTTACATGTGAAATAGTCTCTTTAAAAACATCATTCTAGGGGCACCTGGGTGACTCAGTCAGTTGAGTGACAGACTTCAGCTCAAGTCATGATCACACGGTTCATGCGTTGGAGCCCTGCTGGGCTCTTTGCTGACAGCTTTGGAGTCTGGAGCCTGCTTTGGATTCTGTGTCTCCCTCTCTCTCTGATCCTCCCCTGCTCACGCTCTGTCTCTCTCTTTCAAAAATAAACAAACATTAAAAATTAAAAATTAAAAAAACACCATTCTAAAACTGAAAGAAAAAAAAGGCAGGCTAGCTCACTCCCTAACCCCTGCATCTCCCTGCTCGGTTACACCCATCCTACTGCCATGGATCAGAATGTCAAGGCCACAGTAGCCAGTTATGTTGGCCCCAAAGGGTAATCGGATGGAACTATACAGTAACCCATTCTGGCTGCAGACTTGCTGCCCAGCCTTGCTGGCTGTTCTGCACTCCGTCCGTCATGCCATCTGACACTGGTCAGCACTCCGTCACCCCTGTAGAGACATTCTTAAATAAGCAACAGGCAGAAAACTACGTAAGTGGGCCTAGGTAGAACAACAGATGGTCCCAATTTATTAGAGCCCATGTGTGGTTTTGTTTTGTTTTTTTTAAATTGACCTCTTTAGTCTTTGGATTCTGTTACAAAGACCATCCCAGGCCTCAAGGCACCCTTGTTTTTCCTTCTTTAACATTAGACACCAACTCTGTACAATATACTGTTCAGTTTCTCCATTTACACACATTCTCGCTCTCTCAATCTCTCTCCTTCTCCCTCCCTCCATCTGCCCTCAAGATACAAGAAAACACGAAATTGTGTTCGTACGTTACTTACATGAACAAGGATTGAAAACCTAAGTATTTATTCCATAGTTAACAGTCCATCTCGTATACCATAAAATGCTTTAGAGTTATTAAAATTCAAGTTTTTAAAAAAGAAAACATATCAAGGAAAACTTGAGAAAAAGTAGGATCTAACACTATAAAATCCAAGTATGATCCCTTTAAAGAAATTTTACTTCAAGAATATATTAAAATGTTACCTGACAGTATAATTAAGAGACTTCGTTTACCCATTTATTTTCCAAATTTAGTATGTATATATATTACTTTTATGATCATTCCCACATGCCCCTTATTGCTTTCCTTGCCCTTTAAGGACCAATCAAAGGTAGAAAAGCTCACGTGATTCGTAATGAGTTAATCAGGTTCTTTTTTTAATTAAAGAAGCATTACTTTAAAAAAAACAATTTCAATTATAATGCTGATTCTGAACCATCAGCATCAATGTATATATTATAAATACATAAAATGCAGGGCGCCTGGGTGGCTCAGTCAGTTGAGTGGCTAACTTCGGCTCAGGTCATGATCTCAGGGTTCACAAGTTTGGTCCCATATCAGGCTCTATGCTGACAGCTTGGAGCTGCTTGTAGCCTGCTTTGGATTCTGTGTCTCCCTCTCTCTCTGCTCCTCCCCCAGCTCATTCGTTCATTCTCTAACATAAACAAACATTAAAAAAAATTTTTTTAAATACATACATACATACATAGGGGCGCCTGGGTGGCTCAGTCAGGTAAGCATCCAACTTTAGCTCAGGTCATGATCTCGTGGTTTGTGGGTTTGAGCCCCACGTCAGGCTCTATGCTGACAGCTCGGAGCCTGAAGCCTGCTTCTCCCTCTCTCTGCCCCTCCCATGCTCATGCTCTGTCTCTCAATAATAAATAGTTGAAAAAAATTCTTTTAAAAAAGTACATACATAGATAAAATGCTAGAAAGCAGAGACCATAGTTCTTTCACCTGTATTTGAATACACAAAGTACCTTGTTGCTTCATTCTACTCCTTATTTATGTCTATGAGGTACAGGCATCTACTGGGCAGTGGCTAGAACAGAGCACAACATCAGCCCCTCTGTATTGGGAGCTAATAGCCATGAAGGCCAAAGATTCCCAAATCCTGACCAATTTTTGAGCCTTATTATCCCACAGGCCACACCTGCACATTTCCACCTAGAGGAAATTCAGCACAAATTCAGCATACCCAAATCCAGACTCATCATTCCTTACAAATTAGATTTTACATGAAATCTCCAATCTCGCCTATCAGCATCATCTGCTCAGAAAGCTGGACATCATCCCCAATGCCACTCCTTCCCTGCAACCTATCAACCCACCCACCAACCCCAGGTCCTACAGATGCCAGTTCTAGAGACCATGGCCACACAGCCTGAGAAGGCTGTAGGGACTATGCACACAATAGGGACTTCCGGAATCAGACCCCATTTTAAATTTCGCCCAACACACCTACTAGATGTGTGACGTTGCGCAAGCCCCTTTATCCGTCTGAGTTTCCACTCCCTCACTACCAAATGCCCCTAAGATAGGACCTGTGTCACGGGGCTGTTGCAAAGTTTAAATTAAGGTCATTCACTCTAAAGGGACTGTGGAGGGCTAAGTTCTGTGCGAGTATTAGTGATGGGCAGTGAACAGGAGCTACTCTGGTAAGAAATCCCAAGTCCACAGTCCTGTGCAGTATATTAAGTGCCATATCGCAGACATAGCTGATGCTAATGGAACCCAGGGGGCAGTATGGCATCTAGACCAGAGTGGGAATATGGGGGAAAACTTTCAGAAGAACACACACTTGAACTAAGTCCTAGGATATGAACAAACAGAAAGTAGATACACAACAGTTGAGGATATGGACTGTACAGAACAGCAAATGTGAAGTTCTAAGGCCATGAGATACGCCCCTTGAAGGTACGGAAAGTAGCTGAGTTGGCTGGAGACTAGGACATGAGGATGAGAAGTGGCCAGAATGGAGCTAGAGAAGTCACCAAGGGTAACCTGAAATGAAGGGCTGTAAGCAAAGAATGGGCATTAAAAATGCATTGCAAAGTGCTTCACACTTTTGAATGCTACTCCTCAATACTGTATGTAACTGCCTTCAATTTTACCACGATCTAGTCTGCTTTACGCTTTCCGCAAATATATAACCTAATGTCTTTTTTCTTAAGCTGGCCTCTTCCTATTAATTATTAATATGTCAGAGTATTTTTAAAGAGCAATTCAGGGGTACCTGGCTGGCTCCGTCAACAGAGCATGCAACTCTTGACCTCAGGGTCATGAGGTCGAGCCCCATGTTGGGAGATTTCTATAAAGATTGCTAGGGAAAAAAAATCATTTTAGAATTTTTCTGCAATTTACTTGGTAAATTAACGGTGGGAATATAAAGGGAAAAGCTCATCACTCTTTGACAGTCAGAAGAGCATGAAAAGGTAAATTTCTTATCATAAACCTCAGAACTCTCTCTGTAACTGATCACACTAACTTCCCAATTCCACCTGCTGTGCTAAGTTGTGTTTAGAAGATACCGCATCGGCCTCATTATTTCAAGGCATAATACATGCCCATCTTCCCATCCAACCCACATCAGCTCCAGTGGTTCAGGGCACTCAGTCACCCAGAGCATCATCTGCCCTCTGTTTTGATGAAAACTTCATTCAACCACTGAGGAATACTGCAATGCCACATTCTGGAGGTAATCCACCCCAGTAACTCTGACCTCACTGGAATGCCTTATTAGCTCCATATAGTAACCTACGAATACTGATATTTTTAAAATTAGTGAAATGAATTGAAATCTTTATCCTTCCCACCAGATTAAAAATCATTCATCCAAGAAAAGCAATTAACATATTTCTGTCACTTGCAAATGAATACAGAAGCTTAACTGCAGGGACTTCCCTACCTTTTTAAGAAAGGATGTCTTTTTGCATGTAGGGCACAATAATATATAGAATTACCCTCCACATCCTCAACCTTAAATACCACATATTCATTTCTAATTTGCAGGGGGGAAAAAATCCTGA
Source organism: Felis catus (assembly GCF_018350175.1). Lineage (NCBI taxonomy): Eukaryota > Metazoa > Chordata > Mammalia > Carnivora > Felidae > Felis > Felis catus. The sequence continues at coordinate 172,434,596 of NC_058368.1, forward strand.
TGAGGTTAGAGGTATCAGATTAGCCATTCTTGTGAGTTCTACATTTTCACTTTAGGTCAATCATAGTATCAATGAACAACAGAAATTTCTAATGGGATGCTTTTGAATATGAGCTTTCTTGTACTCAAAATGATGCGTTTTAGAAAGTATAATTTAGGGGGCACCTGGGTGATTCAGTCGGTTAAGTGTCTGACTTTGACTTAGGTCATCATCTCACGGTTCATGAGTTCGAGCCCCACATCGGACTCTCTGCTGTCAATGCAGAGCCTGCTTTGGATCTTCTGTCCCCACTCTCTCTGCCCCCCTCCCCTGTTCATTCATTCATTCTCGCTCTCAAAATAAGTAACTTTTAACTGAGAACAATCTGAGAGTTGATGGGGGGTGGGAGGGTGGGTGATGGGTATTGAGGAGGGCACCTGTTGGGATGAGCACTGGGTGTTGTATGGAAACAAATTTGACAATAAATTTCATATTAAAAAATAATAAATAAATAACTTTAAAAAATATAGATTTAGACTTTGATATGCATAGGGAAAAAAAACTTGCAAGATGAAACAGAAGTAATTGCTTCAAGTATTTCAACAAAATCTTAGTATTGCTGTCCTTCACATTTATTTCTAATACAATAGCACACTCTAATTCCAGCTCCTGGAGCTACTCCTACCATCCCAGGACCGGAACCTACCTCCAGCCAGCCTCCACTCCGATCTCTCTTCCTAAGACAGAACACCAAGCCAGGCTCAGGTACTCCTGTGAGTACAGATGGAAGCACATCTCTCCAACCCCAGCTGTACTGGGTGCGCCCCTGAAGCCAAGACCAGGGTTTGCCTTCAGGATGAGAAGGCAGGCGGGTATAGCCAGGATCCATCTTCAGGGACAGAGAACCTGAGGGTGGAGGGTGGGGCTTACACCACTAGCTGGTACATAAGTAGTTGTCCTTTCTGTAGTTTTTTTTGTTCGTTTTTTGGGGGGGTTCTTTTAATTCCTTTTCATGATTATTAATTGTTATGTATCCTGTCTGCCACGCTGCAAGAATGTGCTCTGAGAAGAAACCATTTCTCTGGCCACAGGCCACCTCCGCCAGCTAAGCTTCTGAGAAATACGTGAATACACCGTATGGTGGAGCACTGGGGGGCGTCAGTGAACAAGTAATGCTGCCAGACTGCAGGGGGTACTTGGCAAGCACTGACTGCAGGTTGAGAAAGGCCTCCTGAAGAAGGTGACATGTTGTAGGGTCTAGGATGAGCTGCGGTCCCCAAGGAAGGAAAAGCATTGCAGGAAGAGGGACTGGTGTGCGATCCTGTTTTCGAGGGCAAGGGGGAGGAAGAGGAAGTTTTGTATTACACACAACCTGTGCTCCAGCTTTCCCAGTTGGACATTCCCATCATTAGACACAGACCTGTGAGGCAACAGCTTGGCTAGAGACTAGTTTCAGTGGTGGGAATGGGTGTCTACGGAGGTCAAAGTTCAGGGAATCTAAAACTTGACAACCAAAAAGTGAGACTCACAACCTCAACCTACAGCCCCCGGCCATCTCAGGCTTATTTAGGTCTACAGCCCTCGGCCATCTCCTTCCTACGGCCCTCAGGTATATACTCATCAGCAAAGGACCAAACCTTACAACTTCAAAAGATGAGACAGAATATTCTACCACTTACTTCCTCCTTTCTGACCTTTAGACAAAACTGCAATCAAGAGACTTAAGGGGGGGGGGGGGGGGGAAGTCTTTCAAATGAAAAGTCAGCCAGCCATAAGCAGTACCAGAGTGGCCTTCACTGCTGTGGGGCACACTCCCACTCTCCCAAACCCATGGACCGCAGTTCCTCTCTCACCTCCAGCAGACGTGCCCCTCCAGCAGCGCCATGGCTAACCCAAGCAAATCTCCCAGGGTGCCGCTGCTATCTTCCCACAGGTAATAGATCAAAACTTGTAAGGGAATTCACAAAGTATGTGTCACTGACAAAGCCTTATCTTCATGAAATAAGCAGTTACACAATACACCATCACAGTCCATTTCTCTGCAATGCGTCCTCATTCTAGGCTTGGCGGGGGGGGGGGGGGGGGGCCTTCCCTCCCCCACCATTAACCATTGTGGTTGTCCTAAGGTCAGTTCCTGGGCATACGAGGGGCTGAGGACACTACAGCCCAGACAAAATAAAAACAAAATTAACAGAGATGAGAAGCCAAAAGAGTAACACTGAAAAAGCAATTAGTGTTGCCGTTTGTTAGCTCATTAACATTCTCGCTCTATGAATCCAAAAAAAAGAAATTAGCCTCCTTTCTTTTCTACGATTTGCCAATATTTGGAAGAACAGTTTCCCCAGGTAGCTTTTGGCATTAAGGTCCAGAGACAAAACTACCAGCAGGCTAGAAGACTCTCAGGATTCCTGGATATGGTCTTCATGACTTATTTGTCTACACTTAAGAACTACTCCTACATTATTTCAGTGCTCACAAATAACAACCGCTAGTGTTTTGTTTATAAATGTTTCTGTTCTACTTGGCACCTTCACTGTATCAAGTAAGCACTGTAGTAGCGAGTAACAACACAATTGTTGTGTTGTTAGGATTAGGGCAAGAGCTAACAAATAGTATTTACCATTTTTTTTTAACATTTATTTATTTTTGAGACAGGGAGAGACAGAGCATGAACAGGGGAAGGTCAGAGAGAAGGAGACACAGAATCCGAAACAGGCTCCAGGCTCTGAGCTGTCAGCACAGAGCCCGACGTGGGGCTCGAACTCACGGACCGCGAGATCATGATCTGAGCTGAAGTCAGCCCCATAACCGACTGGGCCACCCAGGTGCCCCAGTATTTACCATTTTGATAAGCACTGCATAGACTATTTCACTGGCCTTCAAGTATCTGTCGAAGGTGGATACTCTTATCATCACCACTGTATAATAGGGAATGTGTAGCCCAGAAAAAGCAACTTTTCCCAGATCACCTAGCCAGGACATGGCAGAGCTAGGATTTCAGATCGCACTTCACACCACACAGTTTTGCACACACACCAACTGAGGTGACTGATCAAGTAACTTGACCCAGGAAAGAAGTTAGTACAGAAGGTGGCCAAAGAAAACACAACACAACAAAACAACAAAAACAAAAACAAACAGCCTTTCCTCATCATTCGACATATTCCTTTAACCCCTGTATTAGCTGGGGACATTTTAATGCCAAATAAGAGATATGCCCCATCTTTCACACTTGAGGAATTAAAGGGTCTGAAGGCAGCTTTCTTTCTCAGCATCACACACTTTCTTCGGCAGTAATCACATGTGTGTCCAGACAGCATTTTCGTAAGCAACTCAGAAGCCCCAAATGAAAACACAGTCTTGGAAGTCATTATCAGTCATACCAGAAGGTGTGTGGCTTTCTACCCCACACGTACATCAAGGCATCCTGAAAAGAGGGGACCCGACATTCAAGTTAAAACCTACCCATTCTCAGCTGCAAGTAAAAACTCCTCCTGTCCTGGGGGTCCAGCTCACCTATTTTCCCCCTACTGACTACTAACGCTCTATTAATAATCAGTCTGGGCCAGCAGCCCCTGGACTCACTCATTCCCGCAGCACTAGCGCTCCTATAGGATGCTTACTCTCATCCAAACACTTCATCAAAAGTGCTCCCAATCAAGCATGAAAATAAATTAGATTTTGGTTTAACCAGGATTATATTCACAGCACCAAGAAATAAAGTAACAGTTATCTAATCTAACAGGCCAGTCTCAGACTTCTTGGCTACTCTCCACAGGCCCCTCTTTCTAAAAGCCTTTCCTAAAACTCCTCTTTAAATACTGTGAAATCACAGCATGTTGTGGAACAAAGTAACTCTTCAAATGCCAGGGACATAACACTTGTAACTCTCAGTCAGCTAAGCATCTGGCTTCTGGCTTCAGCTCAGGTCACGATTTTGCAGTCTGTTAGTTCAAGTCCCAAGTTAGGCTCTGTGCTGACAGCTCAGAGCCTGGAGCCTGCTTCACATTCTGTGTCTCCCTCTCTCTCTGCCCCTCCCCCCACTTTCTCTCTCTCCCTCTCTCTTAAAAATAAATAAAACCTAAACAAACAAAAAACTCGTAGCTCTGGTGCCTGCCTAACACTGCTAGAGAGTGTCAAGCCAGTCCACAGGCAAAGCTGCTGGTCGCCAACCTATGAAGTGCGTGCTGGCCCCACAATGTGTCCGGAAGCACCTTCTTCCTGGACACCGAGGAGGAAGGAGCCTCCTGGCTTGGGCGGAGCCTGTTTGTTTTCCGTGGGGAAACCTCCATTCTCCTGCCTGGCTTCACACTCACTGTCTGTCCATCTGGAACGAAGCAAGGCATAAGCACCTGCAAAGCCCCAACCATGGAGAACAGAAGATCTGCACAAAGGAGAAAGGGATAGGGAATGAATATCCCAATTATAGGAAGAACTCCTACAGAGCAACAACAACAAACAAACAAACAAAAACCCAGCTCAATTTTAAAACAGGCAAAGGGGGCACCTGGATGGCTCAATCAGTTAACATGGGACTCTTGATCTCAGCTTAGGTCTTGATCTTGGGGTCCTGAGTTCAAGCACCGAGCTGGGCTCCACACTGGGCATGAAGCCTACTTAATTTTAAAAAAAGGGGGGGGGGGGAGCAGGGACAAGGTCTTGAACAGACATTTTTCCAAAGACGCTATGGCCAATAAGCACATGAGAATATCTTCAACATTCAGGAATCATTACGAAAATGCAAATAGAACCCAGGATGAGATACCACCTCACAGCCATTAGGAAGGCTATTATATAAAAAGCAAAGCAAAAAAAAAAAAAAAGCAAAGCAAAACCAAAAGAACAAGTGCTGGCAAGGACGTGGGGAAACTGGAACCTTTGGGCACTGCTGGTGGGGATGATGGAAAGTACAGCAGCCACTATGGAAAATGTGAAGGTGATTGCTCAAAATTTTAAACACAAAATTACCATATGGTGTAGCAATTCCACTTCTGGGTGTATACCCCAAAAAAAGTAAAAGCAGGCAGTCAGATATTTGCACACCTGTGTTCATTGCAGTGTTATTCACAACAGCCAAAAGGTGCAGGCAAGCCAAGTGTCCACTGATGGATGGATGAATGGATAGACAAAATAGGATATGAACATACAGTACACACCCTTACATAGGAAGAAAACTGACATGCTACTGTACTGATGAATCTTTAGTACAGTACTGATGTACTTAAGACCTTATGCTAAGGGAAATAAACCAGTCCCAAAAGGACAAGTTTTATGATTACACTTACATGAAGGATCTAGATTGGCCAGATTCACAGAGAGTCAAAGAGTGGTTGCCAAGAGGGTGGGAGGGTAGAAATGGGGAGTTAGTGTTTAACAGGAATGGAGTTTCATCTGGGGGAGATGAAAAAGTACCAGAGATGCAAAATGAGGATGGGTGCACCGCAGTGTGAATGTACTAATGCCACAGCTCTGTGTATCTAAAAATGGTTGAGGGCGCCTGGGTGGCTCGGTCGGTTGCACCAACTCTTGATTTTGGCTCAGAGCACGATCTCACTGTTTGTGAGATCAAACCCTGCATCAGGCTCTGCACTGACACCACAGAGCCCGCTTGTGGTTCTCTCGCGCTCTCTCTCTCTCTGCCCCTCCCCCACTTGTGTGTGTACACTCTCTCAAAACAAACATGAAAAAAATAATAAAAATGGTTACAATGGGAGATTTTATGGTATGTATAGTTTACCACAATTTTTAGAAAAGGATAATATTGACCAAGTCATGCAAACATCAACAGAGAACAGCTGGCAAACCAGCCCAACACTAAGCACATCTCTCATTTCGCCAAAACAGAACACAACTGCCCCTCTGGATTTTTAAGATTTTTAGGCCCCAATAATGTCAGCCAGTAAGAACCCACTGAGAGAAGACTACTAAAATATACCCAAAAGATCAGAGCAAAAACTAAATTCTAATTATTTTAATAGTGCGATTAGTAGTAATGTTGTATAAAACAAGATTTGCTAAAGAATTATGCTTCCTCTTAAGATAATGACAGAACAATAGAAGACACATACCTTACAGCAAATCCTGTGATACAGAAACAGAGTAAGTTGAGGCAGAAGAGGAAGTATTATCCCTAGGAGTTTAAAAAAAAATCTGGGTTCCACACTTCCCCCCTCTGCCCCTAGCCTGCCTTATTCAGCCCTCAGTTTCCTCATCAGTCATGCAAATGGCTTGAATAAGATAAACCTCCAATCAAAAATGGCTAAATGGTACCACCCAATTGAAGAATCTCCTTTGTCCAATTCCATGCTTACCAGACAACTTTCTGGTATAATCTGACTACCAAATAACTTTTTTTTTTTTAATGTTTATTTACTTTTGAGAGAAAGCACAAGCAAGACAGGGTCAGAGAGCAGAACAGAGGATCCAAAGTGGGCTCTGTGCTGACAGCAGCAGGCCAGATGCAGGCTCAAACACAAACCATGAGATCATGGCCTGAACCAAAGTTGGACACTCAGCCAACTGGGCCACCCAGGTGCCCCACATTTTTAATTTGAGAGAGAGAGAGAGGGAGAGAGAGAGCACGCAAGTGAGTGTGCATGTGAGTAGGAGAGGGGCAGAAAAAGAGAAAGAGAGAGATAAAATCTTAAGCAGACTCCATGCTTAGCATGGAGCCCAATGCAGGGCCTGACGCAGGAATTGTGACCTGAGCCAAAATCAAGAGTCAGACACTCAACCAAGTGAACCACCCAGTTGCCCCCACAAAAAACTTTTCAACAAGAAAAAAAGTGTCAGCATTCCAGGCTCCTCGGAACTGATACTGAATTTCATAAAAAATAAAGTCAATGATTCTAAACAGTGGAAGGAAATTGGTCCAAGTGATAGTGGAAAGGAGAGCCCAGTTTTCCTAATTCAGAACCCAACTATATTCTACATCATCATCATCCATCAACACTGAACCATCCATCAAGGGAAGGCAGTTTTCAAATCATTTATGACCATGCCACTCAGTTCTTTAAATGTCCATGCCACTCAGTTCTTTAAATCATTCAAGAGGAAAATGATCTCAAATATTCTGAAAATGTCCAAAAATAATTTTAAAATCACACAATTTGAAAATTTGGGAATATGCCCAGGTTTTAAGGTAGTGAATGAAACAAAAGGGAGGGATGGGGCATTTGTGAACTTCACTCTCTTCTGAAAATAACTTCTTTAAATTGGCTTTTGGGACACAATCTTCCTGGCCTTTTTTTGCTAACACCTCCTCTTCCCAAAATTTCCTCCACCCTGCCCCACAAATAAATAAATTATGTAAATAAATTATGTAAATACATATATGTATGTGTATGTCCACATGCACACACATTTATATATCAGTTCAGACATATCAAAACTCTCCAGAAAAATCCAAATTCTTTTCCATAGCCTAGGAGGCTATAGGTAATCTTGGCAGAACCATTTTTCTCAGACATCTTCTCTTTCCACTGTCCCCTTGCTTCAACCCCTTGTTTAAACACACCATGTGTATCTGACCTCTGCCTTTGTTCTTCCCCCACTTAAAATGATCATCTCCCATCTTTGCGTGGCTCTATCACTCATTTCATTCAGGTCTCATCAGTTCAAAGATTCCTACAGACAGGTCTTCCCTGATCACTACAATGGCATCCTCCCTCCTTCATTCCCTGTGAATTTTCTCTTTCCAGCACATACCATCAGTGGACATATACCTGTCACATGTATGGTCTGTCTCCCTCTAGAATGTAGGATCCATCAGAACAAGGACTATAGCAGTTCTGTTTCTGTACCCCCACACCTAAGAACAGCACTTAGCATGTAGAAGACCCACTGTATTTGCTGACTGAATAAACCAGTGGGGAATAGAGGGTAAGTTACGGTAATAATGACCAAACTAGACGGGGCGCCTGGGTGGCTCAGTTAAGCGACCGACTTCGGCTCAGGTCATGATCTCAGTCCATGGGTTTGAGCCCCGTGTCAGGCTTTGTGCTGTCAGTTCACAGCCTGGAGCCTGCTTCAGATTCCGTGTCTCCCTCTCTCTCTCTGCGCCTCCCCCACTCATGCTCTCTCTCTCTCTCAAAAAATGAATAAATGTTGGGGCGCCGGGGTGGCTCAGTTGGTTAAGCGTCCGACTTCAGCTCAGGTCATGATCTCGCAGTCCGTGAGTTTGAGCCCCACGTCGGGCTCTGTGCTGACAGCTCAGAGCCTGGAGCCTGTTTCAGATTCTGTGTCTCCCTCTCTCTGACCCTCCCCCGTTCATGCTCTGTCTCTCTCGGTCTCAAAAGTAAATAAATGTTAAAAAAATATATTTTTTTAAATAATAATAATGACCAAACTAAATTCCCCCAAATGTGCCCTTCAACTAAATTATAGAAGTGGTCAATCCAACACATCTGTCACACTCTAATGCCAAGTTGCAGTTTGGTCCAAATAAGTAGCTTCAAAATTTGTTGATGTGGATGCTCCACCATGTCACATACTAAGTGCTGGCAATAGTGAGGGGTTTTCCTCCGTCCCTGCCTTCAAAGATCTCCTGGTCTCACACGAAAGCTATGGATAATTATAATAAGTGTTGTGAACATAGAGTGAGGGCAGGAACAACCAACGTGGGAGACCAGAAACCGCCCAAAGTGAGTGTGCCACATATTCTGTGCACAAGTCCACACAGCCCATAGGAAACAGGGACAAGCAATTACTCCCACTCTTATCATGCAACCAACCAGAGGACTCCACTGCTTTTTCTAACTGCCAGGCAATCTCTTCCCATGTTGGCATTCTTCCCTTGACAACTGCTTCAATATTTTTCACAAATCCAGCTGGAATCGTTAACTGACGTGCATGCATACACACAGAGGTTTCATGAAACTTTCTGTTCTCAGGTAATCAAACACTACAGCCTTTGGCTTAAGATGCATTTCCATCTCTGGTCCCATATGCCCCATCATGGGTTGTTCCAAGCACTGATCAAACCTCAGGACAAAGGATCTGCCTCAAAATATCCCACCCGCCAAAGCTTCAAGTAGCTTTTAGCACACAATGTTCCCAGCCCAACAGGTTTTTATTGCTTGTTTACAAAGTTAACAAACCCTAACCTACAGCTTCTTATATAGCAAGTGGAATCAACAGCTGCTAATTTGGGATTTTTGTTTCTCCTAGATTTGATTTGGTTTAACTTCTTTGCTGAGTTTAAGAAATATCTGAAAAGATTTTCACATATAAAGTACTCTGCAACCTCAATCACTCCTTATGGTAACACAAACCTTTCAAAAAGGTGTCCTCCTTCCCCCAGGAACTAATTTTGGCTATTTCTGTTCAGCGAGAGAAAAGGACATTTGCTAGAAAGAGAACAGCTGTATGGTCCCAGTAAATATTTACTCTATAAATTGAACTTCTGTTTATCTGTGTAACCCAGGTTATTCTCTCCTTATTTCTTTCAAAAGTGAAAGATACCAATGTTAGGAATCTGGGTGTAGTTGGGGGTGGGGGAAGCAAGTGAAGGGATGGAGAAAATAACTGCATATAATCTATCTCTGCCCTGACATGCCCTCCCTGATGCACAAGTCCACATCCTCAGTACTGTCAGTTTTCAGAGTTTTTTGGCTTATCTGATTCCACCATCTCACCAATACAAACCTCTTTCCCAGAATCGAGAAATTACTTAAAATGTAATCTTGGTTTTCTGAAATTTGATTCCTTAGATCAAAACCTGAATCCGAAGTCTTTGTTCAGCAGCATCTTCTTAATGTTGCCATAAATGCAGCTTTTATCTTCCGTTCCAGTCTCATTTTGGAGGAAGTGTTCCACATGGCTTGTGCTGGGGTAAAGGAGCTTCGGGCCGCTACTAAAGCTTACTAAAGCTACTAAAGTTTACCTCCTGAGTATTGCCACCCCTTTCCCTATCCTGCATGGGTGCCCCCACCCAAAGCTCTGGTGCCTCAAATCCGGTAGCCACACATCCTGTAAGTACTTCCTTAATATGGAGAAGTCTTGGGATTCATTTTACAACTACCCAGTTGGACAAAGCACACCCTTGGAATCAATGTTCTCTCTGGGCTTTCACGTCTATGGCCACCTCAGCCCCAATCACCTGCCTGGTCTTTGACTAACCTCCTACTCTCTTATCCCATTTCTCCTTTTTCTTGTTACTTTGGGGACCCCTGGGTTCCAGCCACATTTAATCTATTTCCCCTGGCCAGCTGGGACTGAGTCATGGCCTCACTGCCACATTCAGCACGTGCTTCCTCAGGACCTGACCACCAGCAGCTGCCTTGCCACGTGGCCCTGGCCACCAACTTCACTGTTTCCTGGCTTTCTCTGCCAACCTCTGCCCTCTGCAGTGCCACAGTGATTTAGCAAACTGTAGTAGGAGCCTAGAGCCCCATCTGCAGGGGTGGGAGCACACTCATTCTGGGACAAAGGAAGCCTTATTCTGGCACCTCAAACATGGTAGGACTAATCCCTCAGGCGCCTCTGAGTACACAGCCAGTGGGACCTCTTAGTGGGGGACAGAGGTCGCCGTGCCCCTGTCTCCCTAGCAGTAAACAAGGACAGAAAGGAAGGCCCTCCTGGATGAGGATCACCCCATTCTTTATTGACAAATCTGCTTTTAGGGCTCTGGGAAAATCAATGCATAGACTATCTCGGCCAGTTGAAGGTGATGGCAGTGACCATATCCCTTTAATCATATTCATTTCATTTTTATCAAAAATATTTATCTGTGTATTGCACGGAGATTACAATACACATCAAGTTAAAAAGGCCTATTATACAGAATGCTCCCTCCTAGGAACACGTGGTCACAAGCTGAGAGCACGAAGAGAAACTGATGAAAGGAAACCATGTACAAATGATGAACCTGGGAGAAAGACTACTAGGGCTGGAAACCTGATTCCACCACTAATAGTCTGTAAAACCTCAGTAAGTGTTTTCACCTCTTTATGCCTCAATCTCCACACCTGTAGAATGGGCCTAACAGAATGTCTCTCATAGGGTTTTGATAATGAAGCAGGTCAATACCCTGGAAAACCACTGAATTAACAGCTAAGAGACCAAACAAAAACTATTGCCAGGCACTGAGAATTAAGAGAAGAGGGTTTTAGACAAGGCTTTGTGTTTTTGAGGCCTCTGGAGTAGATTAAAAATGGTTGCAAAAAAAACAAACCAAAAAAAAAGTTGCAAATTCTTTGTTATATACGCCTTGGAGAGGTAGAGTCTATTTCTTCACAGCTTTCAATCTGGGCTAAGCATATAGCTGTTTTTGACCAACAGATGCACAGAAATGACTCTGTGCCAGTTTCAATCCTACATTTTAAAAGAACTGCCTGGGAATGCAAGCTGGTGCAGCTACTCTGGAAAACAGTATGGAAGTTCCTCAAAAAACTAAAAATAGAACTACCCTACGACCCAGCAATTGCACTAGTAGACATTTATCCACGGGATACAGGTGTGCTGTTTCGAAGGGACACATGCACCCCCATGCTTATAGCAGCACTATCAACAATAGCCAAAGTATGGAAAGAGCCCAAATGTCCATTGATGGATGAATGGATAAAGAAAATATGGTGTGTGTGTGTATATATATATGTATATGAATATATATGTGTATATATATATATCCACACACACACACACACAATGGAGTATGACTCGGCAATCAAAAAGAATGAAATCTTGCCATTTGCAACTATGTGGATGGAACTGAGGGCATTATGCTAAGTGAAATTAGTCAGAGAAAGACAAAAATCATATGACTTCACTCATATGAGGACTTTAAGAGACAAGATAGATGAACATAAGGGAAGGGAAACAAAAATAATATAAAAACAGGGAGGGGGACAAAACAGAAGAGACTCATAAATATGGAGAACAAACAGGGTTGCTGGAGGGGTTGTGGGAGGGGGGATGGGCTAAATGGGTAAGGGGCATTAAGGAATCTACTCCTGAAATCATTGTTGCACTATATGCTAATTTGGATGTAAATTTAAAAACATAAAAAATAACGAAAAGAAAAGAAAAGAAAAGAAAAGAAAAGAAAAGAAAAGAAAAGAAAAGAAAAGAAAAGAAAAGAAAAGAAAAGAAAAGAAAAGAAAAGAAAAGAAAAGAAAAGAAAAGAAAAGAAAAGAAAAGAAAAGAAAAGAAAAGAAAAGAAAAGAAAAGAAAAGAAAAGAAAAGAAAAGAAAAGAAAAGAACTGCCAGGGGTGCCTGGGTGGCTTAGTCGGTTGAGCATCCGTCCAACTTCGCTCAGGTCATGATCTCACAGCTCTTGAGTTTGAGCCCTGCGTCGGGCTCTGTGCTGACAGCTCAGAGCCTGGAGCCTGCTTCGGATTCTGTGTGTGTCTCTCTCTCTCTCTGCCCCTAACTGACTCGCATTCTGTCTCTGTGTCTCTCAAAAATAAATAAACACTAAAAAAAATTAAAAAAAAAAAAAAAAAAAAGAACTGCCAGCCTCCACCTCTCCTCTCTTGGAACCCAGCTGCCATGTTGAGAGGAAACTCAAACAGTATAGGGGTACACCCACATGGAAGAGAGGAAGAGAATAGGGGTGATCTCCCATCCACAGCCAGCACCAGTTTGCCAGCCATGTGATTAAGCCATCTTGGAAGTGGATCGTCTGGGTCCAGTCAGACACAAGCCTTCCCTCCATGAGCTGTTCCCAAAATTGCAAAATCATGCACAAATAAGATTTCTTCAAAGTCTCTTAATTTGGGGGCAGTTTGTTACACAGCCGTATATAGTCTCTCTCTCTCTCTCTCTCTCTCTCTCTCTCTCTCTCTCTCACACACACACACACACACACACACACACACACACACACACACACGCCTCAGACCAAGCACTTAAAGCAGTTCCTCAAATTCCATATGTATAAAAAGGGAAAGGGAGGGGGCCCCTGGGTGGCTCAGTCAGTTAAGTGAGCAACATTGGCTCAGGTCACAATCTAATGGTTTGAAAGTTCGAGCCCCGCATAGGGTTCTCTGCTGTCAATGCAGAGCCCACTTTGGATACTGTCAGCCTCTCTCTCTGCCCCTACCCCACTCACGCTCTCACAAGCTCTTGCTCTCAAAAATAAATTAAAACAAAACAAAAACCATTTGCAACTAAGTGGATGGAACTGGAGGGTATTATGCTAAGCAAAATTAGAGAAGCACAAATATCATAGGACTCCATTCATATGAGGACTTTAAGAAACAAGACAGATGAACATAAGGGAAGGGAAACAAAAATAATATAAAAACAGGGAGGGGGACAAAACAGAAGAGACTCTTAAATATGGAGAACAAACAGGGTTACTGGAGGGGTTGTGGGAGGGGGGATGGGCTAAATGGATAAGGGGCATTAAGGAATCTGCTCCTGAAATCTTTGTTGCACTATATGCTAACTAATTTGGATGTAAATTTTTTTTTAAGTTTAAATTAAAAAAAAAAAAATGGAAAGGGAGAGGCAAGGTGTTCATTCATTCAAATGTGTGTAGAACACCTACTCTGTGCCAGACTCTATGACAGGTCTTCACACTGTTCTTCTGGTGCTGATGGTCTATGGCTGGGAGAGACATTAAACAACTCGTTACAGCGAAGTTGATTCTATAAAGACAAAGGAGTATAAAGGGGTATGGGAATACTAGGTGATCTCACAGGCCCCTCCAACTCTGATATTTTATAACTGGATGACGAAGCCTACATCTATCTGTTAGATGGCCCCTGAGAGACAGTCATACAGGATTATCCATGTAGAGAACACCTTTCTCCTATACAAATCCACTTCTTAATTAGAGTATCAACGAAGATGTGGAGTTTCCATAGCTACCCAACAAGTAAATGGTGAAAGCACACGAAGAGTTGCCTCTATAGACTATGTTCTGGAGTGGAATCATGTCACGAAAGCAGCTTTGAATAAAGGGATAAGGAAAGAGTAAGGGAAGTAGGATTTCCAGGGGCAACTAAGGTAAACATTGTTTAATGTTTAAAAGACAAAAAATATGTAAGTTGATTGCTTCAAATTATTCTTGAGTATTTTTTTTTTATTCCCCAGGGGTTTTAATGATCACCAGGAAAGAACCCTTAAAGATAAATTTTTATTTTGCTGCATAAATAAGTAGCTTTCTACCAGACAAGCAGATCCAGTAGAGAGCTCTCCTGTAAAGATTTAGTGAATTCAAATCATACCTTGCAAATACTGTGCCTTGAGACCTCCTTCTCCCCAAATCTGAACTATTCTAAGAACTAGGAAACGCGACCGTGGTAATGCAGCAATGTCAAACTATATACAGGTCCCACAAGTTTCATCAAGACAAACATAACTGAGTGCGAACCAAAAAACCCTGGCGAGGAGGAAGAATTAGGAGCCTTCCCTTGACGAGATTTGGGAGAATTTAATCCAGTGCTGCTGACCGTGTACTTGATTTTCTAAGGACTCTTGATTTGGCTGGTGTTGAAGTCCTTCCTTTTAACCTCACATTAGAAAAAGAAAAACATCCTTTGATTCTTTGATAGGGTCAGCTAAGAGCCAAGAAAAGAGAACAGCCAATTCCTGCCGCTCAGATTTTCCTTTTGCATTACTGTGGTTAATGCTAAGGATTAGTTTGCTCTAGTTAAAGTGTTCAGACTTGATATAAGCCATCTGTGGTCATGGATAAACACAAATGTTTTGAATGCCCACAGGTAGGGGTAATTTCACTATCTCCTAGAATCATCTCACAGGATCTTAAACAGCTATTGTTCCAGCTAAAGACACAAAAGGAGCACATTCATGAATTTCCTGTTTTTCGACCTTAAAAGTTCTTACACATGCAAAACACCTCACGCCCAACACCCAGCTCTAGGTCAAGTAGCCCTCACACCCAAATCCCTCCTGCCTCTCTTGTATCCGAGCATTCCTGGAGTAATTGTAGGCAGAGGTCAGCACCTCAGCAGCTGACCAAAGCTCGCTGCTCTCACAGAAGGGACCAGCAGATTATAGCTGGAAAACTGATGCAAGTCACTCCCCTTGTTGAAGATGTGATAGAGTCCACGCCAATATTACTGCCAAAGGGTCAGCGATTCCTGGGCCCACAGGGCCCCTGTACAAGGGGTCAGCTCACAAGTCCACGCCGAGAGAGGCCTCTTGTTTCTGACCCCCAGCATCCTGGGCTCTCTCAGGATTTTTCCTGCCCCTGAAATGCCTGGTGAACAACAGGCTGAATCTGACCCCATGGTGACCTCCAGACAGCCTAGAGGCTCCTGGGCAATAAAGACGTGGTACTAAAGGGGTCCCTGAGGGGATTTTATTAGCTCTGCTTCCAGGTGAGGAGGAGGAACCAACCATCAACAGGGGCTGGCAACTTTGCCGCCCAAGACGTTAACGCAAAGCTAGCATTTAACGGAAAAATTACGTGAAAAGAAGAAACAAATGCTCCTTTACACCAGAGACCTAGTTGTGAGAAATACAAATGAATTGTATTCAGAAATAGAGGTATTATAAAAAAGGTCAGGGGGGTGGGGGGGGAGAGTGAGGAGCATTGAGGAGGGCACCTGTTGGGATGAGTACTGGGGGTTGTATGGAAACCAATTTGACAATAAATTTCATATTACAAAAAAAAAAAAAGTCAATCCTCCAACTATTGCCCGTGATAAACTGACCTGACATTTAGGGTCCACAAGTATGACCCGCACATACCCCCTTGCCTTACAAATTCTCTTACACATACCCTAATTGAAAACATGTCCAAAAACTAAAAAATAACTACCCTTACTGTCTATGGCAACTACCAGATCTGCAGGGAAACTGGGACAAGGGGAGACAGAGGGGCAACTAAATCACTGAACCTAGAAAGAAGACCCCAGAGAAGTTAAGAAATGATCAGAAAATTTTCTCTCCCTTTTCTCAGTGTCTGCTCAAGGATATGATTGGGCAGAAGCTTATTTCCTCAGGGACAAAACGGTGTTCCATAATGCTCAAGTATTACCGCTCCAACTAACGCGGGGGCCACGAAGCACCCTCCACCCTTCCCTTTGGCCACAAGTTTTCTAAGGAGTATATCGGAGTGGATACAAGTAGGCAAGGAACCCCCCTAACTCTGGGTTCAACTAATGCCCTCCCCTGATCACCCCAACACCAGGAAAGTCCTCTCTCTCTCTCTAGCCAGTATCCTAGCCACCTTCATCCTAAACCTGGAATTCATTCTGAAAACAAAAGGAAACAACAACACACTTCAGGTAAGGAGAATTAATGCTGCCACAAAGAAATAATGTGAAAGACCAGGGAAAGACTTTCTGCAGGACAAACATCTTTAAGTTTTTGATTTTTAAGTGACCTTACGAGGTAAGTCACAGGTTTCTCCTTAAATAGGGTTTCTCCTGGGTCCTTGGTCCTAGCAGGGCCCTAGGTTCTATTTTTGATGTGAACTTCTCCCTGCTTGTAAAACTGGCAAAAATCACGTAGGTCTTCCTGCCTCTTTCCTTAACCTCTTGTTTTCAAGTTACGTCCTCCCCCTCTTAGCATCTCCTCACCTTGTAAACCACAAGAGAATCCACCAGGATTAGGAAATGCCTCTACCTCATTCACCAACACCTCCAAATGCTACTCTAAATCCTAGCAGGGACAACACACAGAGCACACAGAGCACCAGGCAAGGGCCCAGGGCATTCACTGCTGGATACCAGCTGTAGACCCACTCAGGTTTCCCCGTCTATGCCCCCCCCCCCTCCTTCCCCATCTCCAGCCCTCTCCCACAGCCAGGGCCGCATCCTTTCATTTTTCCTTCATCCTCGGTAATCTGACATCACCTCTGTCTGCCTTCCGGCTGTTTTTACACTGGTCTCCTTTTCTTCCCCTTTCCTCTCTTCAGCCATACTCAAGAAGCACAGACTATTTATTCTACTTTTGCCCCATAAATAGCTCAGTGATGATGTTAGGAGGAAAACCTACAGCCACCAAGACTCCTGCTGTAGACATCGGTCACACAGAATCCTCCTCTCCTCTCTTTTGAGCATCCACTCAAAAGAATACTTTTCAGGTATTCAAAGCGGGGGGGGGGGGCGCTCAGGGGCATGCGGGGGGGGGGAAGAGGGGTTGTGCCCGAGGCATCCCTAAAGTCATCAAAAAAAAAAGGTGGCTTTGAGCATCTCACCGCTGACATATTTGCATACCGTTTGATGTAGTTTTAATTTCAAAGACAGTCTCAAACACTCAAGTGGGTATGTTACAGTGAGAGCCAGGAATTGCAAATGCGCTTGCCTCAAAGACTCAGGAGTCCAGTCCAGGGCAGGAAATAAAGTTCTAAGCGGCTTTGATGTGCTTCCTCCCCACTCCCCTCCCCAGCGTGGGTCATTCATCTCCGCCGACGAGAGACCACCTTGCCCGAACTTAACCAAACGCATTACACGTGGGAGCCAAGTGGTAGATTTAACAATCCAATGAGCTCCGCAGCCCCACCAAATTAGTTACCAACGGCTTCGGCTCAGCTTGGGATCCCCGACTGCTAAGAAAAGGAATGTTGAGCCTAAACCTGAGGACCCGGGGTAGGAAGGGACGGAGGACCCAGATCCGCGGAGAGCAGAAGGTCTTGGCGGCGCGGTGAGAGCTTGTTTCTTTTTTGAGCCACTGATTTCAGACTGAAATATCAAGCCAGTTCAGGTCATTTCCTGAGTAGCACTACAAGTTAAAACAAGATCCAAAAAATCTATTAATCTTTAATTGCGCTGCCTCCCGCCTGGGAGCACGAGGTGGGTAGGGCGCAGGGGTGTAGGACTGGGGGCGACCGGGAGGGACCGGCCGTTTGTCGGAAACCAAATGCCTGAGAAGCCAGAGCTCGCGACCTCAGCTGTTCCTTACCTCACTCAGTTCCGCCGAGGAGTCGTTTCCATATTTCAGGGCAACTCCAGAATTCATGACTGCACTTTTCAGAGCCGAGCTCCTCCTCCTCCTCCAGGTCTCGGAGCTTCTGAGTTGGGCTTACCAGGCTCGATAGCCACCGCTTGGTCCCTTCTGGCACATTTTAGTCTAGACAGCCATTTTCACCCAAGACAGTGGGGAAGCCCCAAGGAAGGATGCAAGCTCTCCTGGAAGGCACAGAGCCGGCTGGCGTTTCACGGACGAGCCATTGCTGCAGGAGTCTCGGCGGTGTGGCGCGCTCGCAGCTGCTGCAGCGGCCGAGCCGGCGCGGGGACCCGCCCGCGCGCTCCCACCGCTGGGTCCCGGGGAACTGCCACCCTCCGAGCCGCCGAGCCGCTCCTACGGGGCCTCGCCGCCCCCCATTACCAGGCTAGAGGGCACCTCCCAGTAGGATCCGGCACCCCGGAGGGCTTCAGCGAGCTCCCGAAGAAACCAGGGCGGCGGGGAGAGCGAGACCCGCGCCTCGGGCTCCAGGGAGGGAAAGAAAGCTACAGAAAGCCGGAGCGGGGCTGCACTTCACGCTGAAGTTTCCCTTTTGAATCGTCTGGAGTTGTAAGTGGTTTCTGATTGAACACAGCTGTCTAGCTGCTCGGTGCGCGGAGAAGGCGGGGCCAGAAAGAGAAAAGAGGCGGGGGGGGGGGGGGGGGGAGGAGGCCGAGTAGAGGGGACCTTGCCGGGAGAGCAGGCATCCTTCCAGCTCTCTGCGATAGTAATTACAGGACCCAAGTCCAGGAGGAAGAGAAGAAACAGAAAAGGCCACCTGAGTATTTGTGCAGAATTTTTTTTTTCAAAATTCCTCCTAGAAGCCCCTTTCCATGATCTAATAAGGTCAAGACAAATCTGACCACTTGTACATCAGGCAGCGCTGTGCACTTCTCATGGCACATTAAGATTTTACAAGAGTGTAGGACGGTCATTTCCCCCTGATCTGTCTAAAGTCAACACCGAGGGTGTAAATTCACTGTGAAACTCCCTCTCTGTCGCTGGGGCAGATTACATTTTCTGCATGTCGATAATAAAGATGAAGATGCCCCATTCCTTGAGAGGTGTAAAATAGGCTTAAATTTTCCATCCTCCCCAACGCTAGACTGTCGTTTTAAATGTTACATTCTCCATCCTCTTCAACCCCCATACCCTCCTTAAAAATCTCACTGCTCATCTGAGCAGAGCTAGGTCCGTATTTCTGGGGTTTGGAGTATGAATCAGAAAAGATTCAATGGACTGTTATATCCAGTAGACTGGTGGAATCAGAACTCCCCTCAGTTTTGAGTTTCCCTGAAGTAAAAGCATCCCTGTGTAGGGAGGTGACAGGGAAGGGATTTTTCTCCCCTTAAAGGTTAAAGTCCCTCTGAACTTGACATACACTGAAAAAATGTTCTGATCCTTCCAACAGTAGGTCTGCAGGATTGCTTAAGAGGCCGCATCAGTCTCTTTCTACACAATGGGAACAAAATGTCTCCATCTCCAGTGACAGACTTGGCATTTCCTAGAGCCTTCTATGAAAAAGCCATTGTATTGTTAATTTCCAAGGTCTTTTTTTTTTTTTTTTAACTCAAATAGGATGTTTATTTTGCTCTTTAAGAAGGAGCAAAGAGCTTGACCATTTGCATTTATCTTCTTACCCAGCTGCCTTCCTGGTGAGTTCATTCATTGCCTGATAGAGGCACTATTGGGATAAAAAAAAAAGTTTGCTGCTTTGGGGGAGGACTGGGTCCCAAGTTTCGGGGCACTGCCAGACTAGAGCACATTGGGAGAAGCTCTTCTGCATGGGGAGAGGCTAGGAAGCCACATTTATTTTTCTTATTTACTCATTAAAACCTATTGAGAACTGGGGCGCCTGGCTGACTCAGTCAGTGGAGCATGTAACTCTTGATCTCCAGGTTGTAAGTTCAAGCCCTGTGTTGGGTGTAGACATTACTTAAAAATAAAATCTTTTGGGGCGCCTGGGTGGCTCAGTCGGTTAAGCGTCCGACTTCAGCTCAGGTCACGATCTCGCGGTCCGTGAGTTCGAGCCCCGCATCAGGCTCTGGGCTGATGGCTCAGAGCCTGGAGCCTGCTTCTGATTCTGTGTCTCCCTCTCTCTCTGCCCCTCCCCAGTTCATGCTCTGTCTCTCTCTGTCCCAAAAATAAATAAACGTTAAAAAAAATTTTTTTTAAATAAAAAAAATAATAAAATCTTTAAAAATCATTAAAAAAAAAAAAACTCCTATTGAGAACTGAATGTGTGTTTGAAGATGGAGATGGTGGTGAAAGACTATAAAAATATAAAGGAGACTCAAACACTAGCCCTGCCCATAAGGTGTTTATAGTGTCATAAAACATAAAGAACATAACAGTTCTGGATAGAAAATAAAACTTACCATGAAAGCAACACAAATGAAGATCTAGTGCAGTTCAGGGGAGGAAATAGGATTTTGGCTGGACTGAGTTGGAGGAGAACTGTGAAGGAATCTTAGGAGAGGCAGCATGTGAGTTGATCTCTGGAGGGCGGAGTCCAGCAAAGATAGGGAGTAAGGTGAAGGTACTCCGGACAGAGGGACCATGTGAAAGAAAATATGGATGGAGGATGGAATGTGCCGGGCGTGTGACAGGAATGGCAGGTGTTCCATTTTGGAGTGGAACCTGGGTTAGGTAAGTGAGTTACAGCCAGATCATGAACAGTTCTGAGTGACAGGCTAGAGGAATGGGACTATGATAGGCAATGGAGATCCACTAAGGGTTTCTGAGCACAGAAATAATAGGATCAGAGCTTTGCTTTGAGACATTCCAGTGGATTTGTACCACACTCGTGAGCAACTCACATGAATTCAAATAGACTAGTGTTGAGTGTGATTCTGGTGTTTAAAGAAACATATTTTTCATACTAGATGGCCCCTAAAACCAAGCAGATGACTTCATCTGGTGTTCAACCAAAAGAAAATGATCTGTTCCAAGACTGAAGGAAAAATTGGCAGTGTTGAACTTATTAAGAAGCAGTATGACTGCAGATTCTACTTTATGGACAATATAAGGCATTTTCAAGAGGAAAGTTGAATATATGGAATTTTCTTCTTAAATAGTGACTTGAATACTTAACCACCACAGAAGATGCAACTCCATGACAATCTGGCAACAGAGAATGTAAGTTGAAAGTGGGACCTGAACATGCCAATGAAACTATCCCAGTAGGTCCAGCAAGAGGCTACAAAGGCCTGAATTAAGTTGGAGCAATGGAAATGGATGGGAGGGGACAGATGGAAGAGATTCTATAGGAAGAGAGTAGACAGGGGCACCTGGGTGGCTCAGTCAGTTAAGCATCCAACTCTTGATTTCAGCTCAGGTCATGATCCCACAGTCATGGGATCGAGCCCCACATCAGGCTCCATGCTGATCATGTGGAGCCTGCTTCGGATTCTCTCTGTCCACCCCCCACCACCCCCCCCCCCCGTCTCTGCCCATCCCCTGCTCATGCACACTTGCACATGCATTTACACGTGCTCTCTCTCAAAATAAATAAAACTTAAAACAAAAATTTTTTAAAGACTCTCTCTCTTTCTCCCTCTACCCGTCTCCCTTGCTCTATTCTCACTCTCTCTAAAAATAAAACAAATAGGCGTGTCTTTCCTGACAGCTCAGAGCCTGGAGCCTGTTTCGGATTCTGTCTCCCTCTCTCTCTGCCCCTCCCTCCCTCATGTTCTGTCTCCCTGTCTCTCAAAACTAAATAAACATTAAAAATTTTTTAATTAGGTAAATAAATAAATAAGGAAGAAAGTAGACAGAGACTGTGGTGGAAGGAGGAGAACTTAAATGTGACTTGTAGATCTACAATGTGGCTGAGTGTGGTTTCAGGCAATGTCCTCAACAAAAACAGGGATTCCAAAGAAGGAATAGGTTAGGGAGGAAACTATGTTTGAGATATCATAAGTTTGAAGTGACAACTGGATATTCAAGGGGAGCTGTTCAGCCAGAAGCTTGCAGGGGAGCTACAGGGATAAATCAGGGTTGAGATGGAGATGAAGGTTTGGGGTTACCCCTATTAAAACAATAAATAAAACCGTGAAATCAAATATGGTTGCCAAGGAAGAAAAGACAGGGAAAAGAGGTCTGAGGGCATTCATTATCTTAAGGAAGGTCTTTTCATGGAAGGTAAAAAAAAAAAAAAAAAAAAAGAGGAACCGGCAGGGAAGGCCAGTTAGCAGAACTAGGGAGATAACCAGAAACTCTGGTCTGGGAGTCTAAGGGAGATGTTGTCAAGGCAAGAGGGCAGCATCTATATTATAAGCTACAGAGAGAGCAGAAGCCTGAAAACTGATAAAGGGGCACTTCAAAGACATTAATGTCCATCGAAGAGAAATTTCTACAAAGCTAAGGAGACGGAATGCAGATTACCAGAGCAAATGAAAAGGACCTGTGATGAGTAACCGTGTACTACTCTTTCCATAAATTTGATGCTGACAGGAACTCAGCAGATGGCATAATTTCTTAGAGTAGGTAAGCAGTACTGAGTAGAGGATAGGAGGGGCATATGTGAAGTCTGGAGATACAGAGAGAGAAGGCGGATGGACCAGAGTTCCTGAGAAGGGAGGGAAGGACAGAGCCAAGGACCATGAGATTAGCTTTGGATAGGCTTGAGGAGGCAGAGGATTCTGATGCTTCTTCCCAGGAGAGCAGTAAGGGTTGAGAGAGCTGGAGACTTTACAGACTAGTAGCAAGAAGACTTCAGACATACATACTAACTAATAGCACTTATTGAAGAGCCATCCAACTTCCCTCTGTGTGATTGTGGAGGGGGTAATGAAGACTAATAACTTGTAATTAAATTTTACTTTAAGGAAAGGAAGACCTGTCGATGCAAGAATAGAATAGTCATGACCTTGACCTCTGAAATTGTCCAAGAACGGGGGAAGGCTGGTGGGACACACTGAAAGTCATTCAAATGTGGAGAACGGTTTCCAATGAGCTTTTCCCAATCTAAGATTCCATGAAATGAAGTGTTTTTTTGTTTTGTTTTGTTTTGTTGCTATCATTTAAACATTTTGTTATTTTTCTTAACCTGTTAGTCTAGTCAGAAATCGAGCTGGGAATCTCTACCATCAAGAAAGCTAAAGATAAGTGCTGTACACAAGATGTCAACTGGGTCAACATCCTAAGTACCTGAGAAATGCAAGGAGCAGCCCAGCATGTCATCTCAGCACACCAGAGGGGAATAAAGCCCCAAATGCATTTCCAGTATAATAAGAGAAAGGTCTCAAGGTTAGCACTCACCATAGTTTACCAAGTATATAACTGAATGCCTACAAATCCTTCCACATTGTGGCCGCCTCAACGTGATACCTCTAGAAGAGCTTCTCCAAGTTCTGCTTCAGCAGAGAGTCGGCTCCAGTCAGAGGTGTGGGTAGGAGGTGGCAGAGGTGTTTATCAGCATCAGAGAGCAGGGCTGGGAGGAGCAGGAAAACCTGCTTTCTAATGGGGCAAGACCCTGAGTTCCCTTCCTTCCTGGGCCTTGTCTTCCCTAAAGGCTAATCTCTTCCCATCTGGTCTCTGGCACAAGAGGCAGCCACAGCCCTAGGAAAGTTTCTGGGAAAGCAGAGGTTGCCGTTTGCAGGAGTGGATGGGACTGTGTGCTGATCACACACTGTAGCCACACTGGCTTTCTGCTGTTGGGGGCAGTCTGACCCCTCTATGTATGGCTGCTGACCTTGGTAAGTTTCTATACAGTAGGGATAATATTCTGGGTCTTGTCTGTACTCTCTACTGGTAATGAATATCAGATTAATCAAAGAAACCTTAGGCAAAAATCTTGAACCTCCAGCATTAAGGAAATTGACTGAAACTTTGGGGCTGGCTAACCTGAGCCCTCTGTCTCTACCCCCCTGGGTATCCAAACCACCCTTGCTTGCATAGCAGTCCTCTGTGCTGGGTCAGGCTTGTCCTCCTCCAGCCCACACAAGAACCCAGACTCCAAAACTGTCCCATGCCCCCTTGAGTCTCTCGACCTAAACACAACAGTTGATACCTCAGATTTTAAGAAGAAAGCAGTAGTTAAGCTAATTCACACAAAGGTGAAAAATAACTCCTAATCTTCTCAACCAAGCCCAAAGCATTTGCATTGGAGAAAGAGAATGCTTTTTAATGATGCTAAAAGGTGGGATTTCTTGAAGAAGAAAGTTACTTTTCAGGGGAAAGGGAGATTTCAGATCTGTGGGGATTCAGGAAGTCCCAAACCCCTAATTCCTTGAGGGTCATAAAACTCAAACTATACACTCAAGAATATCCTGCCCTAAATCTTTAAGCCTACCCCACTGTCCCACCCCCATGAGTCCAGAAATGCTCTCCATAACCCAACTCCTATGGCCCCCCTGCTCAATCACCAAGCCAGCTTTTCTCTCAGGCACTGGGCCAGGCGTGAGTCCCAGGTTGGGAACCTCCAGACAGCTTTGATGGCCTGCCTCATCACAGACCTCATTTGCTCCAGGTGCCACAACATAAAGAATTCGGAGAGCATTGCACTGGACAGTCTTTGTCTTGGTCTCCGTGCCCTCAGAGAACAACGTTAACAAACTGGAGGAAATCCTATAATCACCTAGCTCCGCCCTGCATCCCACTTACCTAGATGACGATATGCAGAGTCAGCAAGTTTGTGTTCATTCAAAAAAAGAAAAACATCCACTATGTGCCAGACATGGTGCTATGCCTTGGGATTTAGCAGTATATGGGGCAGAAAAAAAATCCTTGCTTGGTGGAAAATGATTATAAACAAAGAATACAGCTTGTGATGGGTGTTATCAAGGAATTAAACAGGAGCTGTGATGATGGAGAGCAGGCCCATTAAATGAAGCAATCAGAGATGGTCTCAATGAGGAGATGACATTTCAGCATGAAGGTCAAGAAGGAACCAACTAGGCAGAAAGTGGGAGAAGACCAAGCAGTGGGAGCAGCAAGCGCAAAAATTCAGGGGCAAGAAAGGACTTGACTTTTCCAATAAATTTCAATAAACTTCAAGTCTGTTATTTAATTTTAAATATTGAGAAAAAGTAGTGTGAAGGAACATGATGAAAAAGATGATGGAGGAAACAGACCATGCAGAGTATGTGTAGGCCATAGATTTCATTCTGTGTACATGAAGATGCCACAGGAAGACTAATTGGGGCAGAGACATGTTCCAATTTACATTTTTAAAAGGTAAATCTATTCCTATACAAACTTTACCACTGGGCAACCTAAAAAATAGACAAAAGAAAGTTCTTGCTTTATAGAAGTATTCCTTTTTTTTTTTTTTAATTTTTTTCAACGTTTTTATTTTTATTTTTGGGACAGAGAGAGACAGAGCATGAACAGGGGAGGGGCAGAGAGAGAGGGAGACACAGAATCGGAAACAGGCTCCAGGCTCTGAGCCATCAGCCCAGAGCCTGACGCGGGGCTTGAACTCACGCACCGCGAGATCGTGACCTGGCTGAAGTCGGACGCTTAACCGACTGTGCCACCCAGGCGCCCCAAAGTATTCCTTTTTTTAATGTTTTATTTTACTTATTTTGAGAGAGAGAGAGAAAGAATGTGTGTGCACATGTGATTGGGGTAGAGGGCGGAGAGACAAGAGAGAATCCCAAGCAGGCCCCATACTGTCAGAGCAGAGCCGAACATGGGGCTCGATCCCACAACCCTGGGATTATGACCTGAGCTGAAATCAAGAGTCGGACCCTTAGTCGACTAAACCACCCAGGCGTCCCCTAGAAGTATTCCTGTGAATAAGTGAAGAATTGATTGAAATGGAATATCCCTATTTTACAGCCACTAAAGAATTGATAGATTTAGGTATAAAGCACATCTACTAACATCACAGAACGACATAACACCACCACACACACGACTTCTGATGGAAGAATACACCTATGAGGACATCTCAGCAGTGTTTAACATGAGGAAACATGTTAAATTAACCACAGGGTGCAATCAGTGAAATCCAGACTTTACAGGACAAACAATCTGGGTTCTTCAAATAAATTGCAAGGGGAAAAAACACAAGTGAACGAGTAAAATATTAATGGAAGGGGAAACCTATAGACATATCAGCCAATTATAATGTGTGGTCCTCAATGGGATCTTGAGTCAAACAACCTGACTGTAAAAAATGAAGATATTTATGAGACATTCAGAAACAACACTTTTCAGATATTTGATGATTTTAAAAGTTACTTTTTAGATGTGTTGATGGTCTTAAGGTTATCCTTAAAAGAGTCGTTACCTTGTGTAGTTATATATTGAAATATTTAGGTGTGAAATGACACAATGTCTTGGATTTGTGTCAAAATACTAGAGGAAAAAAAATACGAGAGGAGACAAGGATATAGGTGGGGTTTTCAGTGAAACAGACTGACATGTCCTTTGGTTTTGGAGATTACTGGTGACCTTGAGAGAAGCAATTTCATTGAATGGTGGAGAGAGATAGAAACTAGATTTGTGTGGACTGAATAGTGACTAGGAAGGAAAATGTTGAGAGAGCACAGGGAGAGAACTTTTGACAAGCTTATTGCCCAAAGTCTCACTATTACTGAACTATCAGATGAGATCTTGAACCAAAATCGTAACTTCTACTTCTGAGCTTTTCTCTCCCTGCACGAGGCTCCTTCAGTCAAGTTATCCTGGAATCCGTTCTTGGCCGGGATTAGAAACTCTGAGTTGTTACCATGGTGGATCTCTCCCTAAACTGGTACTTGAAGTCTGTTTCGTCATGCTGGGTCCTCACCTTTTTGTTTATGAAATCAGTCACATTGTTTTTAGACCCAGTGACTTACTGCTGTGAAATAGATGGAATGCAGTAGATAATTTGGTTTGTCTGTGTTTAAAAATCTGCTAAGAAAAGAAATACTTGAAAACTATTTCCAGATTAAATCTCACACATAGAACACACAAACCCAGCCTTTTCCAATGGCAAATGCAACTCAAGAGAAGAAAGCACCCCTGTGGTGTTTGTCTGTCTCTTTAACTGCATTCATGGTCTGCCTCACACCCAGACTAGGCATTCAAATAACCCAGAATCGTTTGGCATAGACACCCCTGACATTATTAGTGGGGAAATCCTAGCTGAGATTCACCGATTCACCGCCTTATGCAAGCATCATGTGATGCTTCAAAAACCTCTTTGCCGTCTGATACGATATTTTGGAGCCCAATAAGTATCTATGTCATCTTGCCTTAAATATTCAAAGTATCTTTCCAAATCTTTACTCATTTGTTGTCCAAATGTCTTTAAAATATATCAGGTTCTTCATAGAAAGGAAAATATAATCAGTGGAGATTAGGGATTTGGAAATCCAAGGGAGTTTAAAAAGGCTGGGGGGGGGGAGGCTAAATCTTCCCAGGAGTACTTGCATATGGTCAATCTCCTGGAGAGGAAAAGGAAAAGAATATATATTAAATAGATGCATGAAAATAGATGTAGTAAAATTGGAGAGCATGCTGAAATTAAATGAATTCCAAATGCCTGCCACTGTTATTTGTAGGGCTCTTTGGGAGGCTAAAACAGCATTATTCCATTACTCTCTTTTAGCTAGAATATGCTACAGGAGTTGCCCAAAAGGAGTAGAGAAATAATTAATCTAATATGCCTCATAGACCTAATGACAAAAGAGGCAATTCACTTGGCATCATACCAAGCTGATGGGTGAAGAAGGAAGATCTCGGGCACAGGCGGGGAAAGTCATTCCCAGACTTTGAGTCCACAAGTGCCAATGGATGGGCTGCTATGGAAGAGATCTCCCACAGGGACAAGCCAAGGCATGAGGAGCAGGCTCCTGCCCATCCCTCCCAGCCCTCCTCAGTTGTTCTGCATGATTTGACACATGAGCTCAAACTCTCCCTTCCAAGCAAATGCTGTGTGATCAGCAACTCTAGCCTTGACCCTTGCTTGTGCTCCAGTTAATGTTTTTTCAGGTAACTACCAGATACTTTCATTAAGTCTTGCCATCACCACCATAAAGCCTGTCTAAAACTGAGCTTGTCATGTTCCACCAAAAAACAACTTTAATTTCAGCTTGCAAATTTCTGTTAGTGGAATCAGAGTTTCCAGTCTAGAAACATTGGAGTCATTTTCAGCCCCCTCCTCCGTCATCTCCTCTGCCAGTCATTTAGGCCTTTCTCTCTACTTGGTCTCCATTTGTACTGTTAGCAGCATCTTCCAGGCCTTGTCTCTTTATATTTTAGTAACTATAACTTAGCAATATGACTCAACTCCAAATCATTCTGCATATTCTAGCCCAGCTATTTTTCTCCAAAATACAGCTTTCGATCATATCATTGCACAAGTAAATCTTTTTTTTAGATATTTTTATATGCTTTGTTGAGATATAATCCACACAACATAAAATTCACTTTTTAATGTGTACATTTCAGTGATTCTCAGTATATTTGCAGAGTTGCACAACCATTACCACTATCTAATGGCTGTGTCAATATTAGAGAACAGAAGCAGTTTGGGTCCAGTTGGTAAATAACCATCGACCCAAATCAGAGGGTGCCCACTCCCTAACCAGTCACTGCCCAGGCTACCCCAATTCCTATCTCCAGAAACTCCCAGAACTTTCTATAGTTCAGCTGCCATCAGACTAACAGCTGGCACAATCAAGGACTCTTGGACCTTCCTCCATTACTGTGGCTACTCCCTGGTATCAAGTATTTCGTAAATCACCCCTGGAGAAAAGAGGTATTATTTCTTAAATGAAGACAGAATTAAAGAATGCTTTTCTTTATTAAAGGTACGCAGTTACATGGTTCGGTTAAATCATCCTCATACTCGCACAGAATTTTCTTACAGCATGTGAACCCATCTTCCCCAGCGCCTTTACCACTCTCCAAATATGAAACCCTTTTAAGGTTCCATATTCTTTACAATGCCAATCCATCTTTGCTTTCCAGCTCAAGTTCCTTTCTGTTTGTGTCTCATACCCCCAGGATCTTTTTAGGTTTCATATTCCTGAATTAACCAAAATATTTGGCTTATTTTCCCAGTTATTAGGAACAAAGCCATTTGAATGCACCGTCAGCCTCCTCTTGGCCCTTCAGAGCCTGTTTTGTGAAAGTCCATGGCATATGAGGAAGTGTGCACAGGCCACTATCCAAACTAACAAAAGCTACCCTGTTTTTCCTTCATATCCCAAATATTAAGTTTTCGCCCTCTTTCTTCATACAACTCATGTTTAAATCTTTTCATTTGAAATTATTTTTCAAACACCTTCCATTACTGGCAACAAGGATAAAGAGAGAGAAATGTATCTCATGGGAAATAAAAGCTAGCCCCAAGATGCAAAACAGCTGTCATTTGGGTGAATTTGGAAATTTGAAGAACAAGAAATGGAAAACAATTTTGAACTAATTTCTTTTACTTTTCTTAAGGTAGGAACCTCCTCAAAAGTGATCATTCCTCCAGATTTTTGAGACAACAGTGTCAGATTGATGCCTTTTCAGATGTAGCCTTGCCTTCATTCAAGAAATATTTATCAACTACTATGTGCCAAGCATCTTGTTAGGGACTAGGGATGTAATGATGAATAAAAAGAGATACCATCATTGCCTTCCACTGATCCTAGAATCATATTGTGGGAGGACACCAAGATGCCCCCAACCTTCACAACTCCTTGTCAACATGTCCTTGTCTGTAACTTTGCAGTGCCCTCCCACTCTGATTCTGGACTTGTCCGCGTGATTTACTTTGGCCAGTAGAATGAGCCAGAGGTAATGGTGTACCTGTGCTGCCTCAAGAGCCTTTCATGTGTCCTCCTGAACATCTGCCACTAACATGAGAGCGTGCCTGGGCCATTCTAGAGGATGAGAGACACAGGGAGCCAATGCCCCAGTCTTCAATCAGCAGTCAGCCAGCTCATCCTCAGATATATGGGTTAGCCCAGCCTCTCCAACCAAGATCAACAGTTGCCCTGCCAACCTGCAGCTGACCCCAAATACATGAGCCATAAACACTTACTGTTGAGTGCTACTGAGATTTTGTGGTGTTTTATCACACAGCATATGTGGCAACAGATTACTGCTACATTACTTAACCATAAAAAGGAAACACAAAATTAGAAGCTGCAGTGTGTGCTCTGAAGGGCAGGAGTATAGAAACACGAGAATACATGAAAGCTACATCTATCTAGCCTACAATAGTGGAGAGGGGAAGGTCAAAGAACACTTCTTTAAGGAAGAGATGTGTGGGCTAAGATCTAAAGGATGTACAGAAGTTAACTAGGTAAAAAACGGGAGAAAGAGTTATTTAGGTCACTGGAACAGCATGTGCAAAGGCTTTGTAGGGAAGGAATACAGGCAGTGAGTTATTAATAAGAAGGCCAGCAGGGGCGCCTAGGTGGCTCAGTCGGTTAAGTGTCTGACTTTGGCTCAGGTGAGTTAGAACCTGTGCTGACAGCTCAGAGCTTGGAGCCTGATTCAGATCCTGTGTCCCCCTCTCTCTCTCTGCCCCCCCCCCCCCCCGCTCACACTTTGTCTCTCTCTCAAAAATAAACAAACATTAAAAAAATAATAATTAAAAAAAAGAAGGCCAGTGTTGGGGTGCCTGGGTGGTTCAGTCGACTAAACATCTGACTCTTGATTTCAGCTCAGGTCATGATCTCACAGTTTATGGGACTGAGCCCGAGTTGGGCTCTCAGCTAACAGCATCATGCCTCATTGGGATTCTCTCTCTCCCTCCTCTCTGCCTCTCCCCCACTCATTCTCTCTCTTTCTCTCTCTCAATAATGAAAAATGAAAAATAGGGGCGCCTGGGTGGCGCAGTCGGTTAAGCGTCCGACTTCAGCCAGGTCACGATCTCGCGGTCCGTGAGTTCGAGCCCCGCGTCAGGCTCTGGGCTGATGGCTCGGAGCCTGGAGCCTGTTTCCGATTCTGTGTCTCCCTCTCTCTCTGCCCCTCCCCCGTTCATGCTCTGTCTCTCTCTGTCCCAAAAATAAATAAAAAACGTTAAAAAAAAATGAAAAATAAAAGCATAGAGAACGAACATCAAAGTCTGTGAGGGCCAAATTACACACTGGAAGAAAAATGGGTTTGAGGAAATTAGAGCTCCTATTCCGGCGTAAGAGTTTTTGTCCTATCTGACCCTGGTGGGTGAGTGTGCAGCTGGGCTGGAGACATAGGAGAAATAGGCAAATAACAGGAATGTCCCAGGGCACCTTCCTCTGTGGAAGTGTGTCTCCTAATCCAGAAGTCACAGGTCAGTATCAGCACTCAGCTATTTTCTTAGGTTCCTGTTGTTTTGGGGTGTTTTTCGTGCATCCTTTAGTGGAAATCATAGTCCAAGAAGATATCTGAATTCAAAATAGATATTGTACGCTCTCTCAAAGCTCCTGGAGAGGCCCATATAAGAATCTGCCATTTTATAGGCAAAATGGTAGAATAAAATCAAAAGGTCATGGGGCTTCACTTTGCCTTTATTGGCCTTTAAAAATGATAGGCATACAAAAGCTCATTTTTCCAATTACAATATGGTTGGACTTGTGAGTCAGGGTTGGAGAACTTAGTCCTCTGTTTTAGAGATTTTTATGGGGATGCTATTTTCCTGCCAGTCCTGAGGTGTTTGTACTAGAAAGGGGGCACACGAGCACCATTACTGTGGTCTCACCTGAGAGAGGTGTTTTGCTCAACTCCGCACAGCATGCAGCCAGTGTGATATGGACCAAGAAAGAGCCTTGCTGGGGCTCCACTGGGCCACAATGTTCATTTCGGCAGGTCAGCTGAGGTTCAGCAGGACCTTCTCATTTCAGGTCCAAGGATCTGGATCATTCCGGGCCTTGGACTCTGGCCTCCGATTTGCATACTCTGTTTGCAGATTTAATCTGCCCGGGAGCTTTGTTCTCAAGCAACAAGAAAGGATTTTTTAACGAAATGCATTATAAGCTCTATTTAGTATTCATGTTCTCTGCAAATAAAGTTGGTGATTTTTTACTACTGGATGAGGTTCTTTTAAGGTGAGGATTATAAGATGTTAAATTATAAATCCCAAATTTAGTGCCGTGCTCTCATGCACATATCCTCATCCCTGCTAGGAAATCCCCAAATTCCTAACAACAGCCACATCAGTGAGCTCTTCTTCAACAGTAGTTCCCAAAGCTCTGTCTCTTTTATTGGTAGAATTTGTGTAGTCTCCATATACTGAGCACAGTCATTTATCTAGTGGGGGCTCAACAACTTACAGGTATTAGATTGAACCTGATGGGACTGACAATGTTCATAGAACATAAATGGTAAACAGCATGATTTTTAAACAGTTCAACTTAATACTAAGTTCTGTGGCACAAAGCCAGTTTAGAAAGTCTAGTTTGAATTGTTATGTAAATAATCTTAATAGCATCCAGAGAGGTCAAATGCTCTTCATTTGACCTTTTTTTTTTTTTTTTTAATGACAGCAAAAGATTGGGATGAATGGATTATTTCTCCTTACAAAGTACCCAGACGCTGCTGGACACAAAGTAGACTCTCAAGAGATGTTTCTTTTAATAAGTAGGAGAATCTACTTCACATTAATCATATTCAAAATTGAAAGACTATACAGATAACTTGAGAATATTGCTTAAACTCCTTTGTATTGCTAACTGAATTAAAATAACTATTACAAATAATAAGAACAAGGGAAAAATAAATTTAAAGGCCACATCTGCTAGCAAAGCCAACTACCTATTCTTGACGGAAATGAATTCTCATAAGAGTTGCATGTTCTCCTAGAGCTCGTTAATATTTCTGTCATGATCCAGTAAGTTCTGGAGTGAGAGAAACTACATTTCACACAGCCCACGTGAGCCCTGGCACATCTAATCTGCAACCTCCACTTTTAATTTACATCTGGAAAATGAATGAATGAGCCACTACAGGGACATTAAAGGCAGGGTCACACAAACACAGTGCATCATCTTATTACACCTGCTGCCCAGCTCTGCACAAATAAACTCCATTTTATGTGCTGGCTTTGTATCTAAGAGGGGAAACCAAACTGCTCTCCCATCCTGGGGCAGACATACAAAATCCTTCAGCTAACACAACACTCAGCCCAACCCACTGACTTGGTCCTATGTATATCTGTATTTCTAAAACCAAGTTTTCATTTTAATAACATTCTTTTATAACTTAAGCAAAGCAAAATGGAAACAACACTGGAACAGATGCAGAAGTCTAATAAGAACGTCTTCTCGGACAAAGCTATTTTAATGAAAGCGACATTCTGTGCAACCTCCCTGATTCCTCCTCGTGTTCAACCACCCAAATTAGATTCACTTCATTGGCTGTTTTCATCAGGTTTCACAACACTGGGGACTATCCAAAAGAAATAAAAGGTGAGCATTTTCCTTAAAGCAGGATGCTAGGTTTTGAACACAAACATTCACATTAAGTGAAGGAACTTGATTAAGCCCACAATTCAAGATGATGATGAACCGAATGCTGGAACTCAGCTGCCTGACACACTTTAGCATATGAATTAAATTTTCTGTTAGCTAACTCACTTAAAAAAAAAAAAACTGTATTTAAACATCTCCCTTCAGGGAACTGGCCATATGTGGAATTAACAGACTCTTGGGTCCACATGGGACTTGGGTTGCAATTTCTGAGTTTGCTGGGAAAGTGAGTTTATTACATTGTATTAAAATGGACACTGGGAGATTTATTTGAGCATATGACACTCTAATAGGGATGTCTACTTAATCAGATGTGCCATCACTCAAATATATACAGGTGTACCGGCAGTTGTTTAATGAGTGATCACACCAAAAAGGGATGTAGATGGCCAGATGCTAAAGAAGGCACTTCAAATAAGGAGGCGAGTGCATGTGGTGATGATAGGGAAAGAGCTGTCATGATGTACGACATGGATCTTCCTAAGTACATTCACAACTCTGTAGCAAAATGTTTTCCATAAAAACTTCATTCCACAAATAGAATTAAAAAAATGGAATCGTAGCATATGGCCATGTAAATTGTACATGCAATCCACATGTCTTCAACAATGCCAGTGCCGATGGGCTCATGAAGATGCAAACGGGGAAGGGCATACTATGGAGTTGGCGACCTCACAATACCCAGATGTCCCAGAAATTCCAGAGCCATTTTGTGAATATCAAAAGGAAAAACCTGATCAGAATACAATTTCAGCTTTGATCTTTACAGTCTTACAGACTTCAGATGTTACATCGCTTAAATATCATCAGATGCATCAGGAGACTTAAGTGCTTTATAAATCATACAAGGACAAAAGGGAAGCAAATCAATTATGAAGAGGTGGAGGCCAGATGATTTCCAATTATTGATACCGCACTGTAGGGAGATGGCTCAAGATTGATCTGTGAAGGAAATCAGATAAATGATGAAGTCCTGAAGAGTTTAGTTAGCTGGGGAGGGATTATGTTTTTAGTACATTCATTTTTTAAAGCACTAGACTGCGTACTTTACATAAATGGTAAGTTACTGCCATTTTGAGATGAAGATGACAAAAACTCAAAGATGAAATAATTTCTGCAAAATCACAAAGTTAGTAAGTACCCCAATAGATATGTGAACACAAGTATTTACAAGGCTGTCTTCCATGTATCACCTTTGTAACTTTTTCCATACCATGGACCATCTGTGTTATATTTAATACTTTTCTCTAATTCATAGATTTATATTTTTAAATATTTATTTAAAATAAAAAATTTATGGGGCACCTGGCTGGCTCATTCAGTAGAGCATGCAATTCCTGATCTCCCGGTCATGAGTTCAACCCCCATGTTGGGTGTAGAGCTTACTTTAAAAATAATAAAATTAAAATTGTATAATACTATTATTGATAGAAAATAATTATCATTTGCAGAAGGCAACTATAAAAATAAATTCTATCTAAACAGTGTTACCCATCCAAAGCTCTGAACCTGGGGCCTGCCTCTTTCTTATAAGGAGGGCTTATAGGGGTGTCTGGGTGGCTCAGTTGGTGAAGTGTCTGCCTTTGGCTCAGGTCATGATCTGGCAGTTCATGAGTTCGAGGCCCACGTCTGGCTCTGTGCTGACAGCTCAGAGCCTGGAGCCTGCTTCAGATTCTGTGTCTCCCTCTCTCTACCCTTACCTCTCTCTCTCTCTCTCTCTCTCTCTCTCTCTCTCTCTTAAAAGTAAATAAACATTTAAAAAAATTTTTAAATAAGGAGGGCTTGCAAAATTAGGGAGGTATTAAAGACCTCCATGCACCAAAATGAGGCTTTTCTCTTGAGATAAACAGAAGGACTGAAAGAGCACTAAAATGAAATTCTATTTTTCTACTGTGGTATAGTTTTATTTGATGACCGTATGTGCAACATGTGGAGGTACCACCTGGAATTACCCTACCTACTACCTGTGGCATGCTGGCCACACTTTGGGGAATGATGCGTCATTGGATGAGCATTTTTTGCGTTGGAGCAAGGGAAGATAGAAGGAAGTTGATTGCATCTTATCTTTTTCAAATCAAAATTCAACTTGAAATAAAGTAATCTCTGCTTCCATATACAATTTGATTAAATTTTTAAAAAGTTTTTATTAAAATTTTTTTCTTTATTTATTTTTGAGAAAGAGAGAGAGACAGAGCATGAGCAGGGGAGGGACAGACAGAGAAGGAGACACAGAATCTGAAACAGGCTCCAGGCTCTGAGCTGTCAGTACAGAGCCTGATGCAGGGCTCGAACTCAGGAACGGTGAGATCATGACCTGAGCTGAAATCGGATACTTAACCGACCGAGCCACCCAGGCACCCCTCAATTAAATTTTATATGTAACAAATCTGAGACCAAACTCAAAATTAAACATAGGGCTGAATTCTTTCAAAATACTGATATTCAACAGGCTTCAAGCACATTGGATCTAGGAACTATTGAGTATCCTTTACAATGGTTCCTGGTTAAACTACTGCAGGACATCATGATAAAAGGCATCACCAGGCCCCTCCGTCTTACAAAACTTGGAGAAGACAGGCTAGAAGTTCCTCATACCTTGCCTATTCCAGGGCAAACCTGACTCAAAGAGTGGCCACTTGGGGCCCAAAAGTCATTTCTCAGCATCATTTTGTCCTGACCTTCCCATTTCTTTTCTAAACAGTACAGAATGGCAGCATGGCTATTAAAGTACCAAGATTATCACCATCATCACTTCCATATGTCCAACAGAAGATATCTACATCCTTGTTTCTTAAGTATTTTGTTTCCTAATCTTCTGTAATTTGACTCACTAGCATGTTTAACAAGGCATATAAACTTCTGCAAAAACACAGGGGTGCCTGGGTGCCTCAGTCAGTTAAGCATGTGACTTTGGCTCTTATCTTTGGGTAAGATCTCATGGTTCATGAGTTCGAGCCTGGCATCAGGCTCTCTGCTGTCAGTGTGGAGCCCACTTCAGATCCTCTGTCCTGCTGTCTCTCTGTCCCTCCCATGCTTGTGCACTCTCTCTGTCTCTGTCTCTGTCTCTCTCTCTCTCCTCTCTTTCAAAAACAAACAAACATACAAACCCCCCCCCACACACAATATCTTGGCTTTCTGTATTTTTATATGCATGTACTTGTCTTCCCAGAAAAACCCACATTCATAAGTGGACCAAACTTAATATGTAATAATACATATACACATACACACACATGCACATACACACATAAGCTGTCTTTAAAAAACTGAATGTCAATAGCAGATATGGCAATAGATCCTAAGTGAGAAATACATTGAAAATGAAAGAAATGCAAATTCAGAATCATGTCAGGAAACAGATTTTCCAATGGTGATAAAATTGTACACGAGACAAGACTATTTAAGAAAATGCACCAGAGTCACTGCAAAAAAAAAAAAAAGAAAAAAAAAAGAAAAAAAAGTAAATGTCTGGGAGGAACAGAGTACTTACTGGCAAAGAAGCCTGATAACCTATAAGCCTCTACTCGGTCCAAATATTTATATTTCTGGAGAAATACATGTTTATTTTAGCATTAGGAAAGCATACTGCTTACATCTTAAACTTTTCACTAGTCAGTAACTAGTTTGATTATTAACAGAGTTCCCTGACCAAACTATTGCTTCAAAAAAGCTAGTTCCCTCACAGATTACACCCTTCTCTTTGCAGTCCAAGGCTGGGCCCAGTCACTGGCATGCGGTTATTGCTGAATGAACCCTCAGTGGGCAAATCAGTATATGGATGAGATCTCGCTCTTAAATATAATTTGGCCAGATTTTGAAAACGTGACAGGAAGCTTGACGTGAACGTCAGTCCTTTTGCTTCTCTGTGGGGTGTGAATATAGCACTAATGACACTTTCTCAAATATTTTTGATGTAATACCCTGTACTTTCATAGTTGACACAATTATATAAACAGCTTTAGGAAATTCAACTGCTCTTGTTTTCTAAAGCTAAATTTTTATTTAAGAGAAAAAGCACAGGGGCGCCTGGCTGGCTCAGTCAGCAGAAGCACGCAACTTTTGATCTCAGGGTTGTGAGTTTAGGCCCCCAATTGGGCATAAAGCTCACGTAATAAAACACACACACACACACACACACACACACACACACACACTCAGAGACATGAAACAATATTTGATCGTACACTTGTGGCTCAGTGGTCATTTTGCTCTGTTTTCATGAAAAACCCTCAGAGCAACTGAAACTGCAAAATATAAAGGAAAGAAAATAAGAATGATAAGCAATTCTCATTTCTACTGAAATCTGAAAATACAGAATGTCTATTTTTAATCTGAAGTCTAGACACTAAACTAGAATATGTCTTTTCATAGCCGAGTTCTAAAAACCAATGTTTCTTTCTAAAATAAAGCAAATATGAAATTTTTTCCAAAAAAAAAAACAATATGGAAAAGAATTATTCTCAGGGTCACATAATTTTAATAACTTTGACCCCAATTATCAAACTTTGGTTTTGGGAACCGAAACCGGTTTACTAATGTGAGGTAAAAACCTAAGTCAGAGCTCAGCCTTCTGGATGTAGGAGGAACTGCACCAGGCAGGTGCTGAGGCCACATTAGGAAACCCAAGGACAGTGATGTTTTGTAGTTGACGCCTAGAACACATAAAAATATCTTCTTAATTAGAAGCATCTCAATTATTAGAAGATGGGGTCTTTTATTCCTGGACTTGATTCCAGAAAAGCATATGCTCCATTTTTGTTAAGTAAAAAGGCTTTCTTAAATGTGAAGCCCCAGGTTATGTATTAAAGAGCAGTGCTTCTCAAACTTTAATGTGCATATGAATCACCTGAGAACTTGTTAAAATGTAGGTTTTGATTCACTAGGGTTTGGAGTGAAGCCCAAGATTTGCATTTCTAACAAAATCGGTGATGTGTATGCTACTGATTTAGCCACCATATGTGAGTGCAAGGATATAGAGAACATAAAACGGTGGCTGCCCCAACTTTACCATCTAGTGGAGAAAACCCATAAGTAAACAAGTAACCATTGTAGTTTGCCTTTAAATCACTTCTACCTACTGATTCTCACATGATGGTAGTAATTTTTTGAATTATTTCTGCATTAAAACTTCTTTTCATGGATGGGATTGAAAAAACTACAGCTGACCCTTGAACAACCCTGGGGTTAGGGGCACTGACCCTCACACAGTTAAAAATCTGTAGATAACTTTTGACTCTCCAAAAACTTAACTACTAATAGCCTAATGTTGATGGGAAGCCCTACAGAAAACACATATTTGCATGTTATATGTATTATATACTGTATTTTTATAAGAAAGCAAGTTAGACTGGGGCACCTGGGTGGCTCAGTCGGTTAAGCGTTTGACTTCGGCTCAGGTCATGATCTCACGACTTGTGGGTTTGAGCCCCACGTCAGGCTCTGTGCTGACAGCTCAAAGCCTGGAGCCTGCCTGCTTCTGATTCTGTGTCTCCTTCTCTCTCTGCCCCTCCCCTGCTCATGTTCTGTCTCTCAAAAATAAATAAACATTTAAAAAAAGAAGAAAGAAATAAAGCTAGAGAAAAGAAATTGCTATTAAGAAAATAATGAGGAAGAGAAAATACATCTGTAATACTGTATTTACCAAAAAAAAAAAACAACAAAAAACAACCGATCTGTGTATAAATGAACCCATGTAGTTCAACCTTGTGTTTTTGTAGAGTCAACTGTAAGTAAAATGATCCCACAGAAAAGGACACAAATAACAAATCTGTTGTGAACAGTTTCACTTAAAAACAATCAAGCAAATCATTTATGAAAAAGAATTTTAATTGTACAAGTTTCCCAACTGAAATAAATGAGAATGTTTCAGTAAGTAAAGAGGAAATCACCTCCTCTTACCTCTATCCAATTATTCAATTAAAATTTCTTGGATGAAGTCAACATTAACCAGCAAGGTTCATTTAATCCCAATTTATACCTCCTGTTTTAAGCAATCAGCTGAGATAGAAGGTAGGGGTTTCCCATTCATTCAATAAATACTTATTGTGAACCAACAATGCAGTAGGCACCGGTCTGGTGCAGAGGACAGAGAGTAAATGAGTAGGGAGAGACAAACAAGCAAATAAACAATTAATTGGAAATAGAAAACATCCAGCACTGCCTTGGCAGACAGGTGAGTGAGCCACTCTGGAAGCAGAGCCCACAGCCCCAGTCGAGCCTTCAGGTGACCCCAGCCCAGGGTGACCCACCCAGCCCTGCCACACTTGGATTAGTGACCCACAGAAGCTGTGTGAGACAACAAATGCTTGTTGTTTTAAGCCATTAAAGTTTGGGGTGATTTACCGTGCAGCCACAGGTAACTACTACAGAAGAGACCAGGCGAGAGGCAGAACATGCTGATTTAAACAGGGCAGTCAGGTAAGGCCTCCTTGAGAAGGAGATAGCTAGGCTGAGATAGATAAAATGGAGGCAGCACTGAGTAGAAGGTGGCAGTAGTGGTAGCAGGATGAAGAATAAATAGCATTGCAGAACAAGGGCACCAAGTGAGGATCCTGAGCTGTATGTGGAGGCCGTGTGGCCAGAGCTTATTCCTACAGGGAAGTGGGAAAGATGAGGTCACAGAGGCCGTCTTAGCCAAATCGGAAGGGACTCTTGTAAAGAGTTTAAATCATATTCTTAATGCATTGGGGATCCTTTGATGAGTCTTTACCAGAAGATTAATGTGATCTGCTCTGTTTTAAAAACCTCCATGGGGCTGCAGTATGGGTGAGGAATACTGATGCCTCATCTGCCATCTACTCTTGAGTTATTCAGAAGCTCAAACAAGAATGATCAGGAATGGTTTGAAAGCATTAGGAATGATGAAAAGACCTAATTACTGTCACTATTACTGATGCCATTATTCCAGACTCTGGCCTGGTGTGGCCTCTGGGCTGTTGCAGGGGAGAGAGCAACAGGGGTCTCTGCTGGTTTCTGCAGGACCTCAGGGCATTTCTTTTCTTTTCTTTCTTTCTTTTTTTTTTTTTTTTTTTTTGAGTGGGCTCCACACCCAATGTGGGGCTTGAACTCACAAGACCCTGAGATCAAGAGTCACTACTGACTGAGCCAGCCAGGTGCCCCCTCTGGGCCTTTTCTGAAGCAGTCTCTGAACCTCATTGAACCCAATTCCAAACACAGGAGAGAGTTATCTACTTGCTAAGCCTAAAATGTTGATGTGGAACAAGAACAAATTTACAGTACAAATATTTGCATTTTGGTATGGGCATGTTTTTTTTTTAATATAAACTTAATGTTTTATTATATAGATAATGCTTACTATAGAAAAATGCTCATTTATTATGCAGGTAATGTGAACTGTAGAATAATTAAGAAATGCAAATGTGCAAAAGAGAAAGAAACCTAAAAACTTCCAGTCACCCCAATTACTCCAAGATAGACACTGTTTTCATGTTGTAAGTGTCCTTCTAGTATCTCCAAGCTTATATGTAACATATACTGGTTACTACTAAGATTTTTAAGTCTTTTTCCTTCTCTACTATAAAAGCCATAAGTACTGATTATAGGTAGTTCGGAAGATACAGAAAATATAATGAAGAAAATAAGTAGCACCAATAGTGTTACCTCTGTTTCTTTCTGAGAATCTAAAGGCAGCTGATATAATCCATTCAAATCTGCAGCTGTCATTCAGCACTGCCATTTTACAAATATTCAATTCCCTAATTTCAGCCTCCCTCCTTAGCTTATTAGTAAAGGAAAATGGAAGTTGAGGACTGTTTATTACATAGAGGATTTTGGCACCATTTTTTGTACCTCCCATTGAAATAAATAAGTTGGGGGTGGGTAGAGAAAAGAGGTTTCTTCTTGCCACAAATTCTAAAGAACAACTCCCCTTTGTCATGTTGTAAGGGCAGTAATCTATCTGGAAAAGTATATTAAATTCTGGTTGTCCTGGTTGTCTAAGTTTCTCTCAAAACATATTTCAAAACATATTTTTAATCACCTGAATCCAAGTTTGAAATAAAAATTCTTCCCCTCCTAGACATTAGCCATTCTTATTTTCATATGATTCCCTGGACATCCTTTGCAAAGTCTTTTGTTGCTGTCTTAGGCAACTGCCCAGAATCACAAGTGCTGTGGGCCCAGAGAAACTTAAGTCTCAGTGATAATCTTGCATATTTTATTGAACAACTAAAAGCCATTTACTTGATGGAAAGTATTATAATACATGATGCCATTCCAATCAGGGTTTAATTCATTTGAAGGCAGAATTTCAAGAGTGTAAACCTGTATTTGCTTATAAAAGGAGCCAATCCAAAGTTAAATTTCATAGGAATTTTAAACTATCCAACCATAGCCAACCCTGATATAGTTTTACCCCTCTGTTACTACAGTTACCTTTTTGGATTCACTGGAAACGGTTTTAGCCAACAAGCTCTGACAGAGACATAATCTTAATGTACCTGAACTCTAGAAAGCCATGGTGAAAGCCAGGAATTTGGACTGCATTGTAAAAAGGTAACCTGAGATGATTCTAGGTGGGGGCATGGGGGAAGGGGGAAGGCAATGAGCAAATACAGGAATTAGGGTTTCATTTACACCTTTGGTTGTAAATTAGATGTTTTGTCTAGATTAAAGCCATTAGTGGTTACAATTGGAGAAAATGTGTTTGAATGTGATATGGTTTGAATTTTTCACATCTAACTATGAATCAGAACTAGGGATAAGAGTAATATGAGGCATATGGAAGAACTGAAACAGAACCAGGACTGTCTGGTTAAAGGTTATATATGGTTTCATGGTAAAGGGGAAATTAGGACACACAATAGAAATCACTATATGTGGAGTACCCGGGTAGCTCAGTTGGTTAAGCATCTGACTCTTGATTTCGGTTCAGGTTAGGTCATGATCTCACCATTGTGAGACTGAGCCCCACGCTGGGCTTCACGCTGGATATGGAGCCCGCTTAAGATTCTCTCTCTCCCTCTCCCTCTGCCCCACACTTGCTCACTTTCTCTCTCTCTCTCTCTCTCTCTCTCTCTCTCTCTCAAAAAAGTCAATATATATAACTGATGTATAGTTTTGGTGCTATATTAAGTTTTGTTTTGTTTTGTTTTGTTTTGTTTTGTTTTGTTTTAAGTAAGTTCTATGCCCAATGTGGGGCTTGAACTCATGACCCTGAGATCAAAAGTTTCATGCTCTACTGACTGAGCCAGCCAGGCACCCCATGGTGCTACATTAAGTTTACAATGAATTTTCTGTGGTTCTCACTAGAGACTATGGATTCAGTCATCCCCGATACTGTCATCTTCATAAATTCCGTGTTAATGAACCCCTTCAATTATTGTTAAACATAAGATATCTGAATTGGGGTGGGGGATGTCAGACCATTTAGAGTCAAGATTCTGTAAATGGTCCCTCATTTCAGAATTCTGCCTTAATAAGGCCTATTTCTATAATGAAACAATTTTATTCACATATAATTTCCTGCAGAGTTTCTTTGAAAAGAATACTTTGATAAACCACAAAGGGTGGAAATGTAAGATGCTAAGGACCTGTTTAGTAACAAAGGATGGTTTCTACACTACAACATATAGTATTAGGAGAGGAATTGGCATCCCTCCTCTGAAAGAGAAGGACATAGAGAAGAGTGGGCAAGGGTTCTGCTGGGGAAAAGGGTGTAGAACATAGAGAGAAAAGCCTCAGATCTGGGATGGAGATGGTCTCCAGAGGACATAAGTATCTAATATGGACTCTCAAACTCCTTGCTTAAGAAGAGGTGTGTATGGGCACAGTGTGTGTGTGTGTGTGTGTGTGTGTGTGTGTGTGAAAGAGAGAGAGAGAGAGAGAGAGAGAGAGAGAGAGAGAGAGAGAGAGAGATTTACATGTGACACAAATCTCTCCGTGTCCTCATCCCTTACAGAATCTATGTTGCTCACCAATTCATTTGTTGTTGTTGTTTGTAAGATTTTATTTTTAAGCAATTTCTATACTCAACTTGGGGCTCAAACCCACAACCCCAAGATCAAGAGTCCCATGCTCTACTGACTGAGCCAGGCAGGGGGCCTGCTCACCAATTCATTTGTGAACATAGATTCCTCTTCTCTGAGTTCCAATTCAGAGTTTCAATAAGGACAAAATTAGAGACAGCACAGACAGATCCTGAAACTGAAGGACAAAGAGGCAGTTGACATTTGGGTTATTATAACCCTACTACTACTAATTATTATTATATTTAACATGAAACACATTACACTGACATCTGTAAACACAGAATACAATCTAACAACAAAATGATTCTTCTTAGAAGTAAAACTGATGCATACTTCATGGACCCGCTAATCCTTTTCTGCCTCATTCATTGGCAGTGTTTATTTCCTCTTGAGTGTATATGAATGCCACTCTTACAAGCAGGCAGTGCCTTCCCCCAACCTTCAGAGAAACAAATGGCACAATAAGTGATAACAAGTTGGGGGAGGGCTGGAGAGGGTCAGGGGGAGGGGCTGGCCATCTAAGGTTTAGAGGAGATGATCCAGGCAAGATCCAGCACAGAAATATCCAGCACATCATACACACTTAACAAATG
The DNA here is from genome assembly GCF_018350175.1 of Felis catus. Lineage (NCBI taxonomy): Eukaryota > Metazoa > Chordata > Mammalia > Carnivora > Felidae > Felis > Felis catus. Next base: position 172,478,399 of record NC_058368.1, read on the forward strand.
TGACCGATTAGTAGTAGTAGCAATAGTAGGAGCCGTTAGTCCTTCTGCCTGCTTCTGTCTCTAGCGACAAGTTTGGCCCTTATCCATGGCACAAAGATAATTACCTCAAAGACCCAAGAGGCACAGGACTGGGGAAGAGATTCTCCTTTGCCCCCGAAGAATCTACTGACAAGTTAAAGTGAGGGTCCACCTCTCTCACTACTACCTCTTCTCTCCGCCTTTAAGTTTAGCTGAAGAAAGCCTGTGCCATTCCCAGCAATTAGACTGAGGCCCCTGCGTTCCAAATGCATCTTTGATAGATGCCTGTAACTGCATTACAGTGGCAGGTGCATTTCTCTCAGCATTTAATGCTAATCTTCCCTGTCATCTAGGTATAAATAACTACACAACCATGTCAGGAGGCCCCACCATAAATCCACTAGGGGTTTTAATTACTCTCCAGTGACAATGTCTTATACAAAATCAGACACATGAAAACCTAACCAATGAATGTGTGTGTGTGCACGTGCGCGCTTGCGTGTGTGTGTGTGTGTGTGTGTGTGTGAGAGAGAGAGAGAGAGAGAGAGAGAGAGATGGTGCAGTCTATCCCCAGAACAGCCAGATTATCTGTGCTGTACTTGGAAGGAAGAAGGTCAGAAACCTTTACCCAGTTCAGGGTGTGTGAGACAGCAGCACGCCCTGTAGGTCTGGCCAGGAGAAGGGAGGATTTTGTGATGGCACCACCTGCAGCATCCTTCCTTCCTCTGGGGGCACATAAATGATGGTCACAAATTCATGCTGCAGAGTCAGGAGACCTGGGTTCAAATCTCAGTCCATTGCATCCTCACTGTTTCACCGCAAGCAACCTCTCTAACCCTCAAATTCCTCATCTGTAAACGGGGATCATAACCATACATAAGGCATAAGGTTATTGTGAGGATTAAGCAAGATAACCTATGCATAGTACTGAACACAATACAAGGTGTCCAGTAAGTCCTCGATAAATATTAGCAACAGCAGGAGAAATGCAGAGGGAACCCCCATCCCCATGGAGCAAAGCACGGGCTGTCATGAGGGTCCGGGTATCCTTTCTCCCACCCAGGCCTCTGGTTGGGTGAATCCGAAAAAAGCATCTTATCTCCCACAAGTACTTAAAAATAAACATAGTGAACAAACACTTCAAACGCTTAAAAAATATATATATGTATGTATACGAACACAACTGCTATAGATCTCACTAATTCAGAAACAAGCCCCGGATGTTTATTCTATGTCCCTTTTATAAATCTAGGGACTCACGTAATCCAGCTTCACAAGGTTATCCCTTTCAAAGAAACGATGACTAGAAGTAATTTAAAGTAAATCAAACTCTTTATTTAGGTTCCTCAGATTCCGTCTTAAGTAGACTCATAAATAATACACTGATGTACTTCTCAGCGTCCCTTTGCTTTCCTCTTGAACTCCGTGCCATGATTCAGTGTCATTGGAACTTCTGTCTTCAATACTCCAGAACTCTGCAAACACATAGTCTCATGGCTGCATGGTCTCTAAAGCTGCTCCCCCAGCCCCCTCTCTTTATCATACAGACCTGCTCCACCTCTGTCAGCAAGCAGGGCTCCTACTACTTAGGAGCTGAAAGAGAGGTAAACAGAGTTAGTTGAAACATGATTCTCCTTAGTGATCATGGTCCAGGGGGCAGCTCTGTAGACTTGGGTAAATGATTTTTGCCTCTGCATATGCAGAATACAAGAATCCTTCACTCACTGTACTTTTCTTCTTCCTCATTCTTTTTTTAGAAGTTTTTTTATTGTGAGAGAGAAAGAGAGAGCAGGTGGAGGGGCAGAGAGAGAGAGAGAGAGAGAGAGAGAGAGAGAGAGAGAATTCCAAGCAGGCTCCCTGCTGTCAGTGCAGAGCCTGAGGTGGGTTCAATCCCACAAACCCTGAGGTCATGACCTGAGGTGAAATCAAGAGTCAGACGCTTAACCAACTGAGCCATCCAGGAGCCCTTTCTCCCTCATTCTTAACTCATGACTTCATTTGCAAATGGAAAGATGCAAAGCTAGGAAACATTATTCCCCCAAAATTAGGGATGTATATTTCCCACCTTTCCTTAATCTTTAAAAAAGAAAGAGGACATTAAGATGTGAACAACTAACTCTATTGTTAGAGCCCCACTGAGAAGTGATAGGAAGAAGGATGGAAAAGAAACTACACAGAATGACAGACAGGATGCTTGCCAAGCAGCTGATTTGTATTCATAAAACACTTCAGACATAAATGGTTTGTCTGATGTGGAGAAGACTCCTCCCTTCCTCCCCTACACAAAAGAAGGGCAGAGAGATGTGGAGACAGTGGTAATTGTCGGGTGTGTACATATGGGGCCACTGCCCTCTAGTGTACACTTTAATATTCACAAAATTCCTTTATCCTGGCAAACCAGAGAGGTCTTACCCCAAAGGCAGTAGAAAACAGAATAAAACATGAACCCCTGTTGAACTATTCCGCAGAATCATTTTTTAAGATTTTATTTATTTTTTTTTAATTTTTTAAAAATGTTTATTTGTTTTTGAGACAGAGAGAGACACAGCATGAGGAGGGAAGGGGCAGAGAGAGAGGGAGACACAGAATGTGAAGCAGGCTCCAGGCTCTGAGCTGTCAGCACAGAGCCCGACGCGGGGCTCGAACCCATGAACTGAGAGATCATGACCTGAGCCGAAGTCGGACGCTTAACCGACTGAGCCACCAGGCGCCCCTAGATTTTATTTTTAAGTAATCTCTACACCCTATATGGGGCTCGAACTCACAACCACAAGATCAAGAGTCACACGCTTCACACACTGAGCCAGCCAAATACCCCCTCCCACAAAATCATTTAAAAAATTTTTGTTTAAATGTTTACTTATTTGTGTGTGTGTGTGTGTGTGTGTGAGAGAGAGAGAGAGAGAGAGAGAGAGAGAGCGCAAGCAGGGAAGGGGCAGAGAGAAAGGGAGACACAGAAGCTGAAGCAGGCTCCAGGCTGTGAGCTGTCAGCACAGAGCCCGACATGGGGCTCGAACTCATGAACCGTGAGATCATGACCTGAGTCGAAGTCAGACACTTAACCGACTAAGCCACCCAGGCGCCCCTCCCACAGAATCATTTTTAAAAATTACTGAGAGAGTAAGATCCAATGGCTGCCTGTCACCTCGCTATCTGTTGATATCCACACTCTTATCAGGCCCTAAAAGTGAATTTATTGTTTCAGTCCAACAGGTTGCCAAAGGGCAGAAGAGATGCTAAAAATATTTAACAACTGGTGTGGCACAGTCAGCAGGATCTAGAACACATGCCTGCAAGATGCCAGGTGGCAGCAGTGCCAGGCCCCTGCAGGGCAGTCCTTACCCCTTACAGGCTGAATCATGGGGGGGTTGCGGGGTCCTGGGAGACAGCACCAGGTAGCAAGGACAGTGGGGGCCTGATACAGAAGTATGCCAATATTTTAATAACTGGTTGTCTGTACTAGGGAGTTCTGGCTGAATGTTAGCTCTATAAAGGAGAGTAGAGGACATAAGAACAACAACCCAGCACCACACAGCAGAGCAGAAGAGTGACCCAGAGCCCAGTAGCAAAGATCCGAAGGAGAGGACGCAGGGGTCCCTCGTTACCCACCGGCAGCTGTCCCTTCTCTTGCCAGTGGTGAGGGACATCTCCTAGTCCTAGGGAGGGCATGGTGGGGTGTGAGGAAACCCACCCTCTAGTCTAGGTTTTACTACTTCTCTCTATGTGACATTAAAAGGATATTTTGATCTGGGCCTCTACACCTCCATTTTTTATTAAAAAAAAAATTATTTTTGAGACAGAGAGAGACAGAGCATGAACGGGGGAGGGTCAGAGAGAGGGAGACATAGAATCTGAAACAGGCTCCAGGCTCTGAGCTGTCAGCACAGAGCCCAACGCGGGGCTCGAACTCACGGACCGTGAAGTCATGACCTGAGCCGAAGTTGGCCGCTTAACCGACTGAGCCACCCAGGTGCCCCTACACCTCCATTTTTTAAATGGAGGGTTTGGACAAAGGCAGGAATTATTACCTTTTTGCATGATCTGATATTTTCAAGTGAATTCTACTTATAAGATTACTCGGCATAATTTTTAACAACATCTTTGAGACAGCTTGTGGCTCATAAAAAAGTGCTCAATATCTGGAAATCTCAAAATCTTGAGAGATGTCATTTCTTCAGAATGTTTTAAGTTTTTGTTTCCAAATTCCACCCCAAACTTATCCACTTGTAAGTAACTCTTGAGGCTTATTTCTGATAATTAGGTGGGGAAAACAGCAATAACAACCACGAATATTTACTGAGCACCTATCTGCATGAGACATTGTATTAAGCCCTTTCTATGCATTACCTTGTCCTATTTCCAGGACCACCATATGAGGAGGGTATCATTATTCCTATTTTGTGAGAACACAGATACTAGCAGAGGCTAAATGACTTGCCCAATGTGAGACATACAAGCACAGTATATGTGGCTGAAGTCCACATCCACAGTTACTCTGCTAGAGAACGTCATCCATGCCCAAGTTCCCACTGGTAAATGGAGAAATGGGAAAAACAAGAACAACTGTGAATTCCTCCATGAAGTTAAATTTACCTTTTCCATGTATTATTTAGAGATGCCTACCTACCTACCTACCTTTGTGCCAAAAAAGTCCTCTTGTTTATGGAATGATGGTGGTATTAGATGGTAGTTTAGAGTGGCTTTTGATTTTTGGCAACATACAAAGTTGGCAAGTCTCAAGTTTTTGAAATGTTATTGGTCCATGGATTTGCAATATCTGGGAGTCATTATTCTCCAGTAGAATGAACATGTGTTATGCAGGGACTCTGTTCATTCCCAAGAGTAAAAGCTTCAAAAGGATGGTATGCCTGTCTTTTGTGCATCTTACTGGTGATAATTTGTTGATAGGGAGAGTCAGGTTATCATTTCTTCACAATCCAAATAAACTAGAGGGGAGAAAGAAGAGGATTCCTCGGCCACCCTATAAGTTGGTCAGTCATTCCATTTGTGACAAAGACGTGGAAACAGAAGCTAAACTAAGAGCAGAGGGGGGAAGTAAGAATAAGTTCAGATTCTGCTAAATAAGAACAGAGAACCTCCCCAGAGAAAACCAATAACTTACACCACTGCTCCTGTATTTGTAGATTTTATGCTAACAATAGCAATAATAGTGAAGCATCCTTTGAGAGCATCTTCATTTTCACAAATAAAGACCTTTGTCAAATTTAAAATTCTCCCTATAACAAGTATTGTAATTTCAATAGGATGTTAGAACTTAATCTTAAATTTATCACTGTGGAGTACTTCAGAGATTAAAAAGTACTTTGAAGGCTTTTTAATAACTCAGTCTTTACGAAGAATTAGTATACACCAGAATAAATAATCTCTGTACAATTATGGAGATCTCCCAAAAGGCAAATAAATATCCAGAGAAATAACTCTTCCACTCTAGTGCCTTTTTTTTTTTTTGGTGGCAACTTCTGTATGCTTCCATGCTATGAAAAGCATGAACTGCAATGATAGTTTGTGTATACATCCATGTTATCTTTTATACTGACCAAGGATTGAGCTAAGGTGACTCGTTTGTAAAACCTGGCAGAGCTTGCCACCACTGGTTCCAAGTTTTCCTGGAGATGTAAAGAATTTCTTTGGGACTAAGGGATTTACAGGACTCTATATTTCTTTCTATTCCCTTCCAGGAAGCACCAGCTTCAGGACCTAAAACACATAGGGAGATTTTTCTCAAGAAGAGAGTTGAGGGTGGTGGGGTGGAGGTAGGTATAATAGACAAAGAATAAAAGGATGTGTGTGTGTGTGTGTGTGTGTGTGTGTGTGTGTGTGTGTGTAGGTGTCTGTGTGTTTATTTCTTGTGAAGTCAGCTAACAGTGTAGTCTTGGCTTCAGGAGTAGATAACCATGATTCATCACTTACATAAAACACCCAGTGCTCATCCCAACAAGTGCCCTTCTCAATCCCTCCACCAATTTTCCCCACCCCCATCAACCTTCAGTTTGTTCTCTGTATTTAAAAGTCTCTTATGGTTTGCTTCCCTCTCTGTTTGTATCTTATTTTTCCTTACCTTCCCCTATGGTCTTCTGTTAAGTTTCTCAAATTCCACATATAAGTGAAATCATATGATATTAGTCTTTCTCTGATCGACTTATTTCCCTTAGCATAATACCCTCCAGTTCCAACCACATTGTTGCAAATGGCAAGAGTTCATTCTTTTTCATTGGCGAGTAGTATTCCATTGTATGTATAAACCACATCTTCTTTATCCATTCATCAGTTGATAGACATTTGGGCTCTTTCCATAATTTGGATATTGTTGATAGTGCTGCTATAAATATTGGGGTACATGTGCCTTTACAAATCAGCACTTCTGTGTCCTCTGGATAAATTCCTAGTAGTGCTATTGCTGGGTTGTAGGGTAATTCTATTTTTAATTTTCTGAGGAACCTCCACATTGTTTTCCAAAGTGACTGCACCAGTTTGAATTTCTACCACCAGTGCAAGAGGTTTCCCCTGAAGAAAATGATTCAATGTCCTATAAGAAATAAGAAAGGAAAAAGCTAGTAGGAGGCTGACTGGGTCTAGCCTAATCTAAAGGTAATGATGGGGTAATTTACATGGCAACCAGTAAGTGCTGCATTTGTTAACTCCTACCCTATCCTATCCTATCCAGCAGTAAATAAAAAAAAAAAAAAGAATAGAGTGTCAAAGTATAATTTTCAATAAAAGGAAAAACCATGACATTCATATAAATATAGAATGAACATTCTATATTTTTCTAAGATTTATTGAAGAACCTAGCAGGATGGTAATGCTGATTCAAAGGACAGGAGTCACCATGCTCAGTCGGTTGAGCATTCGACTTCGGCTCAGGTCATGAACTCATGGTTCGCGAATTCAAACCCCATGTCGGGCTCTGTGCTGACAGCTCAGAGCCTGGAGCCTGCTTTGGATTCTGTTCCTCCCTCTCTCTCTGCCCCTCCCCCGCTTGCGTTCTGTCTCTCCCTCTGTCAAAAATAAATGAACATTAAAATTAAAACAAAAACAAACACAAAGGATAGGAGAAGCTATATAAACAATGGGAAAAATGCTGGAATAAGACGTCAAAGTTAGTTACGAAACTGGTTAATGGGGACGCCTGGCTCGCTCAGTCGCCATTATGACTCAGCGTATGACTCTTGATCTCGGGCTCATGAGTTTGAGCCCCACATTGGGTATAGAGATTACTTAAAAAAAACTGGTTAATGTCTTATCAGAGCAAATAAAATGTGACATTTGAGGTTATATTTTCTGCTTGGAAAAAAAATAATTTGCATCTTTACCTAGACAAAAATCATTTGATAATTTACCAATCTTCTGCAAATTCATATCCAGATTTATAGAGTCTAGATCCTAATTAATAGTGTAGTGGAGGAAAAATAATTTTCCCCTCTACCCTTCTTTTTTTTAGATTTTATTTTTAAGTAATCTCTACACCCAATGTGAGGCTTGAACTCACAACCTAGAGATGAAGAGTCACATGCTCCATTGACTGAATCAGCCAGGTGCCCCTTCCCTCTACCCTTCTGAGTTCTTAGTGGAGACCTCTATAATAAATAAATTAACAAGAGGAAAAGAACCAAAAGTTTATTAACATGTATACAATGGAGATGCCCAGAAAAAATGAATACCTCCCTGAGGTGGCTTAGAATTCAGGATTAAATACTATCTTAATAGGGAAAGGGTAGGGGGATATAGGACTCTCAGGGGGAGAGTAAACTACTTTTAGGAAAGATGAATGGACTCTTAGAAGAATAGATGGAAGGAATGGCAGTTTGTGATCAAGTTTGGGTGTGGGGTCAAATTCTAGTCTTCTCTCCTGTAATAGGAGTCAATTTGCTCTAGTTGATGAACTTCTGGGAGGGGATCAATTTGAGTTCCTTTTGGAGAAACTCCTTTAGTCAGATAAAGGGAGTTCAGAGAAAGTCTCTCCCTGAACTTGCTGTTTTTTCAAGGCCTAAAGCTCAAAATAATCAAAATACCAAAGTGGCACATCTGGAGGTGACATGTCCTTAACTCTGACACTCATATTTTGGGGTGGCATTTTCTATTCTCCTTCATTTGTAAACAGTAAGCCCAACAAAGCTCCATCTCCTGTAGCATGAGATGGCTTGTAAGGGGCTCTAATAGGACTTTGAAAGGGCCACCAGTAATCTTTCTGTTCCAAAATGTTGACAACGTCTTGACAGTTTTCACACCCCTTGATTCTAAAACACCAAGGCAGCTGATCCAAACAAGAGGGAGATAGGATATGGATGGTGGCAGCTGAAAAGTATTAAAAAACCTCAGTATCCCATACTTGGAATAAAGAAAAGGGAAACAAATCAAAAGTTAGCATGAAACATGAGACGTTGGTCAAGTGGTTAAACCAAAAAGGCAACTCTTATCTGTCTCACCACTACTTATTATTTCCTTATTTACTGATAAATTCCTTATTTATTTACATACATTTTGAAAATTTTTCTGTATTGGCTGAAATAAGTGGATTTGGAGTATTCTTCAAAGTAATATAACTCTGAACTCTACATCAAATAAAGTTGAGTTAATAGTGAATTATATTAATAATTATGACCATATAGAAGATTTGCATGATAATGGACAGCATTTTAACTCAACTTCCAACACCTGTATGTTATCACCAAAGAAAAAAAAAGCTGCTTGGACTGTTGGATAAAGAGAGTAGCAAAACTTGTTATGTCCATTTTTTTTAATGTTTATTTATTTATTTTGAGAGAGAGAGAGAGAGAGCGGTCATGCATGCACACACTCGCATGAGTGGGGGAGTGGCAGAGAGAGGGAGGGAGAGAATCCTGACTCTCGGCTCAAACTCAAACTCATGAACCGTGAGATCACGACCTGGGCGGGAATCCAGAGTCAGATGCTTAACTGACTGAGCCACCCAGGAGACCCGTTACTCCCGTTTTTTAAATTCACTAATTGTATTTGCACAACTCATAACTGTCTTTTTTTTTTCTCCTTTAAAAATGTAAATCACAGCAGACACTGACACAATGCATAGCTCACTAGACTTCTAACACAGGGGAAAATGTAAACCACTTTTGCAAAAAGACTTTAAGCATGAAATTAAATCTTTAAAACGGGCAAATTTGAAGCCAAATTGTCCAAAGGATTCTAAAGGAAGCTGGCCTTGGACAACAGGATGCACAGAATTACTCCATCTGCATCAAAATGAGGCAACTCTGCTTATAATGTCATCATTTGAAATATTAGGGGAAACTCATGAAACAGCGATAGCTGGCTTTTCAAATAACAAACAACACAAAGCCAACTGGATTATTTGCCTCTCCATATAACCCACTAATTTGTCTATTTACTCTAATTCAGCTTCAATCATTTGGAAATAAATGGTTCAAGATTCTGATAAGTTTCTATCAACCCTATATTCTAGACACTTCTGTAGCTCCTCTCAGAAATCCAATATTTTATTTGTACTGTCCCAATTCTCTGAAAACCTAAAGGGTGATAAGCTTGCCCTGTGCTGAAGAATCTCTTATTCTTTGATTCTGAGCAATCACTCAGAGCCCAGAAGAGGGTGCTCACAGAACAATCTGCTTGCTTTAACCACAGCCAGGATACATCCTCTCGACCAAAGGTTTCAATATGGTAATCCCAAATTAGGCAAGAACCATAATGATCATAGCATCTTAAAATTACAAAAGGAGAAATGGAAAGTTCCCTAAATTAAAAGCAATTCAGGGATACCTAAACAAAACTGGTGAAGACCTTCTATTTTTTTATTTTTTTAAAGTTTGTTCATTTATTTTGAAAGAGAGAGAAAGCATGAGCTGAGGAGGGGCAGAGAAAGAGAGAGAGAGAGAGAGAGAGAGAGAATCCCAAGCAGGTTCTGTACTGTCATCACAGAGCCTGACATGGGGCCCTAACCCATGAACCACGAGATCATGACCTGAGCCAAAGTTGGACACTTAACTGATGGAGACACTCAAGCACCCCTGAAGACCTTTTAAATGAGGGAATATGGGGAGACAAATGATGACTTTAACTTTTCATTAAATTTCTGTATTGATTCAAACACTTTATATCTTGTGCATGACTTCTTTTATAGTATAATTACTTTTCATTAACATCAATTAGTTAATGTCTTTATTAATAAAAATTAATAAAGCTGATAATGAATATTTGAAACAAGTAGCGTGGCTGAAAGAATATCAAGAAGTTGGTATTTTCTTGAGAGGTTTATCAGTATTGTAGCTAGAAAATAAAACTTCAGTTATGTTTTTTATTTTAAGTAGGCACCATGCCCCACATGGGGCTTGAGCTCACGACTCTGAGATCAAGAGTCACACGCTCTACCAAGTGAGCCAGGCAGGTGCTCCTGTTCTATGTCCTATACTTAAATATGTCACTACTCAGAACCTAAAGCATCACGATTAATACCCTCTTCCCTGAAATACAAATCTTTGGAGAGAAAATCCATCAGAGAACAGATGGTACCCCTTTCCCATTGCCTCTCTTCTTTACTAAACTCCCCGAGGGTCTCATCTTGCTTTGCTGATAGCCATATGAATTAGGTTTACACGGTACTGGGAGTTTCGCCTCTGGCCTGTGGTAGCTTGGTGCTAAGTCAATTTAGCTAACCTGGAATGTTTCCCAGAGTTTGTTTTTTTTTCCTGTGTGATTCTTTATGGCCACAAGAGACATTCTGTGTGAAATCCAGAAGGTAGAAGTGAAGAAGTCATATTTTTTATGCCCTGGACATTATTGTTAATCTGCCGCTAACTTACTGGTGTATCAGGCTTGTAGCAGCTCCAGGTCCCCCGGGTCTCCTCTTCCTGCTTCTCTGAGTCCTGGGCCAGGTATGTGTGCAGCTCCATGATAATGGGTGCCAACTTCCCCTGCAGGGTCACCCACAGCATTGGGGTTGGTCATAGTAAGAGATAGAAGTGGGTTCCAGTGTCTCCTTATGGGTTCCAAGTTGTCCTCATGCATGCTGGCTTGTCTTTGCCTCCTCTACACCCAGCTTTCCTTCTGGTGTGCTGATCTGACACACTTAGAGTAACTTCAGGCTCAACCCTAGACATAGAGTCAACAGCCTGCACAGATCACTCCATCAGCTCCCACATTCGTGTAAAATCTACCCCTTGTAATAAATCCCTTATTCTATGTCAAGTGCAGCCATCTGCTTCTCAGATGAAACTCTAACTGCTATAAGCTTCTATGTACATCACCATCTTGTTGCCTTTGCATTTTGAATAGTGTGTTGAGCCTCAAACTCATAACATCCACTGTCTTCGGTAGAAGGCAAAGACAGGTGGTATTTGGTTGTAGGAGAAAAGGAAGGGATGCTTAGAATGGTAAAAGTTTGTAGAGTAAGCTCCCAGAAGCTTTTCAACACTAAAAATGCCTGTTCCAGTTACTGATTTCCTCTCATCTCCAAATCCATCTTTCCTTGCCTTGCTTTGTGATGCTGAACCTGACCCTGTAAACATTTATTCCATAAGAAGCACTGGAGGGACACTGGAGGAAGAAGGGAATTCTCATCCTGGTTTTGTGGTACTCTTCTCCCCTGCTTGCTCTTGGGGTGGATGGAGGCCAGAAGTGCACGGACATCCAGTGGTGCTCACCCCTAATAAGTTTGATGGCACCATTTGGGGGACTTTCCAGTGGGTTTTGCCACCACTGCAGCAGGCAGCTTCCCAATGAATTCCTCTCGCACCTTGAGTGGCACCTTCTTAGTGATGCTCAGTGAGTCTGGCAGATGCCCAAATGGGTAGCTTCCAGCAAGTTTCCTACTTACTAGCCCCCTCCTGTAGCATCTCAGGGAATTTCTCTGCCATCCAGTGGTCTCCAGCCACTCCCTTTCAATGGAGACAGGTGAAGAGAGGGCCCTCTTCTAAATTTGTTTCTTCCTTGAGCACCACGCCTCAGCCTTAGAGGGAGTGGGTACTGTTTACACGTGCTACTCATGTGTTCATTAGGATTTTCTTTACTCCTTAGTAGGTAATCTGCTACTAGTTAATAATTTTTATGTCAGACTTCCCCCGTGTGAATTACTGTGTGCTTTTTGGATGCTTGATAAAATGTCTTTTGCTCTTAGTAGCTATTAAAGAAATAAAACTTAATCTTATTAGTTCAGGATTTGTTTTAGAAGGAACATAAATTATGTGTAATGTGAGTGCATAAGAGAAGGGATCACCCAGGTGTGCAGTTTAGAAAAGCTATTTGCTTTCTCTGGCCACCTCTACGAGGTGATCCTCAAAATGGGATCCATGATTCCCTGTGAACAGACCCCAAGTCCACTATTGCTGTGAAGCAAACCACCCTAAAAATAATGGTTAAAACCATAATCATTTATTATTTCTCACGTTTGTCAGGAAGACTCCAAAGTCACACAACAAATGGTGAAGATACAGGAAAGGGTGAAGAATCAAGGCTCAAAAATGCACCCTACCACAGGGTCCAGGGATATTACCAAAGGTCTGCAAGTTTAAACGGTATTTTGAAATTTGCAATTCAGTGAGAAAATAAATAATGTGACATTGTGATAATGAAGTCACAGAACTTCAGTGCCTGCATTTGCATTATGGTCCTATTCTCACCAAGGAATCGCCTTAAGGGAGCGTGTACCTCTTTGTTTGTGGAGTTATAGTTTCTTTCTTTCTTTCTTTCTTTCTTTCTTTCTTTCTTTCTTTCTTTCTTTCTTTCTTTCTTTCTCTCTGTTTCTCTCTCCCCTTCTTTTTTTACTTATTCACTGTAGTCCAATGAACAGTCACCATTTTTATTATGTTTGTCATAAGCTTTTTATTGAAAAAAAATTTTAAGTTTATTTATTTTGAGAGAGAGAGAGAGAGAGAGAGAGAGAGAGAGAGAGAGAGAGAGAATGGCAGGGAGGGGCAGAGATGGAGAGAGAGAATCCCAAGCAGACTCTTCACCCTCAGCACAGAGCCCAATGTGGGGCTCGAACTCATGAACCTCGAGAAGATGATCTGTGTGGAAATCAAGAGTCGGATGCTCAACTGAGCCACCCAGGCGCCCCTGTCACAAGCTTTTATACACATAAAACATGTATATGAGAAGTGTACAAACTGTAAGGGTATACTTCATGAATTTTAGTAAAATGAACACTTCTGTATGTTATAGGCTTACAGAAAAGTTGCAAAGATAGTTCTCATATACCTCATACCCTGTTTCTGCCATTATTAACACCTTACATTATTATGTCACAATTAATGAACAAATATGGACACACTATTATTAACTAAAACCCATAATTTATACAGGTTCCTTAGTGTTTTACCTAATGTCCCATCAGGGTGCCATATTACATTTAATTGCCATATCTTCTCAGGCTCCTCTGAGCTGTGAGAGTTTCTTTTTCTGAGACTTTCCTTGCCTCTGATATCCTTGACAGTTTTGAGGAGTACTGGTCAGGTATTTTATACAATGCCCTTTTAATTGGGATCTAAGAACTGTATTTTAGTTATTGCTGGAATATTTAGAATTGTTAGCTCCTTTGAACATGTCACCAAAAGTGTCGGAATCAGAAAAGTATCTCAAACACAAAAAGTTTGAAAATCAGTTGTCTACATCAAAGCAGACTATAAGTATACATAAGTGAAGTTGTCAAGATGTCTATTCTACCATTCAAACTTCAATTTCAAAAAGCAATGTAGGTTTGCAGACCATTCTCACAGTGTTTGGTTAGTAATCTTAATTTATAAGCCATCTGCCTGTCACCCAAAACAGCCCAGACTATCAGCCACCCACCTGCATTCCCCTGCTCTAACATCACATGGAAGATGTTCCGAAGTCAGACGCTGAACTCACTGAGCCACCCAGGTGCCCCAACAGAAAATGCTTTTAAAGTACAAGCAGAAACAATAATCAAACTTTCAATGAAATATTTCCCTCTTTGCATTTTAAAGGATTAACATCCAAATTAGGGAGCAGAAAGGATTACATCCTATCAATTTGCACGCTGGTCATGGAAAAGCTGTTGTCAATACTCTAGTAATTAAATCCATGCAAGTTACAGACTTCATTGAAAAGCCTTTGACAAGAGTGAAGTCACTGATCACAAGTGTTTGTGGAGCACTTAACATTATTGGCAATGCTGTAAACGGTATATGGTTGTTTAGCTTCATAAGAAAGATAATACCAGAGCTCAAAATTAAAATACCTGTATTGGAATACATACAGGCCTAAAGATGTGTCTTATGAACCAGAAAGTACTCACTGTGTTGGCCAGCTCCAGATAGCTTCCTCCTACAGAGCTGCCAAAATGCCGTGACTGTGTGAGCAGTTTGTGGAGGGCAGCAGCCTGCTGATGCAAAGAGCGTCCGCCACACTCGAGAAGCTTCTGCAGGGCCCACTGACTCTGCAAGTCCGGGCTCTGGAGGTCCCTGGCACCGGAGTCATACTCCCAGCTCTCCCTGGCTGCTGACAGGGCACCTACGTCCAGGAGAGGCAGGGGAAATAAAAAGATATTTCCTTCATTAGTCTCTGGGTGGCCAATAAGCAATGATTTGGAACCCCCTAAGCCTTCCACGTGCCAGCATGTCAGAATACACGCGGTGCCCAGACTGCAGGCTAAGTGCTTTCTCTTTCAAATTGACACCCGGGGAGCCTGGAGATAAAAGTGGTTTTAGGCAAATCATTCATAAATAACTATCCAATGACTTTGTGCCCCCCAAACAATTACTTAGCAAAAAAGCACCAGAGAGCCAAGAAAAGGGAATCCGGAGCAAAGCCACCTCTGTCTGTGATCAGCCTTCTTTTTAAAAAAAAAAAAAATTTTTTTTGAGCATTTATTTATTGTTGAGAGACAGAGAGAGATGCAGAGTGTGAGCAGGGAAGGGGCAGAGAGAGAGAGGGAGACACTGAATCTGAAGCAAGCTCCAGGCTCTGGGCTGTCAGCACAGAGCCCGATGTGGGGCTTGAACTCACGAACTGTGAGATCATGACCTGAGCTGAAGTCAGACGCTTAACCGACTGAGCCACCCTGGTGCCCCTCTGTGATCAGCCTTCTTACTGTAAACCTTTTCTCCTGGTTGAGGAAGAAGGGAGCAAGTGAGAAGACAAAAAGTTAAGGTATGGCACTTTATCATGATTTTCTCTCTCCTGGAAGTAGCTACAGGAAGCTGAACTGTGTTTGCCAGTTAGGTGTGGCCATGCAGCTGAGTCCTGAGCAGAAGGTGAGCAGAAGTGACAAGCATCGCTTCAGGGCCCGGCTCCCAAAACCACCGGCGTGCGACTCTCCATGCCCTTTGCCTTCCGGCCTGGTGCAAATGGCCAGGCACCCTTGGAAGCCATGTGGTACAGATGGTGAGGCCGTAAGATGGACGATGCCCGAGTCCCTGAATTATCTCTGGCAGCAGGGCTGGCTGCCCATCTCAGGCACCCTGCTTCGACTTCATGTGATTAGGAAAGGGAAATTCCTTTGGTGTTTGAGTCACGGCATATTTTTTATTTGTTTCTCAGAACAGTTAGTATGACCTTAACTGTTACAACAGATTTAAACCTAATAAAAGATGCTAATAATTACGATACAATGACAAAGTAGACCTGGAAAGGGGTGAGGATATTCAGAGAAAGCTTTCTGGAGGAGAAAGCCTGATGCTTCAATTGTCCCCTTGGCTAGAAAAATTAGATTTGGGGCAAAGCGCTCTTCTTTGTGTTGCTCACTTCTGAACAGAAGACCCTTGGGTGCAGCTGGCTGGTAGAGTCTGGGTCACGTGCCTCTGTCTCAGCTGCAAGGGAGGCTGGGAAATTTGTTTCCTGGCTTCTACTCTGGGGAGGCAGGGTTTGTAAGGTGAGACCTTTCCTAAACATAGGAGTGATTCAAAATGCCTGGGCAGATAGAAAACATGACAAAGGTCTATACACAGGCACTGTGCCCGGTACTGGGGATGAAGCAGTGAGCGCAACAAACTGTTGTTCCTGCCCGTAAAGTTTTCATATTGGTGCATCTTCAATACGTGACTTTTAATGGCAAAAAGAGGGGGACTCATTAAAATGATTTAATTTGTACTATGAAATGAGAACATATACAGATTACTCTATAATTTATTTGAGTGTAATTACATATAGCAAACTACAAATTATTTTCATTGGTTTCTGATATAAACATCCAATCTTCCCTTAATAGGTATTGGTGAGTTTAATCAATGTGATTGGGTAAACTGTCTTTGTCTGGAACCACCCCTATGGTTCATGTTCTGATCTTCTTCAGTCAGTTTGACCAACACTCTCTCTCTCTCTTTCTCTCTCTCTCTCTCTCTCTCTCTCTCTCTCTCTTTTAAGTAGGCTCCATGCCCAGCATGGACACTGACCCAGACGCCCCAGACCCAACACTTCTTTTGTACAGTGCTGTATGGCTGGAGAGACAGTCTTTGTATCAAAGCAGACCATCAAAGCAATCACTACGTTTGCAATTGTTTAAAGTTTCTTTTAATATTAAACTCTATCAGCTGTATTGCAAGGACAGTTTTGTTTTCCTTCAACATAGACTGCAATAGGCCTGCCCTCCCTCCGCCTGCTCCTCTGAGTGATTGCTGCCATTTGTCTAGCGCCTCTCATTCTCTGTCCCAGCCCAGCAGCATGTGGCAAGAGGACTGACAGAGGTCAGAGCTGAAAAGTGGGTTGAATCACAGAGGGCCTTCTATCTCCTATATAAACAAGCATGGGCATGGACCCTTGCCTTTATGTTCCACCACAGGACCCAGTACCTTGCACACACACAGCCTGAGACAGCAGGCATTTAATATACATTTAGTGAGTGGATGGCTGAATTATCCATGGTTGTGGTACCATAGGGTTTCACTTATTAACAGGAAAAGCAACATGGAGATTAATTTTTAAAATCAAAATAAATTATACACTTAAACTTTATCTCTATGCAAACAGGGAGCCTCATTTTCAAATAATAAAATACAGCAGTTGTGGGATAAGACGGCCCAAGGAAGCTTCATTTGAATTTATGATGCTGTACTAACAGACCTAAACCCAGTTTCTGACAGAGTCATATAATCAGGTTAGCCAAGCTCCATGTTAATCAGCAAGATCAAAAGGCCCTCACACTATTACCATAACAATTTTTGCTGAAGTGATGCTGAGGAACTCAGGTCTTCTGCTAAGAAGTGAAGTCAATCACATTAGCATCCACATAAATGGACCCCAGAAAAGGAAGTGCACATTTAAAATACAGTACACAGGGCGTCTGGGTGTCTCAGTCGGTTGAGCTTCTGACTTCGGCTCAGGTCATGATCTCACGGTCTGTGAGTTCAAGCCCCACGTCAGGCTCTGTGCTGACAGCTCAGAGCCTGGAGCCTGCTTCAGATTCTGTGTCTCCCTCTCTTTCTGCCCCTCCCCCGTTCATGCTCTGTCTCTCTATGTCTCAAAAATAAACATTAAAAAAAATTTTTTTTAAATAAAATACAGTACACTATTCCCATTATTCTCTTTCAACCTGATTTTTCTGGATATAAAACCAACATTCTGGAGACAAAATTAGTAAATTGGGATGATCTCACTGAAAACCATCAACAGTGTAGGTCTGATAACTGTCTTCCTTCCCCCCCTTTTTTAAAATTCATTTATTTTTGAGAGGGGGAGAAAGGGGAGAGAGTGGGAGAGAGGGGGAGAGAGGATCCAAAGCAAGGCTCTGCACTCACAGCAGAGAGCCCGATGTGGGGCTCAAACTCACAAACTGTGAGATCATGACCTGAGCTGAAGTCAGATGCTTAACAAACTGAGCCACCCAGGCACCCTCATCTTCCTTTTGCCCTTTGAAATATCATGATGCCTGATGTTTCCAGGCTCACACTCAGCCTCTTGTTGACCCCACTTCACTCCTTTGCTAACCTCAAGAAAAGCCTGTTGACCTCAGGGAGATGGCTGTGCTTCTTTTCCTTCACATGGATACCATTACAATTCTACTATCTCCCTGTGCTCACCATGCTCTCTGGTCTCTTCTAATAAGGACACTGATGTCATCATGAGGGCACCATCATTCATGGCCTCGTCTGACCCTAATTACCTCCCAAAAGAAACATCTCCAAACCCCATTACACTGAGGAGTTAGGGCTTCAACCTATGAATTCCAGGGGAACACAAAGAGTCAGTCCACAACAACCAATGATGAGCTGCTGTCCGGGCCACTTAGGAAACCGACGGCATGGCATCCCTTTAAAGACCAAAGGCCAAACCACAGCCTGGGCCTAGAAGTCTCTGCACACACAGAATCAAAGAAGGCCATCATTTCTGCCATGATAATTCTTTAAATTTTTTTTTAATGTTTATTTATTTCTGAGACAGAGCATGAGTGGAGGAGGGGCAGAGAGAGAGGGGGACACAGAATCCAAAGCAGGCTCCAGGCTCTGAGCTGTCAGCACAGAGCCCGATGCAGGGCTCGAACTCACAAACCGCAAGATCATGACCTGAGCCGAAGTCGGATGCTCAACCGACTGAGCCACCCAGGCGCCCCTGCCATGATAATTCTTTAGGGCAATCTGAAGTAAGGGATGAGGTGTATTCTTTTATTTTAAATGTTTAAAGGCGGCAGGCACATATTCTAAATGTTTCCCTGATCAGAAAAGCACAGAAAACAAGTGGCATTTTAACATGTTTATAAAATACATCATTGCAGAAACCCTGATCTCAGAGAAATGATGAAACAGAAAACCTGCCACACATGAGACCTTTATTCTGCTAGGTACATGGCAGCTATGAGCCAGTGCTCTAATCCCACCTTCAAAGTGTCACCCAGCTTCGGGTCCGAGGCCTGCAAATACTGTGCCTATTCACCAAAGGCATTATGAGACCTTCCTAGTAGGCCAAACCCCCCATGAGGATAAGGCAGGACAAAGCATTTAAAACATCTAGAAGTTGGGTGCCTGGGTGGCTCAGTAGGTTAAGCATCTGACTCATGATTTGGGCTCAGGTCATGATCTTGCAGTTCCTGGGTTTGAGCCTGCTTGGGATTCTTTCTCTCTCCCTCTCTCTCTCTCTCTCTCTCTCTCTGCCCCTCCCCTGCTTGCTCTCTCTCTCTCTCAAAATAAATAAATAAGCTTCTTTTAAAAAATTAAGAAAAAAACACCTAGAAGTCACCTTAAAGATAGTAACAATTTGGGGCGCCTGGGTGGCTCAGTCAGTTGAGCCTCCGACTTCAGCTCAGCTCAGGTCATGATCTTATGGTTCGTGAGTTTGAGCCCTGCGTCAGACTCTGTGCTGACAGCTCAGAGCCTGGAGCCTGCTTCAGATTCTGTGTCTCCCTCTCTCTCTGACCCACCCCCGTTGATGCTCTGTCTGTCCCAAAAATAAATAAACATTTAAAATTTTTTTTAAAAAGCAACAATAATCATGATACCTAACATCTACTCAAAGCCACTAGGAGCTGGGCACTGTTCTAAGTATTTTCCATATATTATCTCATTTAGTTCTACCCACAGCCTATGAATGACAAAATCATTTTTCCCAGTTTTAGAAGAGGATGTTTTCTCTCTTTCAGCTTCATTTTGTAGACATTGCCCGTTTGCATAGGATAGCGGTTAAGAGCTGGGGTTTTGTAGTCAAGTTGCTTGGGGTCAGATAAGACTCACCATGACCAGCTAGCTACGTGACCTCAAGCAAATTATTTAAACTAAGCCCAGGTTTCTTCATCTTTAAAATGGGGATCATAACACGTTCTTCACAGAGGTGTTGTGAGAATTAAACAAGATAAAAATATGTAGAAAATTTAGACAATCCCTGGCACACAGTAAACTGATCAATGAATGTTAGCAATCATCTGGTCACATCTCACAATTTTAGTTATTTGGAATCCATTTTGAATAACTCCACAGGGACAAACATAAGGGAGAAATATATACTCTCTCCCAGCTTTTAAAGGTTACCTGTTGAAAAACAAACCTTTGGGGGCGCCTGGGTGGCGCAGTCGGTTAAGCGTCCGACTTCAACCAGGTCACGATCTCGCGGTCCGTGAGTTCGAGCCCGGCGTCAGGCTCTGGGCTGATGGCTCAGAGCCTGGAGCCTGTTTCCGATTCTGTGTCTCCCTTTCTCTCTGCCCCTCCCCCGTTCATGCTCTGTCTCTCTCTGTCCCAAAAATAAATAAACGTTGAAAAAAAAGAAAAAAGAAAAACAAACCTTTGGCACCTAACCAGTGGCTAAAATTTCATCAATGATTTTATACTTAATATTAGGGCTATTGT
This sequence comes from Felis catus, assembly GCF_018350175.1. Lineage (NCBI taxonomy): Eukaryota > Metazoa > Chordata > Mammalia > Carnivora > Felidae > Felis > Felis catus. The sequence continues at coordinate 172,498,654 of NC_058368.1, forward strand.
AAAGAAAAGAGCCAATTAAGTCAGAGCCAAAGTTATATTTCTCTGAGTAAAGAATACTCCATTAGTAACTCAAAGTCTTTGGTTATTGGGTTTGAAAGACTTTGCTTCCCTATTCTACTTGGCCTACTCTTATCTCCAGAGGACAACCCACCTTCCTAAAACTGGTGGCAGCAGCTCAAAAGCAGAACAAGTATGAGTTATTCATCAGATCTGTGCTCTGGCTGCTCTCACCACTCCTCTGTTTTCTACCTGCATTTCCTTCTTTTCTATTCTTCATTTGAATGTTGGGGCCTCACATCACATTATGGGCAGATGATAATGCAGAGTGGTTAGGGGGTCCCGAGACCTGTATTAATAGCGTCCTATGATACTGTCTGTATCTAGTGATCGTTAATTTTTCATTTCTGTGGGTTATTTAGACAACATTACCTAATTTATTCCCTCAATGACAAGAGAGAAAATACTCCTTTCAAAACACCAGGGGCAGCTACCTTTCTGAATTTAGACATACCACACCGATAGAAAGAAGCATGGGAGAATTTGAACAAATCAGCTTCCAGGTGTCAGCCTTCCCTGTCATAGCACATTTACTATTCCCAGATAATAGTGACATCAACAGAAGCATCAGTAAATCGTTTAGTCCAGAAGGGAAGCACTGTTTGAGTCTTTAGTCATTTATTAATGTCAATGCTTGGTACAAAATTCAGGAGCGCAACTCCCATGAGGACCTCTAGCTTCCTCTAGCACAGATTACATTGCAAATGCAGGCCAATTGTCTTAAGAATCTGGTCTGTGATCACAAGGAAAACTGGGTGGTAAAGGATTGATAAATAGAGCCTACTTATCTTTCTGGGAAAAACAAAAACCAAGAGCAATTCAAAGCACATGTCCTACCTACTAAGGGAAGATAAATAATATTAGCTCCCAATGATAAAATTCAATTCTTTGGCCTTTGGCTATCTTCAAGAAGTGAACCTTTTAGTGTCCTATTTTGAATATATGTCACATGTGTCCTATCTAGGGATAATGTACTGAATTTCAATGAAACTTTGGGAATAGAGTGGAAGATGTATTTTGAAATGCAATTCCCTTTCCCTGCCTTAAGACTGTTGATAGGTGGCAAGAAGCAAAGAAATGAAAAAATGCATTTTTCTTACTGAAGTGTGCTTACCAACATCATCATCACTGGCTATTTCTTTTTTTTTTTTTTTAATTTTTTAAAATGTTTATTTTTGAGAGAGACAGAGAGACAGAGAGACAGAGACAGAGACAGAGACAGAGCACGAGCGGGGAAAGAGCAGAGAGAAAGGGAGACACAGAATCCAAAACAGGGTCCAGGCTCTGAGCTGTCAGCACAGAGCCCGATGCAGGGCTTGAACTCACAAACCGTGGGATCATGACCTGAGCTGAAGCCAGGCGCTCAACCGACTGAGCCACTGAGGCACCCCTACTGGCTATTTCTTAATGCTGCACTCTTTACAAGGAAGTTCAATGATCCTTGGTGTATTTAAGCACAGGCTTGAGAACATCTAATGGAAGGTAGTTCAGAGACAACCAAAAGGAAGCAAGAATAAATAACCTTTAAAATTCTTCTCCAGCTCTAGATTATTCCCAGATTCTATTGTCCTGGTTAAATTTAATATAAAGGAGAAAATGTCTGCCCTTAGGCAGTTAATAATTTAGTTATGAAAGCACAGCTGAGGCAAGCATCCTTAACTCTAAAAAGACAATTAAAAATAATATTTGGCAGCTTATTATCTTGGCTTGTCTAAACTAGATATATGAAGGAGATAAGCAAGAGGGTTGATTTAGGGCTAAAGAATTCAAAGGATTGTTTAGGCAAAGTGTTAAAATGAGCATTAGAGCAAAGAAGTATTAATTGAATTTCACTTGAACCTGAGGCTGGCTTGGGGTTAAAGGGGCTAATGTTCATGGTCCACAAAGTTTAAGATTTTATTAGATTTTTTGTAATGTTTATTTATTTTTGAGAGAGAGAGAAAGAGCACAAGAGGGGGAGAAGCAGAGAGAATGGGGCCAGAGGATCAGAAGCAGGCTCTGTGATGACAGCTGAGTGCCCAATGCAGGGCTCAAACTCATGAATGGGAGATCATGACCTGAGACGAAGTCAGACTCTCAACCAACGGAGCCACCCAGGTGTCTCTAAGATTTTTTTTTTAAGACTTGTCTCTCTTGGTTAGAAGGCAGAGACTGTATTTTGGATCAACTTCTCTTCCTCTTACAAGGCATATTAATGGGCCATGTATTCAGTAAGCCCTTGTTAGTCACTAATTTTTAAGTACCAGACTGAATGAGGATAATGCTAATCTGGGCCTATGCTCTGTAATGAGAAGCATCACACAGATCCTTTGATTGGCATGGCCATAGGGTTTGTCATATTTCTTGGCTGAAGATTAGCCTAATCAAAATGGAAAATGCTTGGGGAGCCTGGGTGGCGCAGTCGGTTAAGCGTCCGACTTCAGCCAGGTCACAATCTCGCGGTCCGTGGGTTCGAGACACGCGTCGGGCTCTGGGCTGATGGCTCAGAGCCTGGAGCCTGTTTCCGATTCTGTGTCTCCCTCTCTCTCTGCCCCTCCCCCGTTCATGCTCTGTCTCTCTCTGTCCCAAAAATAAATAAACGTTGAAAAAAAAAAATAAAAAAAAAAAATGGAAAATGCCAGGCAGGAAAAATACACAAACAGGAATTTAAAAAATGATTCTGATTCCAGCTTCTTAGCAAAAAATAGAATTATATTATGCTTTATTCCTAAAAAGTTGCTACTTTTCACTTAAGTATTTTAATGTGTTGGATCATATTAATTTTCTAATGTTAAACCAAACTTGCATTCAAGAGACAAACCCAACATAGTCAAAATATGTGATATTTATTATTGATTTTGGTTTGCTAGTATTTTGTCTACTATTTTTGCATCTCTGTTCAAAAGTAAAATTGGCCTTATAACTTTTTCTTCATATACTGTCCTTGTCACATTTTGGTATTAAGTTTATGTGTGAGTCTAATGATTTGTTTTTGAATGTTAAGTAGGCCTCACAGTGAAGCTATCTGGGCCTTGTGGACATTTTGAAAATTACTGTTTTGATTTTATTCTTAGTTATAGAACTATTCAGATGTTATACTCCTTAATAAATTAGTTTTAGAAAGTTATATTTTCCTGGAAGTTTCCTTCTTCCTTAAAAAAATTTTTTTTAAGTTTATTTATTTTGAGAGAGAGAGACAGTGAGTGCAAGCGGGGGGAGGGGCAGAGAGCAAGGGAGAGAGAGAACTCCAGTCAGGCTCTGTGCCATCAGCACAGAGCCCCACATGGGCCTTGATCCCACAAACACTGAGATCATGACCTGGGCCAAATCAAGAGTCAGATGCTTAACAGACTGAGCCACCCAGGCACTGCTCCTTATTTCTTTTAAATTTTTAAAATATATTGGCAGAGCTGTTCATAGTGTTTTCTTTTTGTTCATTTCTGCAGTATCTTTGTACTCTTGATATCAGTTATAACAAACCCTCACTTGGCCACCTAACCTGCCAACAGCTACACTTGGCTGGATGACACAGTCTTGACTTAGTTGCTATGTGTGCATATCAGAGGCCCCTGGATGTCCTATTCCTTCTACATACATGCCTCACCTACATAGCATATTACCTTCGGCCAGCCCAGTGTGTAGCCAACCAACAAACCCAGATATTGCCAATCAACAGTGCCCAGGGGCTTTGCATTTCTGATAAGGACCTAGACAGTTTGTGGTCTTCTTTTCCCCCAAACTGCAACCTAGAGAACTTTCCTGGACGCCATGCTTGATTGAGTTGCCGGTTTCCCCACTCAGCAGTCAGTCCTAGGTCTCTAATGGGCTCTATTTGTTGTCCTTAACAATTATTTGTGCCTTCTCTTTTTTTACTTTAGCATTCTTGCCAAGAAGTTATCAATTTCATAAATATTTTTAAAAACTCATCTTTTGTTTTTATTGTGCCTCTATATTGTGTGCTTGTTTTGTATTTCATTAATATTTCTTATTTTTATTATATCCCTTTTTCTATTTTGTGTTTATTTTGCCGTTCTTTTTCTAAATTCTTGGAATGGATGCTCAACTCAGCCCTTTTTTATTTTCTTATAAAGCCATCACATTTCCTCTAAGTGCTGCATTTCAATTAATATTTTCATAATCCTTCAATTCAAATTATTTTTAAATGGTCATAATTTTGTCTTAGCTCCATGGGCTATTTCAGAGTATGTTGCTTAATTTCCCATCATATGGGGTTTGGGCAGTGTTACTGATTTATAGGTTCATTCCAATATATGTAGAACGCAGGGCAATGAACCTATAGATCAATAACACTGCCAAGGAGATGTTTGTAATGTTTATTTATTCTGAGAGGTGGGGAGAGAGGTAGAGAGGGGGAGAGACAGAATCCCAAGCAGGCTCTGCACTCTGAGCACAGAACTCAACATGGGGCTCAATCTCATAAACCATGAGATCATGACCTGAGCCAAAATCAAGAGTTGGATGCTTAACTGATTGAGCCGCCCAGACATCCCTGTCAGGCAGATTTTTACAATCCATTCTTACCATCTGTTTTTAAACTATAGAATTTAATCTATTTATTTTCAATTGAATTACTAATACAAGGATTAATTTCTTTCACCTCATTTTCTTCTTCCTATACATCTAATTTGTTCTATATTTATTTCTCTTTTCTTGCCCTTTGAAAAATGTTCTCATTTCACTTTTTAAATCTATAGGTTTGACTGTTAAACATTTTCTTTCTAGGGGTGCCCGGCTGGCTCAGTCAGAAGAACATGAGACTCTTGATCTCATGGTCATGACTTCGAGCCCCATTTTGGGTGTAGAGATTAGTTAAATAAGTAACCAACTAAATAAATAAATAAATAAACTTTTGAAAATAAATAAAAATTTAAAAAAATATTTTCTTTCTGGGAATGCAACCTGGTGCAGCCACTCTGAAAAACAGTATGAAGGTTCCTCAAAAAACTAAAAATAGAACTACCCTATGACCCAGCCATTGCACTACTAGGCATTTATCCATGGGATATAGGCGTGCTGTTTCGAAGGGACACATGCATCCCCATGTTTATAGCAGCACTATCAACAATAGCCAAAGTATGGAAAGAGCCCCAATGTCCATCGGTGGATGAATGGATAAAGAAGATGTGGTATATATATATGCAATGGAGTATTACTCGGCAATCAAAAAGAATGAAATCTTGCCATTTGCAACTACGTGGATGGAACTGGAGGGCATCATGCTAAGTGAAATTAGTCAGTCAGAGAAAGACAAAAATCATATGACTTCACTCATATGAGGACTTTAAGAGACAAAACAGATGAACATAAGGGAAGGGAAACAAAAATAATATAAAAATAGGGAGGGGGACAAAACATTAGAGACTCATAAATATGGAGAACAAACTGAGGGTTGCTGGAGGGGTTGTGGAAGGGGAGATGGGCTAAATGGGTAAGGGGCACTAAGGAATCTACTCCTGAAATCATTGTTGCACTATATGCTAACTAATTTGGATATAAATTTAAAAAATAAAAAAAATTTTAAAAATTAAAAACAAAAACAAAAACAAACAAAAAATATTTTCTATTTTAGTGATTATGCTAGAAATTACAACATGCATCCTTAATTTATTAAAATCTAAAGCTTATGAATTTATTTACCTATCTCTGGACCATATTAGGACCTTAGAAAATTTGAAATCTATCCATCCCACTCCCAACATATAGGCTACTATTGTTTTATATTTATTTTCCCTAAAATCTCCAGAACACAGTATTATTGTTTTACTCTGCTTATTTATGTTTATCCACGTGTTCACTACTTTCTTTATTCTTCTTTTTCTCTTGCAACTCAGAACTTCTGTCTGGAACCACTACCATTTTGCTTGACATATATCTTTACAACTTATCTTAATGAAGAGAGGGATAGGGGCAGAGAGAGAGGGAGACACAGAATCTGAATCAGGCTCTAGGCTCTGAGCTGTCAACACAGAGACCGACGCAGGGCTCGAACTCACAAACCGCAAGATCATGACCTGAGCCAAAGTCGGACGCTTAACTGACTGAGCCACCCAGCCGCCCCATTTTAATGTTTCTTTTTATCCTATTCTTTGTGTGTGTTTCTGTATGTGTGTGTGTGTGTGTGTGTGTGTGTGTGTGTGTGTGTGTGTACATATTTTCTCCTGTATTTCATAATATATTAAAGAGGGATTTTTTTCCATTTTTTAAATTTGGGGGCAGGCAGAGGGAGAGGGAGAGGGAGAATCTCAAACAGGCTCCAAGCCCAGCGTGGAGCCCAGTGTGGGGCTCAAACCCACAACCCTGAGATCAGGACCTAAGCTAAAATCAAGAGTTAGACATTCAACCGACTGAGCTACCTAGGCACCCATAAAGTGGGATTATTTTGAGTGTTCTACTTGCAGAGTCTCCATTCCATTTAAATTAAGTTTTTCTTCTTGTTTTGGTCTCTATTTCTCATTTTAGAGGAATTTCTCAGACATCTGGTGCTCCTTGGTTGTTTGCCCCATTAGGCCATATGATGTATTCCAGATTTCAGATCAACATTCCCAAAATGACTATAGTTTATTGGGTCCAGTTCAGGAAACACTGATCTCTGCCATCTTAGATGAACGGGAACTTTATCAGACCAGGCATAGGCAGGAGTAACACAGACAAAATGGTTTTCATAAGCCTCACCCCCCTTCCTTCCTCAGATTTTTCTCCACAACTCAAATTTTCCTTCATCTACTGTTGTCCTTCAAGACCTTTCCTGTGGCTCCTCCCTCAATAGAATCACTTCAAGTAAAAATCTGGTTATCTTATTAATATACAGTATGAATGACTGATAAGACTAAATATGTTGTCTGGTATTTGGTTTTTAGAAAATGGGGACAAAGCATTTCTTGGGGATATACCAAAGGAATAGACTCTCAGGATATAAATTAGCCAACATCAAAGCAAATCAGCAGAAAGGTGTATGAAAATAGCCAACTCCCTTAATAAAAACAAACCTCTTATTCTACAAGACCGGCAATGGATGGAGAATCTCCACAATGGATGATGAAGAAGAACCTCATAACCTTAACTGTTGTCCTCTATGATTCACCTTCCCCTTTAGGATTTCCATCTAATTATGCCTGCATCCATTCCCAGGCCATAAAGAGGTAGAACTAGTTCCCTTTGGTATGGTGGCCCAAGAATGGACAACTCTTAATTCCTTAATACCCCAAACAAAGCAAAGTGGCAGCATTCATAGAAGATTTTGCAAATGTCTAAAGAGAATTAACATAGGAGTGGCAAGAAACTACTACGGCATATCTGAGGTGACTTACCATTCGTGGGTACTAGCCCTACCCCATCGTAATTCCCAGTACAGCCCTATCTATCGGGTATTATCACAGTTCCCAATATTTACAAGCATAAGACCAGATAATCTAATTCCTCTCATCCCAAAAGCAAGGTAATGAAGACTGAGAAAGAAGCTATCTCCTGCACAAGTAGCAGACTGGTGGGCTATGAACTATATCTAGCTCACAGATATATTTTGTCAGTTCTGCCTTACTTAAGAATCCTCTTTTAGGGGCGCCTGGGTGGCTCAGTCAGTTAGGCGTCCGACTTTGGCTCAGGTCATGATCTCGCAATCCGTGAGTTCGAGCCCCGCGTCGGGCTCTGTGCCGACCGCTTAGAGCCTGAAGCCTGTTTCGGATTCTGTGTCTCCCTCTCTCTCTGACCCTCCCCCATTCATGCTCTGTCTCTCTCTGTCTCAAAAATAAATAAACGTTAAAAAATTAAAAAAAAAAGAATCCTCTTTTAAAACTTTAGCCATCAACATTGAGAATCTGGAGAAATCATATTTAATAAAGGCAAAAATATGTTCTGGCATTGAACACACACACACACACACACACACACACACACACACACACACACAGGCATGAAACACACACACAAGATCTGGAAACATGTGGCCCCTTGTCCCACAGGGCAACATTCGGCTACAGTTGAGCATTAGCTACCCTTGGCAAATAGGCACATGCCTTCAAGTTTGCTGGAGCCTCCATCTAGTCAACTTTGCTTGCTCACATTGTCTGCCTGCCTTCGGTAAACATTTGCAACCCTCATGAACTGCAGGTCTGCGTCTGATGACCTACTCTTTCTCAGGTGACAGACTGGGAGGAACTACTAGCAATCACCTTCCCCTTCAGAGGACACCCCACCCTTCTCAGGGCTGTGGCTTCATAGACCTAAGTATACACCATATTATAGTCCCGATAGTCATATAAGAGGCATACACTTAAAATGGGGTGCTTTTGTTATGAAGAGGGCTTTTGCCCAAAAGCCAGTACCATCTCACTAAACACTAACACACCCTTAGTGAGATTAAATCTCACTAAGTACTGTGTTGACATATACACAGCAAGGTGAAAATGTTGATGTTTACATCCCTGAGATTCTGGGTCTAGTTACTGTTACCCAAATGAGATATATGTGAAAAATCCTTTGAAAGATAATACAAACTAAGTAAAAAGAAAAAGGCATTGTGTAAAGTGCTAGAAAAATCTAAACATTATGAGTGTTTTGGTTTTGGCATGAAAGCAACTGAAATAGGTGGCAATGGTAATTAAATTAACTCTTTAGGAGTCCAGGGTGGCATTTTCACGCCTAAATCTCGATGAAGAAATTCTTAACAAGAAAATGAAAACCATCTTGGAAATTGGAATTCTAAGTTTTTGTTAATACAGCAGGAGAAAAATAGAAAAGAATACAGTGGTGTGAACTGTTAGAAAAACAATTAAGTCAGGAGTCAGGAGAGGTATAGTCTAGCCCCAGCCATGTCACCAGCTAACTCTGTGACATGAGAATTATCATTATTTAACACTTCCTCTCCATTTCCTCATCTATACTATGTAGAGTAAAACTAGATGATATGTAACAAACCCTCTGGGCTGTACTATAATTCAAGGGCAAACTTTTATCAAAATACTCTAAATCTTAAGTCAGATAAATCAAAGAAAACACTACAAATACCAAGAGACAAATCTGACATGATAATTAGTTTGCATTAAAATTTATCTAGAACTGACTTATACACATCCATAAAATGAAAGCTAAATAAATACACAACATCTCAGATTAAATTCTGCTTCAACTAGAAGTGAGAATGTTTTTCTTGTAGATAGCAAACATAAATGGATCCACTGGAAACCATACAAAATGCTTCCAAAACAACCATAAAAATTTAACTGATTTAAACAGTCACTTACTAATGTCCTTTTATTAATATTCTCCAATGAACTTGCAGTAGCCTTGAGAGAGATAAAACAGGAAGCAAAATAAGCCTTCCTGAGCCTTTTGTGATTTTAATGTTGAGTGACAGATTCTCTAGAATGAACAATGGACAATGAAAGAGTCTGGCCAAACTAAACACTTTCTGTGAGCAGACTGAGCCTTTATCTCAGCCAAGAAATCATTTTTACTCCATGAAAAATATCTAAAATCTTGCCAAGTTGTACCACTGCCACTGAAATTGGAATGGCTTCAACATCCCATAAATACAGTGACACTTAATGAATTGCTTCAGTTAAATCATGCTGGAGGGAAAATAGATGAACAATCTTATTGTGTTATATGTCGTTCAAAAGATACAATCAACGCAGGTAATCAGGGGCGCCCTTCATGCCAGGATTACCCTTGAGGTAGGCACATCTGGATTCCCATGAACTTTTTATTTTTTGCTGACTAAAATGAAGTAATTTATACCATTGGGAAGTGAGTTAAAATAATATATTCGAAAAGAGCAGCACCAAATAGCCAGAAAAAACAGCAAAAAATTAAATCAGAAAGTAAGAAGGACCAGTGTGTAATACTTGAAACATCATTTTCCAAGAATTTCGACCACCACAGAACAGCATAGTGACTTATAGGAGGTAATGACCTGCAAAAGAAATATAAACTATTTAATATCTCAAGAAATAAGGGTGCCTGGGTGACTCGGTTGAACATCCGACTTTGGCTCAGGTCATGATGTCATGGTTTTTGAGTTCCAGCCCCATATTGGGCTCTCTGCTGTCAGCACAGAGCCTGCTTCAGATCCTCTGTTCCCCTCTCTCTGCCCCTTCCTGCTCTCGCTCTTTCTCTCAAATATAAACATTTTTTAAAAAATCTCAAAAAATACCTGAGAATCCAGTGATCTTATATATGCTTGCTTAAAAGTTTAAAAAGGAATACACCAGGGGTGCCTGGGTGGCTCAGTTGGTTGAGCATCTGACTTTGGCTCAGGTCACGATCTCATGGTTCGTGAGTTTGAGCCCCGAGTCAGTCTCTGTGCTGATGGCTTGGAGCCTGGAGCCTGCTTCAGATTGTGTCTCTCTCCCTCTCTCTGCCCCTCTGCCGCTCGCTTCTCTTTCTCTCTCTCAAAAATAAATAAACATTAAAAAAAAAAGAATGCACCCTGTTCTTTCCTTCTTACATTGTCCTTTATTGTCTCCTTTTGCCTGCAGTGACTGCAAAATGGACAGATGATAGTCAATGTACTACAAATAGACTTGACATCTTTAAGTGCAGAATTCAGAGTTCAGACTATGAAAAGCCAAATAAACACAAAGAATCAAAGTCCAAATATATCCAATACAGAAACATTTTCAGGCTGATAAATAACATACATCTGATTCTTGATTATTTTCACTTTCTCAGATGGTGTCAAAGTCATTTGTTATCTTTGATTTCATTAGCTGTTTAGCACTTACATTCTAATATATGGGTTCAGTTATCTGAGATCCCACAACACCTAAAATAACCAGTGAGGTCATAACTTGGTAGGGGTTTGAGGTGAAGTGATTTACAATATCCTCTCCTATTCCCTTGTTCAGAAGTTCTCTTGGCCTCTTCATGGCAAATTACATGATTTCTCAGGCTAAACGCAAACAGATATTCTTTCTATTTCAATATTTTCTATTTTCCCTGAGTTAGGAAAAAGGAAAATATTTAGTTTTAGTGGATGCTGCTGATCTGTAGGTTACTAGATCTGAGATATATTAAGGATATTATCATATTAATATCCTTAATTATGCTCATAATTTGAAAGCAATATATGCCACATATAAGCTGCTGTAATAACCAAGATTTTTCTGCATTAATACACTTTCATTGTAGGATTATGTCCCTGTGTAGGCTGAGTTGAGCCTTCTTCTTCTCCTCCTCCTCACCTTCTCCCCTTCCTCCCCCCCCCCCCCCCCTTCTTCTCCTTCTCCTTCTCCTTCTCCTTCTCCCCCTCCTCCTCCTCCTTCTCCTCCTCCTCCTTGTAAATAGCAAAGCCATTGCAATAGTCATTCTAGAAAATGTCTTTGCTGGTAATCTTAACAGTGTTTGGGCAACCTTATATCCTTTTTACTCCCTGACCCTGATGGGCTCTGTAAGTTACTGTCTGATAACAAAGTGATCATCAGCTTAAATGTCAAGAGCCCTAAACAGCCCAAGAAGACAAACTAGAAGAGAAAAAAAGCTCTAAGGTTTGTACGTGAAAGAATTCTTTAATACAGTGCTTCTCTCAGTCTTCACCCAAGTACTCCAAAGGCAGTGGGCAAAGAAGTGTGTAATTACCCCAAGCCAGAGATTTCTTTCAAGTCTCATGTTTTACATTGAAAATTCAGGGGTGCCTGGGTGGCTCAGTCAGTTGAAATTCTGACTTCAGCTCAGATCATGGTCTCATGGTTCATGGGTTCAAGCCCCGCATTGGGCTCACTGTTGTCAGCATGGAGCCTGCTCCAGATCCCCTGCCCCCACTTCCCCTTCCATGCTTGCGTTCTCTCTCTCAAAAATAAACAAAACATTTAAAAAAGAAAGAAAGTAAATTCATATATATTTTGAATTCTACTACTCATATATCAGCATTTCCTTTAATACAATTTTTTTAAACTTATCAAGTTATACAACTTTGCCTCCAAATAATCAATAACACTGATGCTTGAGATTATGCACCATGTTTGTTTGGGGGCATTTAGTAACCTTCCCAGCACCCCCAACCACTTCCATGTGCTTCCCAAATGTTCACAGAACTCAGTGTGAGGTACAAGGACATTTAACTCAATTACAGGTTAAATACTCTCTAATGAACTCTTCTCTACCTCATCACCACCTAGGTATGTTTTCTTATTTCTACATCCTTTTACTTCTTTCCAATTCTCCAAGATCAGCTTGGGCTTTATTTATTTATTTTTTTTTACAAGAGTCTTGTCTTGTTTCTCTGTCCAACAATGATTTTCCTTTCTCATCTCCTTTGCATACCTTGTTCACCTCACATGTGTTTTATTTGATCATATAGAACTCTGAACTAGTTCTATTTATATATTTTGTGGTTTTTTCCAGCTTTATTGACCTGTTACTGACATATATATAACACATGTAAGTTTAAGGAGTATAAAGTGATCATTTGACACACCATATACATTGCAAAACGATTACTGCAGGAAGGTTAGGTAACACGTCCACCCCCTCACATGATTATTATTTGTGTTTATGTGTGGTGATAACATTGAAGATCTACTCTTAAAAACTTTCAAGTATATAATACAATGTAATTAATTATAGTCACCATGCCGTACATTGGATCCCTAGAACTTACTCATCTTATAACTAAGCTTATACCCTTTGACTGACATGTCCCCATTTCTCCTGCCTCCAAACCCCTGGCAACCACCATTCTACTCTATTTCTTTGAAATCAAAGTTTTTGCATTCCACATATAAATGAGAACATACAGTACCTGTATTTCTCTGACATATTTGCTTAGCATAATGCCCTCATGGTTCCATCCATGTTGTCACAAATGGCAGGATTCCTTCTTTTTCATGGCTGACTAGTACTCTGGTATAGATATATATGCCATATCTTCTTTATCCATTCATCCATCAGTGGACACTCAGGTTGTCTCCATGTCTTAGGTATTGTGAATGATATTGCAATGAACATGGGAGTGCAGATACCTCTTCAATATAATAATTTCATTTCCTTCAGACATATACCCAGATGTGGGATTCCTGTATCATTTGGTAATTCCATTTTTAATTTTTTAAGGAACCTCTACTATTATCCACAGTGGCTGCACCAATTAATATCTACACCAACAGTGTACAAGGGTTTCCTTTCTCCACATCCTTGCCAGTACTTGTTATCTCTTGTCTTTTTGATGGTAGACATTCTAACAGGTGTGAGGTGATATCTCATTGCTGCTTTGATTTGCATTTCCCTGATAATTAGTAATGTTGAGTATCTTTTCATGTACCTGCTGGCCATTTGTAAGTCTTCTTTGGAAAAAAGTCTATTCAAGTCCTCCACCCATTTTCAATTTGCATTTTTTTCCCTGTTATTGGGTTACAGGAGTGCCTCATATATTTTGGATATTAGTCTTTAATCAGATGGATGGTTTACAAATATTTTCTCCCATTCTGTAGGTTTCCTTTCACTTTGCTAATTGTTTATTTTGCTGTGCAGAAGACTTTTAGTTTGATGTAGTCCCACTTAACTTATTTTTGCTTTTGTTGCTTGTGCTTTTAGGGTCATATCCAGAAAATTGCTGCCAAGGCCAATGTCAGGGAGCTTTTTCCTATATTTTCTTCTATTAGTTTTACAGTTTCAGGTCTTATATTTAAGTCTTTAATCCATTTCAAGTTAATTTTAGTGAATGGTGTAAGACAGGGGTCCAATTTCATTCTTTTGCATGTGAATATCCAGTTTTCTCAATACTATTTATTGAGGAGACAATCCTTTCCCTATTCAGGATTCTTAGCTCCCTTGTCAAATATCAGCTGATACTATATGCATGGGCTTTTTTTCTGGGCTCTTGATTCTATTCCTGTGGTCTAGAGTCCGTTTTTATGCCAATGCCATATGGTTTTGATTACTATAGTTTTATAATATAGCTTGAAATCAGCAAGTGTGATGCCTCCAGCTTTGTTCTTCATTCTCAGGATTGCTTTGGCTATTTGGGTCTTTTGTGGTTCCATACAAATTTTAGGATTGTTTGTTCTATTTCTGTGAAAAAAATGCATTGAATTAAAAAAAATTTTTAATGTTTATTTATTTTTGACAGAGAGAGAGAGAGAGAGAGAGACAGAGCATGAGCAGGGGAGGGGCAGAGACAGAGGGAGACACAGAATCCGAAGCAGGCATCAGGCTCTGAGCTGTCAGCACAGAGCCCGATGCGGGGCTCGAACTCACAGACCGCGAGATCATGACCTGAGCTGAAGTCGGACGCTCAACGGACTGAGCCACCCAGGCACCCCAAATGCATTGAATTTTGATAGGGATTGCATTGAATCTACAGATGGCTTTGGGCCTTTTGTTTTCATTCATATTCATAATAATTTCACAAACTTAAGGGTAATTCTTTATGTGTATCACTTATCTACTGACACATAACAAGCCATTACAAAACTTAGTGACTTGAAACAGCAATAACTCATTGTTTCTTGTGATTCTGTCAGTAATTGGTCAATAATTTGGGCGGGCTTACATGGGCAGTTCTCCATCTTATCTCATCTAGACTCACTAACATAATTTGCAGTCATCTGGTAGCTCGACTGGGGATGGAAGAACTAAGACATGCACACATATGTGTCTGGGCCATGATGCTACCTATTGCCTAGGCCTCTCTGTGTTGTCCCTCACCGTTGTTAGTCTAGCCCAGACTTCTTTTCATGGTTGCAAGAATGTTCCAAGAAGTGGGGGTGCCTAGTGGCTCAGTCGGTAAAGCGTGTGACTCTTGCTCTCAGGGTCGTGAGTTCAAGCCCCACATTGGTCATAAAGCTTACTAAAAAAATAATAATAATAAAATTAAAAAAAAAAAAAAGAATGTTCCAAGGAGTGAAGCAGGAAGCTGCAAAGCATTTCGAAGCCTAGGCTCTGAGAAGTATGAACAGACAAATCAGGAGGGTTTAGGAACTGCTCAAAAATAGGAAAGGCAATGATTAATAAAAAGAGATATAAGTCAACTAAATTAATCAGAGAACTGACCAAATCTACCCAAACTAAGTCTAAAGACCAATCAAACTACAGACAGTTCTTGACAGTATTATTATTATGTAACAAAAGAATGTGAAATGACTGTTCCCATAATTCGGCTATTGTAGATAATACTGCTATAAACATAAGGATACATGTATCCCTTTGAATTAGCACTTTTGTATTCTTTGTGTAAATACCTAGTAGCGCAATTGCTGGATCAGAGGGTAATTCTATTTTTAATTTTTTGAGGAACCTCCATACTGTTTTCCAGAGTGCCTGCACCAGTTTGCATTCCCCATCAACAGTACACCAATACCTGTTATTTTTTGTGTTTTTTTATTTTAGCCATTCTGACAGTTGTGAGGTGATTCTCATTGTAGTTTTGACTTACATTTCCCTGATGATGAGTGATGTTGAGCATCTTTTCATGTGTCTGTTGGCCATCTGTATGTCTTCTTTGGAAAAATGTCTATTCATGTCTTCTGCTTTTTTTTTAAATTGGATTATTCACCTTTTGGGTGTTGAGTTGTATAATTGCTGTATATATTTTGGATATTAACCCTTTATCAGATATGTCATTTGCAAATATCTTCTCCCATTCTATAAGTCGTCTTTTAGTTTTGTTGATTGTTTCCTTCACTGTGCAGAAGCTTTTTATTTTGATGTGGTCCCAACAGTTTATTTTTTATTTTGTTTCCCTTGTCTCAGGAGACATATCTAGAAAGAAGTTGCTATGGCCAATGTCAAAGAAGTTACTGCCTGTGTTCTCTTCTAGGATTTTTATGGTTTCAGGTCTCACATTTAGCTCCTTAATCCATTTTCAATTTATTTTTGTGTACGGTGTAAGAAAGTGGTTCAGTTTCATTCTTTTTCATGTTGCTGTCCAGCTTTCCACAACATCGTTTGTTGAAGAGATGTTCTTTTTCCCATTGGATATTCTTTCCAAGTGTCCATCAATTGATGAGTGGATAAAGAAGATATGAGATTATATATATATATATATATATATATATATATATATATATATAATAGAATACATATATTCCATATATATAATGGAATATTACTCAGCCATAAAAAAGAATAAAATCTTGCCATTTGAAAGGACATGGATGGAGCTAGAGAGAATAATGCTAAGTGAAGTAAGTCAATCAGAGAAAGATAAATACCATATGATTTCACTCATATGTGGAATTTAAGAAACAAAATAAATAAGCAAAGAGGAAAAAAGAGAGAAACCAAGAAACAGACACTTAACTATAAAGAACAAACTAAGGGCTACTGGAAGGGAAGTGGGTGGGAGGATGGGTTAAATAGGCCATGGGGATTAAGAAGTGTACTTGTGATGAACACCAGGTGATGTATGGAGGGTTGAATCACTGTATTGTACACCTGAAGCTAATATGGCACGGTATGTTAACTAACTGGAATTTAAATAAAAACTTAAAAAAAAAAAAAAAGAAAGAAGGCAATTCCTTCTCCAAACTGCAAAATTTTGGCAAACCAATATAGGACCTTGTAATGCAACAAAACTATGTTGTACTTGTTGGAATCATTAAAAAAAAAAAAAATGTGAAATGGTATCTATTACTTAAAGACTTTAAAAGCCTATTCTAACTCCTGATTTAGGAGTAGAATAAATTAAATAAACATATTGTTCACTCTGTGACATAGAGCTTAGAGTTTGCAAAAAAAACTACCACTACCGCCAGTAAAAAAACAAACTTCCAGAACCTTCAAGTGGGACCAAAATCTACTGTGATTTCAGTCTAGTTTTATGCTAGTTGGGCAGTACTTTTAACACTGAATCACTCTCATGAGTGATTTTATTTAAAAGGCTCTGTGTTAATTATTAATTGCTCACACAGAACCCATAGGGGATTTAAAACATTTTTTTATTTTCTTAATTCACCAGCCAGAAACCTACATACTAGGGATAACCCAGCTGAATTGGAAAATGCCTTCTTGTCTCACTTAATTTAACCTGTTTCAAGAGTTTAGAAGAATTTTTATATACACAGAAAAAGCCCCAACAATATTTAAGAGTAACATTCATTCTGGAAAAAATTGGGATGTGTCAGGACTAGACAGGTTTTATGTATATTAACTAATTGTGGTTTTAATTTTTTGAAAGCAAGATACTAAACCAACATTCAGGGAGCTGCTTATTTATTTCTTTAAATCTGATAAGCAATCAGTATCTCCTTACATGTGGGGTTTAGAGACCTTTCTGCCTAAACTATATGTTCTTTGATCTATTTTTTTTTACTTTGAGTTCCTGTTAAGTAAAAGCCTTGCTATTTTGGTTTCTCTGAGACACTTCAGTACTTTGTATGTTCCTGCTGGACCACAGGGGCATTACCAGAGCAGTAATGAAGTCTGAAACATCAGGTGGGAATATAACTTAAGGCAAGACCAATAAAGTATCTTTGAAGATATAGGTTATTGGAAAATGTGCCCAGTGTTCTAATCTTAGCATAAATTAAACTTAGTTGTATTAATTAACAGGTTTTAATGTCTGCTGTCTTAAACAATGTTTTAAAACTATAGGGATTTGATTCAAATAAGTTCTTGGGCTCTCTGAGATCTGACCAAAGGAAGAAAAACAAGTGCCCCCAAAGATCTAAAAAGCATAGGCTTGTAACAACCTCATTAGGCAAACTTGAAGGATTTTATCAATTCTCCTCAGGCAATTCAGTGGTGTTTTTCAGTGGTCCTCACCCTGAAGCACTATCTCTTTCACAAAATTCACACATTTGACAAAAATATGTGGAAATCATGTGTAAAGTTTACAGGTTGGTTGAAGTAAAAAACTATTTATTTAAAAGGGCATGTTTAAATAAAGGCTTCAATGGAATGGTGAACATGTATAAATATCTAAAGTTAGGATTTTTTTTAACTCCAGACTTTCCTAATCACAAAGAAAATTGAAAAAAAAATTAAATCATGGTTTTTAAAATGCGATTTAATTTTTAAAATTTACATTTCAAAATGAAAAAAAATAAATCGCAAAATTTTAAATGAAAATTACAAGTGATTATATTAAACCTAAACCACTTGTTTTCCACTGGGAAATTAGGGAGCACACATTAAACCTCATAACTATTTTGATGTAATGTATGCCATCGCTTCATTGCCAAAGGGATGGGTTTACCTAGCAGGAATTGTCCTCTCAGATCCCTTCTCAAGACCCTGGGGACCATGTGCCAACAATTTCTGGGAGTGGCCTCTGGATGGCAGTATTCTTTTAGTTGGCATCTTGATCATTAAGACTAAGTTCCAGGGGACTCCGAGAATCATCTTTTTCAATAATCAACGTTTTAGTGTTCTCAACTCCTTATTAGCTCTGTGGCTTAGAGCAAGGCAAGTAACTTCTTCAAGTCTCAGTGTCTTCCACTGTCTATGGAGGATTCTATTCTAAACTTGGAAGGTAGTCACAAGGATTAGAGATGATAATGATAATTATTATAGGAACACTATTATTTATTGAAAACCTAATGTGAATAGGCACTGTGTAGGAACTTTACAAATGATATCTCACTAAGTCCTTCCAATTACCCTCTAATGCAGGTATTACCACTTTATCTTTACAGATAAGAAAACTGAAGCTGAGAATAATCAAGAATGCAACCTAAATCCCATAGCCACTCAGTGGTAAACCTGGACTTTCTTTCTAAGCATATAATACAAGTAAAGTGCCTACCAAATTGCCTTGTGCACAGTAAATATTAGTAATTTTTAAACTTTTTTTTAAAAAAATTTTTCTTAACGTTTATTTATTTTTGAGGCAGAGAGAGACAGAGCATGAACGGGGGAGGGTCAGAGAGAGGGAGACACAGAATCCGAAACAGGCTCCAGGCTCCGAGCTGTCAGCACAGAGCCCGACGCGGGGCTCGAACTCATGGACCGCGAGATCTTGACCTGAGCCGAAGTCGGCCGCCCAACCGACTGAGCCACCCAGGCGCCCCAATTTTTAACCATTTTTAATATTGTTATTTCTATAACTTAAGTTTTATATAACTGTTGTCTGAAAGACATTAAAAATTTTTAATATCATTACTAAGTGGACATAAAAGAGATATAAAAATCTATTATGATCTAGTTGTTCAGATATCTTAATTTTTCCCCAAAGTATATTTCAGCAGAGAATGTAAGGACAAAGAGAAGATTTGTAAATAAAAGTTATGGTCAATTAAATGTGTGAAATGTTATATATTTTATTCTTCTCCTGGAGAGTCGCAAGAAATATTAGCATATTAAAGACTCAGAGATGTCTTGCAATAAAGAAAACTACTAATCTAGTTTAATCCAAAGCTTTCAAATGTATTTAAAAAAGTAATTCTTTCTTCACAAAATATTTATGACCATCCTTTGAAATCGGTGTTCTGTGGAAAACATTTGAGAAAAATGAATCTTTCGAAATTCCTCTTCCAACTTGAGCATGTAATGTTTTGATAACTCTTCTTTTTCTGCCAACTCAACTCCCTGCTGTGGATGTGGTGTGAAATGTCAGGACTGACAATAAAATCTTTCTGACACTTTACTGTTAAACCTAACTTTTTCTCAGGCTTTTCTTACAGCAGTACAACATTCTTTCTACTTCTGTCCATATTGCAACCACAGGTAAAACTTGCCTGAAACTCCTGCTCACAGTCTTTCTTATCTTCTGCACCATTCAGTTGCTTCTAAACCTCTGTTGACTCTAACTTAAATTTTATTGCTACTTAAATTGCCATGTGATTATAACTTCACATTTAAATTATAAGTTCCTTGGTGTCTGGAACCATGCATTGTGCTGCCATTTATCCCTGAAAAAGCATGAACACTGTGCACTGCCCATTCAACAAATGCAACAAATATACACTAAACATCTCTAATATGCCAAGCTCTGTTCCAGGTGCTGGGGTATAGTAGTACCCCTGTAAGGCTGTCAGTACTTTAGTGGAACTTTCATTGTACTAGGGGAGATACATAAATGAGTCTTAGAATAAGTACATAATGTAATGTCAGATAAGAATAAGTAGTATGAAGCAACAGGGCATGTGAAAAGGCCTCTAGGGGCGCCTGGGTGGCTCAGCCGGTTAAGCGTCCGACTTTGGCTCAGGTCATGATCTCACGGTTCATGAGTTTGAGCCCCGCATCGGGCTCTGTGCCAACAGCTCAGAGCCTGGAGCCTACTTCAGACTCTGTGTCTCCTTCTCTCTCTATCCCTCCCCTGCTCACTCTGTCTCTCAAAAATAAATGTTAAAATTTTTTTTTAAAAAAAGAAAAGGCCTCTAATGAAGGAATATTTAAGATGAAATCTGAATAACCGAAAATGAGGTCAGAAAGAAGAGTGTTCTAGACAAGAGGAAAGGGCCAGGGCAAAGGCTGAAGGCTGGCTCAATTTTCTAAGTTAGAGGAAAACAGGAAGGTCAGTGTGGCTAGAACAAGCATAATAGGTCAGGGCAATCAGCATGATAACACTTACAGTGGTGGGTATGAGCCAGACTGCAGTATGGAATTTGGACATCATTTTAGATGATATGGAAGCCATGGAATGCTGCAGACATGGGAATGAGCTAAGCATGTTTCCATAATGTTAAGAAGACCACTCTGACTGCAGGATAAATAATGGAATACAGGGGGTCAAGGTAGGCATCAGGGATGCCAGTTATAGGCTATCTTAGTAATTAAGGCAAGACATGATGGTGATTTAGGCAAGGGTGGTGGCAAGGGAGCAAAGGAGAGTAGACAGATTCTGGGTGTATTTTGACAAAAGAGACAACAGGACTTGCTGGCTTGAGCAAATGAGAGGGTGGTGATATTGTCAATATGGGGATATCTGGGAGATCAGTGACCCTGAGAGGAAGACTAAGGAAGGGAGTCAAGAATCCTTTTGACCGTGTTAAAGGTGAGAGGTCTATAAGACATCCAGGAATACGTGTCATTTTTACCTGATTTGGCAGCTCATGGGAAAAAGCAGGGCTAGATACATACATTGAAGTCGCTGGTACAAAAAACATTCTTTGAAGTCATGGGCACTAAATCATCCTGGGAGAGATCGTAACTCCAAGGCACCCTAGAGACCAAGACTGAGAAAGGGAAGCCAAAATGGCAGGCAGAAACCCAGGAGAATGTGGTGTTGAGAAGTCCAAAAGAATAAAGTGCAGCTGGAGTGAGGGAGTAGTCAGCTGAGTAAAATGGCAAAGATCCAGAAGAGGACCCATCAAGTTGGTCAACATGGAGGCAATCGGAGCGGGTTCACTGGAGCAGTGATGACCAAAGCTGGGAAGAGTGGGTTGAAGGCAGAGGTGAGGGCTGGTAAACACTCAGTGTAGACAAACTCTTCATAAAGTTCTGCTGAGAAGAGGAGCATAGAAGTGGGACAGGAGCTGGAAGGGACGCGGAGCCAGGAAAGGGCTACCCTGACCCCAAGATGGGAAGTACTAGACTCTACCTACATAGAGTCAGAAGGGAAGATTGCAATGTGGAAAAGAGAGGGACTCATAACTCATTGTTTAATTATTGTAGAGTTTTAAATGTATTTGTCTCACATTGGATTGAATAGGAGACTGTTTTCCAACATACGAGTTGCAACTGTGACAATCAATAGGAAATGAAACTGAGTGGCAGTAACGATAATATTAACTTGTATATAGGGCTAATTATGTGATAGGCACTGTTTTATGTGCTTTTCATATGTATATTTAACATCTAAATTCCTCTAAATAACAATTATTGTTCTCACACTACACTTGATGAGGAAACTGAGATATGGAGAGTTAAGTAACTTGTCTGATGTCATGGAGGCAGGAAGTGACAGAACCAGGATTCACACTCAAATGACCTGACTTTGAAGCTTTAACTACCAGGATAAACTGGCACAGGGTTGCACATCTGCTGGCATTTCCTCAGTTCACAAACTGTTTTATGACTCACCAGCCCTCAATTACCTCTTTTTTCTCCAAGTCATACAGTTACAAAGGTTGAAAGGAATTGTTTTTCAACTCTTTCTCTAGTTAGGGCAATCCTATGAAATGGACCGTTCAATTAGATGTGGGCAGCAATTCTATCAAAACTGTCCCTTTTAGAATATTTATAAACTACACATTAAAATAAAAATTTTGACTGTATAGGTTGTTTTCCATACAAGCATTCCTCCTATATACACAGTAAATATTACTTCAGTGACCACATGGGATTCACTAATTGGGATATACCACAGTTTACTTGAAATGTGTCTGTGTGTGTGCTTATTAATTTATGTAAGATGGCCAGGTTCTTGGCAGAAAAATTAGAAAATACAGCTTACAAAAAGAATTCCACTCATTCTTTCATTTAATACACATTACTGTGTGTGCATTTTAGGTCATGCAAGTATTACAAATCATACTTTCAAATGCTATTTAAAAGCATGAGGAGGGGCACCTGGGTGGCTCAGTTGGTTAAGTATCTGACTCTTGATTTCGACTCAGGTTGTGATCTCACGTTCATAGGATCGAGCCCCATGTCGGGCTCTGTGCTGATAGCACAGAGCCTGCTTGGGATTCTCTCTCTCTCTTTCTCTCTCTCTCTCTCTCTCTCTCTCTCTCTCTCTCTCTCTCTCCTCTTTCTCTGACCCCACCACATGCATGTACACACACACACATGCTCTCTTTCTCTCTCTCTCTCAAAATAAATAAATAAACATTTTAAAAAGCATGAGGAAAATGCAAAGGAAGAATTTCAGGATACAAAACTATAGAAAGTATGTGAAAAAAATAGTAAAAAACAATTAAATCACATATACACACATGAGAAAGAGAGAGAGAAATCTATACAGTAGCTATTATTTCTGGATGTGAGATATTAAGGATGATTTTTATTTTCTTCTGATTGCCTTTCCCCCCTTATTTTTCTATAATGAACATATATTACTTTAATACTCGGAAAAATGTTACTTCAAAAATTAAATATTTCTACCTATTATGCTAAGAGCACATGCATTACCAGACATCTGATTTGAAGCTAAAATGGAATCCATTAAGATAGTAAGGCATAGGGGATATGAGGACACGTTTATTATTTCAATTACTCAATAATAATGCTCCAAATGATTTCACTGCCAAGAGCACTGTTCAAGATGTGTGTGTGTGTGTGTGTGTGTGTGTGTGTGTGTGTTGTGGGGCACTACATAATTATCTATGCTAATTAGTATATATTTAACAAATGATGGACAATTAACATGGAGCTTTGTTTCCTGCCACTAGATCTACCTCGGAGAAAAAGAAACAGAGAAAGAGAGAGATCCAGGAGACATTTTCAAGGAAAAATTTTTTTTTAATTCCTTTAAATATAATAGAAAATTCAGATACTTTCCTCTGGCCCTTTGTTCAGGCTACCCTTTCAGATGCCTCTTGTTTTTCCCTTTAAATCTTGTAAAAATTGTGAAAAATTATAAATATACTAACAATACGTAAACATTTGAGTGCTCAAAAAAATGTACTATAAACCCCATGCTCCCATCACCCAGCTTCAATAATTATCAACATTTGTGGGGCCTTTCTTTCTACTTGCTTATCTTGCACTAGTAGGAAACAATAATACTTATGAACAGGAAAACTCTGTAGAAAAAATTTTAAAGATTAAGCAAACAAGAGATGGGTTTTTTAAAACCTCACTGCACAGAGCTGCACTAAACTTTGAAGGAGTCCCCAAATAGCTTCTGAGGCCTACTGGTGCAGTCACCACCTTTCCCATCCAATGTGCCCCCTTCTTTTCCAACAGCTAAATAGCTATGCATTATTACGCTTGGAAAATGGAAGAACTAAAATAAAGAATGCACTAAGCTCAGAACTGAAACTGTAAGACAGAATTGGGGGAAGTAGGGAACATTCACCCAGGGAAAGTGTGGCCAAGAAGACAGCCTGCGGATGAGCCAGCAGCAGGCTGGGCAGGCCACTCGCATTTACAGAGGTCACCAAGCAGGGCTAGTGGAGCACTACCAAACTGTCGCCTGGTTGTACCTACCCAAACTGTTGTCGCTGCTCGTGGGCCAGGACGCAATTCTATCCCTCAGCTTCTTCTTTTTACAGGAGTTGTCTGACTTCTCAGAAAGACCTACTTCCTCCTTCCTAATTTCTCGAACGAGCTGCATGCGGCACCTTGTAAAATCCTGAAAGGAAATCTTCCCATGTTCATCTGCGCCCAACTGGTTCATGATCTCAGCCACAGACTCTTCCATATTCAGTTGGCGGCAGACCATCAATAAGTCATTTCTACAGGAGGGTTGGACAGAAGAAAACTCGTTAGGAGAGACATTTGAACTGGAGAACGTGGTCAATGGGGGTGGGGGAGGGGTGGAAAGAGCATTTCTTGAACATATCCACACACAGGAAACCTATTTCCAACTTCCTCATTGCTTCTAGAAAAGTGGTAAGTGTGCAAAAAGATCTGTTTCATCTGGGTGATTCTAGACAAGAACTCTATTTAATTATTTGGAAGAGTGTGGTGCCTGGGTAGCTCAGTTGTTAAGCATCTGACTTCAGCTCAGGTCATGATCTCACAGTTCATGAGTTCAGCCCCACATCAGGTGAGCACAACCCCTGCTTTGGGTAAAAACACAAGCCCTGCTTCAGGTGAGCCCTGTTTCTCTCTCTCTCTCTCTCTCTCTCTCTCTCTCTCTCTCTCTCTCTCTCCCTGCCTCTCTCTCTCTCTCTCTCTCTGCCCTTCACTCACTTGTGTTCACTTGCTCTCTCTCTCTCCTCAAAAAAACCCAAAAAATTATTTGGAAGAGTAGAGCAACTTAGAATCTTTTGGTTCTCTTTTTCCTCCTGTCTCCAGGCCTCTTCCTCCCTGTCTTTCTTTTGAAATTGATGGAGTACCTGTAGAGTGCAGCCCTGTAATCTCACTACAGGATAAAGTTTCAGAACATAGAAAAGACATTGTTTCTCCCTTTGGCAGAGTTTAAAATCTAGTCCAGTTGTAAAAGAACAACAAAGATTTTAACAAGCTTGTTCTGAACCAATCAGCAAACTTCAGCACTTCTTTCAAAGACTATTTAATCTCAACTCGCATGACTCACTGCTGGCCTACCTCTGGTTTTTCTTAATCTTCTTTGAGTATTTTCCATCTTCTCACCAGCAACTAGCCCTAAGACTTAGAGCAGGAGTCAAAATCCCACACATCTTCCAGGACTAGGACTTTATGTAAATGTGAGAAGTGGATGGATCTAAGACAGGAGGGGCTGGTCGAGTCTGGGGCTGGACTAGAGAAGGATACCCAGCCTGTATGTTCTCAAATTTAAAAATCAAAAATAAAACTAATTAAAAAGGAACAATAAGAACAACAACATGATGCTGGCCAAGAGCACTTATCTAGAGGACATCATTTGACCCCTGACACATAAGTCTTGTTCTTTTCTATCTGCATTCCTTGGGGAAACATATTGTTCATATTGCTCCAACTAGAAGTCTCAATGAAGGTCAAAGGATTACAGAATTTAAGAGCTGGAAGAGACATAAGAAACTCGTCCATGGTCACAAACAAAGCTAACTTGTGCTCCTGTCTCAACACACCACCAAAGTTCAATTATTTTGAGGACATGGCCAATTTGATGTTTGCTGATATCTGAAACCTAACCATGCAAAGTAAGACCAATTGCTGTCTTCCAGCCACCCTTCACCACTGCTGCTCCTGGTCAGTACTACTGCAGTTTCCCCACCTTCCCGACGCTCACGGAATGATAGATAATTTTAATTTCTTCTCCTTCACTCCATCTTACCCTCAATTTCCCCCTCCCTGGTTCCCAGTGTCCAGTTTATTGTCAAATTTCTGTTGCTCCTGTCCTTGGAATGCTTTTATATTTACTCTTAATTGGGGTTTTCTGCTATATTACACTAGTTTCTCTAGCCAATCACCCTGCTCCCATATGTCATTCCATCTTCATGTTTTAGAAATATTTTTACACATAGCTACATGTTTTATTTTATCTTGTGTGTATGTGTGTGTACATATGTGTATTATGTATATGCCTATGTACATTTAATTGTATCTATTTGGGGGCGCCTGGGTGGCGCAGTTGGTTAAGCGTCCGACTTCAGCCAGGTCACGATCTTGCGGTCCGTGAGTTCGAGCCCCGCATCAGGCTCTGGGCTGATGGCTCAGAGCCTGGAGCCTGTTTCCGATTCTGTGTCTCCCTCTCTCTCTGCCCCTCCCCCGTTCATGCTCTGTCTCTCTCTGTCCCAAAAATAAATAAACGTTGGAAAAAAAAATTAATTGTATCTATTTGGAGGGTAGATGGATGGGTAGATGAATAAATAAACATACACATAAAAGTAGGAATGGCAGATTAAATTATTAGTCTTAATTTTTCATTCCCCTGGAGTAGTGCTATACATCCATACCCTTGCCTTGACCTCAGGGCTAAGGACACTCATGGTAGGTATGTCTTTCCTTTTCCCTTAACTTTAGGCTTGACATCAAACTTGCTTTGGTTCCCTGAGATGTTAGCATATATGTATTTATGCAGTTGGGCTTGTCCCCGGCCACTTTTCCCTTCATTGTGAGAAGAACAAACCACAGTAGCCATTAACCCTCTAATTTGGGCCTCACTTCAGCCAACCTGTAGACCCGTAGCCTAAAAAGAGCCACTTCAGCGGACCCCAAGATGTATGATCAAGGATAAGTTCTTGTTTCTGCCAGTGAGATTTTGTGATTCCTCCCCAGCAATAACTAACACTGGAACAGTGTTTTGTTTTGTTTTAGTGCATTCATACGCTTATCTTTTTTTCCCTTCCCTGAATACAACCTAATACTCAGCTGGATTCATCCAAGACTTCAGGATGTTAGGATCGCTAAAGCAGTAATCCAAATAGAAGGCAAGGGTCAATGTTCTAATATAAAAATGTTATATTCTAATATAGAAATTTCTTTTTTATATTTTCAGATAATAGTCTTAACAGTTAGGCTTGGTAGGAAATAAAGAGGTTTTCTAAATTCCAGAAGTTCACGTAAAAAGATGTCACTAACATTTTCTGAATGGTAGGAAAATGGTGTCTTCACTCTTATGTTTGCCTATCTGTATTTTGTAACTTTCTATAACATACTCCACCACTTTCATAAATTCCTATGTCATTTTTCAGGTTTTAAAAATGAGAATAATAGGGGCACCTGGGTGGCTCAGTCGGTTAAGAGTCAACTTCAGCTCAGGTCACCATCCCACGGTTCGTGGGTTAGAGCCCTGTGTTGGGCTCTGTGCTGACAGCTCAGGGCCTGGAGCCTGCTTCAGATTCTGTGTCTCCCTGTCTCTCGGCCCCTCCCCCACTCACACTCTGTCTCTCTCTCTCTCAAAAATAAATAAACATTAAAAAAACCTGAGAATAATAAAAGCACCTATCTCAGAGCAGTTTTCTGAGAATAAATGACACAATGCATGTAAAGCACTTAACAGTTCCTGGCACATATTAAGTACTCAATAAATAGTATCCATTAATGATTACGTTATAACTATTGATCGCACATCTTTCACAATGCCCCAGTTTCATGATTAAGTCTTTAGTAATTAAGCACAAACTGCTCAGGGGAAAACAAGTGCTAACTGACTACCTCACTAAGTGGAGACATCTGTCTGCAGAGGATGCCTTTCCTCTGCCTGTGGCACACTTATGGGCGCACCCTGGTGAGAAACCCAACTCTGTCCAGACTTGTGAAGCTCCAGTCTACAAAAAGTGGCTTAAATAAAGAATTTGTGTTCTAGAAAAGCCACCTCTGAAGAGAGTGCGTAATGATACACTTTTATTTTAAAACTGGGCCGCTGAGAGGCTCATCTAAAAGATCAAAAACAAAATACATTGCCCTCAACTAAATATAGTCAAATTGTAATCTTTAAATAGAAATACGAGTTTCTTTCTTTTTTTAAAATTTTTTAAAATGTTTTTATTTATTTTTGACACAGAGAGAAGACAGAGCGTGAATAGGGGAGGGGCAGAGAGAGAGGGAGACACAGAATCTGAAGCAGGCTCCAGGCTCTGAGCTGTCAGCACAGAGCCCAATGTGGGGCTCGAACTCACAGACTGCAAGATCATGCCCTGAGCCGAAGTCGGAGGCTCAACCGACTGAGCCACCCAGGTGCCCCAGAAGTATGAGTTTCTAAAAACTAAATGAAAGCTAAATTCTTTCAGCTAGTTCTTCAGAACTAGCAATAACAGCCGACATGCCTGCAGAGGCAGTGCTATTATCCCCATTTCACAGGTAAGGATGTGAAGGCTGAAAGAGGCACAGCACTATTATGTGGCAGAGCCAAGAACCTAAATCTGGAATCAGTCTGATTCCAACGCTCTTACCCTTTCCCTTCTATCATCCACCATCTTGAATGTCAGCAATACCTAAATTTTGGCAGGTGAACACAAGTGAGGACAGCTTGACTCAATATCATTAATTAATAATACTTTTATATTAAACCAGAAAGACTATATATACCTATACATTATTACCTACTATGTTAAATATGGATGGAATAATAAATTACTTTTTGTTATTAACATGATGAGAAAACTAAGTTACACGAGAAGAAAAAAAACTCCCAAAGCTCTCCTTTACATACCAGGAGCTAAGCCTACAGAACTTGGATCACAGAGTTTTACCATGAGCCATTGTGCTAGGTTGTTTAAAATGGCTCTCGGTGAATTATACTCTCCTGTGACTGTGCGCCTCTACAATGTGCCTTGACTATCCCTCCCTTCAACAGGCAGAGGCGATTTCCCTGCCCTTGAATCTGCGTTGGCTTTGTGACTTACTTGGACCAATGGCATGTGCCAGAAAGAATATTTCAAGATTGCTGAATACAGGCCTTAGGAAGCCTTGTAGCTTCCACTGTCAGCACAAGTCCGTCCAATCCAGGCAATCCTGTAGCCCACTCAGGCCCACAGGTGAGCTCTTCCTTCTGACAGCAGTTAGCCCCTGCACCATTCACTCAGGGCCTATACACAGTTGCATGACAACTTTTGGATGCAATTTTGGAAACTTGCATTTCTCTCCCTCTCTTGTTATTATTTTCACATGCTCGAGTCTAACCTTCCCAATGTGACCACAAGGTCCTGGACGCCAGTGTGGGCCATGCATCAATCTCCCTTAAGATCTGTGCCGCACCTAGGACATTGCCCTATGCATGGCAGAGCTCCATGACATTTGTTTTGATGGACTGATTTATAAAATTCTCAGAAGTTAAAAATGATCACTCTTTGGAAGGGAGTTCCCAATTTATTTGATATTTCCCCACATATACCTCTCCTGGTATTTTCTCACATAAGGCAGCACACGGATGCTCAGTAAGTATGAATGACCAATGGGCACCATAAAAACAACAGCCCTGTAGCCTTAGTGACAGAGCAGCATGACAGTTTCTTTGCTCTAGGCCAGGAACATCTCTCAGAGGAAGAGATACTAAACAGCAGTTGTCCCAGACCAAGATCATTTAGTGAAGTACTATCTCAGTAGCAGCAACATCTCACAGAAGACACTTGCATTCAATCCAAAACTCAACCAAAATTTTGTACATTATTTCAGAAAATACATTCATTCATTATAGAAAATGTAGACAAGCAAAAAGAAGAAAATATGAATTACATGCAGTCACTCTACCCAGCAATAACCACAGTGAACATTTTGGTTAATTTCACAAAATTTTGGTGAACATTTCTACCTCTAAAGTTCTTCTAAATAAATAAATGTCCTCTAAACCCGTTTTTTACTTTCATCATTTCTACAAGGTTTTTCATATTTATTCATATTCATGTATGCATATCTTATCTTCAGAAGATGTTACCATGAGCAAGAAAGGATTCCAGTTCATAAAAGAGGAACTGGCAAGTCAGATAATATTTAGTTCTGTAGAGAACACCAGTCACCAGGCAGCAAAATTAAAATATGACTGAAGACCGATGACTCTAGCTCAAAACTGCATGTTTTTGCAATGTACAGCTATTACTTTATATATAAAAGCCTCTTTGTCTCTTGACTATTCTTCTTCCTTTAACTTATAAAGAAATTGAGTAGGAAGTGGAAATTCAATGAAGCTATTTATCATTCAGGGAAATTCACAGCCTAACATCAGGAATAGCTAATGGAAAAGATGGGCTTACATCTACAGAGGCTCAGAGGCAGAGAAAAACATTATTCTTCCCCACAATGATACTAAATCCCAAATCCAGTTGGAATGAAGGCTGAGCAAAAGCAATCATTACTTTGAGTAAGAGGTAGATGCCTCTATTCATAATTCTCAGCAGACACCTTTGTAGGTAGGCCAGAAGGAGTTGCTTATGAAAGAACTCAAAAAAAGTCTGAAAGTTCACTTTGCCCCTAACTGTTCAATTGGAGTCACACAAAAAAATGTAATTTACAAGACTCTAATTTCAGTTCTATAAATATTCAAAGTGTGAAAAATCATAAATAAGACATAAAAAAAGCCAGGCTCTGGGCTACTGTTGGTAATTTCTGGGGATAGCTGTTGGATGGAATGAATACATCTGCCTTTCATCATTGCTCCCAAGTGAAATAATTAAAGTGATGAACAAAACAAATAGGGAAATAAGGAAACAAACCCATAGTTAAGATAAAAAGAGAAGAGCTTATCAAAGATAAGGGATTTCAACAAATTCCAGCAACATGTAAGAGAGATGGGAGCAGCTAGCCAGGATGATGAATGGTAATATTTAGAGCTGTGTACAGCGGGGTGGCCTTACCTTTCATAGCATGGAATACAGAGATATTGTTCACGTTGATATATCAGGATACAAGGTATAAGTACTTATGGAAAAAATGATCAGGAGAACTAAAAGCACAATTGGGTAGAAAGAAACTACCCTAGGGAGTGGTGTGGGCGTGGGGAGGGAGGGAGGGCAGAAGACTTGCATTTTGTCACAAGCTCTTCTGTACCATTTTATTTTGTTTTTTTTTTTTACCACGTGCATGAAGTGCTTTGATAAGTCATGTTTTCAAATTTTAAAAAACCAAATAAGTCATTAATTTAATTTGAGATATGAGAGACAAAAGATTAGTATTTAAATATAAAATGAATTCCTACAACGCAATAAGAAAAAGATAACAACCCCACTGAAAAATGGGCAGAAAATTAACATAAAAGAAAACCTGAATGGTCAAAAAAGATGTGCAAAGATTCTCAACCTCACTACACACAAGGAAAATGCAAATTAAAGCAAACAATGGGGGCTAGAGTGCCTGAGTGGCTCAGTTGGTTGAGCGTCATGATCCCAAGTCATGATCCCAGGGTCATGGGATCAACCCCCGTGTTGGGCTCCACACTAAGTATGGAGCTTGCTCAGGATTCTCTCTCTCTCTCTCTCTCTCTCTCTCTCTCTCTCTCTCTCTGTCCCTCTCTCCTGCTCATTCTCTTAAACAAACAAACAAACAAACAAATAAATAAATAAATATTAAAAAATGGGATACCATTTCAACACCAAGGATTGGCAAAAATGATTGTCTGACAATAACAAGTGTTGACAAGGAAGCAGAAACTTTCATGTGTCGTAGGTGGAAGAAGGATTGGTACCACATCTTTAGAAAGGATGTATGCAACATTTATAATGGTAGGGTTAAACACACATTTGGTGTTGTGGTGTTAAACACACCAGAAATTTGACTTTTAGTTAGATATGCTAAAGAAACTTATGCATAGATATAAGGAAAGAAACACAACATTTCACAATATGTGAGCATGTCATATCAGAATGTGACAGCAAAGATTTGGAAAGAACTTAATAATAATATTATTGGTCATACTGATAAGAATAGCTAATGTGCATTGGATGATTATTGTGTTTCAAGGCCTGACTAGTGCTTTACATATATTAATTACTGTAATCCTCAAACCTCCTATGAGATTGATACTCTTACTAGCTCCATTTAATAACTGAGGAGTTCAAAGAACAGAAGTGTGCAGGAACTAGTCCGGATGCCTGCCAACAGAGAATGAATATATAAATTGAGGTTTTGTCAGGTAACAGAATACTACAGAATGAAGTTTTTGAAAGAAATATAGGTACTGTATATGATCATAAATAAATCTCAAAAACAGTGATGAGTAAAAACCTCAAATTGAAGAATAATATGAATAGTAGGATAGCACTTATTTAAAGTTTAAAAATATGCAAAACAACACTATAAATTATATATGGGTTTACACACAAGCAAGTCATTAAAAAAAAGCCAGGAAGCATAAATATCAACTGTAAAGTGGGGAGGGAGGGAGGAGAATAGGATTGGGGAAGGGTATAAAGGGGATTTAACATGGATTTGTAATATATTAAAAAATCATAGGCAGATATGGTACAATGTTAACATCTTTTCAATCTGGGTAATGGGTCCATGCATGTTCCTTGCATACTCTGTAATGGTCAGTATTTTAAATATTTCTTAATTTAAAAACTCTAACATATAAAAGCTAATGCAAACAAAACAAATTTGGTCTGAGGCCATGGTTAAAGGGTTAAACAGTTACTATGTCATTCGTATCAGTAAGCACTTACAGGGCATGTTTCCTGGAATTGATCAAATTAAATGATCCAAAATGTCATTTTGGAACTTTTGTTCACTGTTACTGACTACAGAGCATATGATTATGTTCCTGGCACGATTTTCTAAGAGTGAAATTACTTGTTGTTAAATGGTGGTATCTCTCAATACAGTTTTCCAAACATCCGTTGAGAAACATCTACCAATTTACAGCCCCACCAGCAGTGTCTGAGCTGCCCATACTTCAGCTAAGTTTCTGGGGAGCATAGTCTCATTCCGATCTCTAAGGCCTTGCTTCTCTTCTCTGCAAAGGTATCCATACCACAGAACCCCAGAGACACTTTTCTCAGCACTGACTGCTGCCGTCTTGAAACTCCTCCCTTCAGCCTGGGTAACAGCCCTGTCTTCCAGTTCCCTCCCACCTCGATTTAACTGCTCCTTCAGAATTCTGGTTCCATATATGCATATTACCCAAGGTTTTCTCCACTGCTGTCCTGTCTATTTTGACACCTTACAGGCTCTCTGTGGGTGACCTAATCTAAATGTGTGGCCTTATCTATCACTGGGCACACTGACTCCCGAATCTCCACCTCCACTTTAGTAGCAATCCGTTTTCTATTGGGGAGCTACACTTCGGTGCCATGTATTTATCCTGAACTCAAAATCCTGAATAAATTCATCATCTTCTACCCCTCCCCAGGTTTATTTCTCCTGTCTACATAAATTACATCACCCAGTCACCCAAGCCAGAAATCTAGAAGGTGTCTAAGATGTTTCATTCTCATTTATCCTCATGTGCAAGCAGTCACCAAGACGAGAGATTCTGTAGTCTAAACAGTGCTCACATGCATCCCATCCTGGTCATGCTTGCCACTCAACCATTTTCCGTCTGGTTTACCACAGTAGTACAATGACTGCATCTCCTCCTCTCCAACGGGCAGCCAATGAATTACTCTTCCCTGCTTAAAATCCTTTATTTGTTCCTCCCAAGACTGTTAGCTCCACACCCATGCTTCTCACTTCCTAACCAAGGCCCATCAGAATATGGCCCAGCCTCTCTAGCCCCATCCTTCTGCCCAAGTAGGCAACCTGCATTCTAGCTCCACTGGATTGCTTTTAGTTTCTAGAAGAGGCAGTTGTTTTACATGCCCATGCTTTGCACGTTTGTCCCTCTGCTTAGAGCATCCTTTCCTTTTCCTTTCTCCAAACTCCAACCCGTGCTTCATAATCCACTTGAACAGCATCTCCTTCAGAATCTTCCCTAAGTCTCTCAGGTACTGATGGCCCTTATCTTGTGTCACTTGTGCTCACTTTGATCACATACTCTACTCTACAGTAATTATTTATTTTCTCTTTCTTCTACCGGACCAGAGGTTGGCAACTAAGGCCTGCAGCCGAATCCAGACCATTGCCTGTTTTTGTAAATCAAGTTTATTGGAATGTAGTTATACCCATTTGTCTAGATATTGCCTATGGCTACTCTCTCACTACAACAGAATTGAATAGTTACAACAGAGACTATATGGCTCATAAAACCAAAAATAATTTCCAGAAAAAGTAATTTCCAGAAAAAGTTTGTGAACTCCCCTACTAGATTATAAATTTGTAGAGGATAGGGCTCATTCTTTGTTCATCTTCCAATCCCTAACACCTGGAATATAATAAGTGCTAAATAAATAAATAAGTAGATAAATAAAATGTTAAATTTTAAGTAAAAAGAAGCTTCAATCCCATTTCTCCTTTGCTTCTTGTAAATCTCAATTTGCAATCACAAATCAAAACAAAATAAGTTGATATCATTAGATTTAAAAGTATCTTCTTGTATATATGCTGGCTCCATATCCCTTAAGCCTTTCTATGCTAGTAGCACTCAACTCTGGCAGCATGCATAATTACCTGGAGTGATTAAAACATATTGATACTCGTGCCCCATGACAAACTAAATCAGGATGGGGCAGGTTTGGGCAGCATCAGTATTTGCTAAAAGGCTTCCTAAGTGATTCAGAGTAGAACTTTGGTTCTATACCAATAGTACTAAGGAATGAGGGCTTTAAGGCAACCCAGAAATCTTAGTAATCGAAATCAACCAAACATACTAGGTTGTGATAATTCATGTACTTGCAGGATGAAGGGAAATAGATATTTTCAAAAGATTATCTATGGAAGTGGAACAAAAAGTATTCTGCTAGAATTTAAGCTCCATGAGGATGGAGAATTTTATCTGTTTTGTTCACTGTTGTATTCCCAATATCGAGAACATTACCTGGGATATAACAGGTTATCATAAATAAATGATGAGTGTATGAATGATTTTTTCATTTCACTTTTTATCAACCAGAAGCCCCTAGTTGGAAATATTCCACTTAATTGAAATTATATATATATTACATATATTTTATACATATATTACATATTTTATATGTATTATATATAATATGCATATGTATATATACAACATATATACATATATGTATATGTATATATACAATATATAATATGTATATGTACATATAATATGTATTACATATAATATTACATATATTGCATACATATAAATTGCATATATATATATATATATACACACACACACATATGAAGGCAAATTGGCAAATACAGTCTCCAGTTATTCAACAGACAACTTTCTTTAGAGTCACAATCACATTCTATAATTTTTTAAAGTTTATTTATTCAAATAATCTCTATACCCAATGTGGGGCTTGAACTCACAACCCTGATGATCAACAGCCACACATTCTTCCAACTGAGCTAGCCAGGTGCCCCAATGTTCTACAATTTAAAATGGTGCTTTGGGGAAGGCAAAGACAAACTGCTATGGATAAATGTATCCCAGCTCCTTTTAAAAATTCAATCCTTATTTTTTAAAAAAGGTCAGTAATACAAGCAATCCAATTAAAAAATGGGCAGAGGACCTGAATAGACATTTTTTCAAAGAAGACATACAGATGGCCAACAGATATGGGAAATGATGCTCAACATCACTAATCATTAGGGAAATGGAAGTGCAAATTAAAACCACAATGACATATGACCTTATACCTGTCAGAACGACTAGAATCAAAAAGACAAGAAATAACAAGTGTTGGTGAGGATGTGGAGAAAAAGGAACGCTTGTACACTGTTAGTGGGAATGCAAATTGGGGGAGCCACTGTGGAAAACAGTATGGAGGTTCCTCAAACAATTAAAAATAGAAATATCAGGGGCATCCAGGGGTGCCTGGGTGGCTCACTTGGTTGAACGGCCAACTTCAGCTCAGCTCATGATCTCGTGGTCTATGGGTTCGAGCCTCGCATCGGGCTCTGCGCTGGCAGCTCAGAGCCTGGAGTGTGTTTCTGATTCTGTGTGTGTCTCTCTCTCTACCCCTCCCCTGGTTGCTCTGTTTCTC
Source organism: Felis catus (assembly GCF_018350175.1). Classification (NCBI taxonomy): domain Eukaryota; kingdom Metazoa; phylum Chordata; class Mammalia; order Carnivora; family Felidae; genus Felis; species Felis catus. The sequence continues at coordinate 172,534,581 of NC_058368.1, forward strand.
TGTCTCTCTCTCCCTCTCTCTCAAATAATAAACATTAAAAAAGAAAGAAAGAAAGAAAGAAAGAAAGAAAGAAAGAAAGAAAGAAAGAAAGAAAGAAAGAAAGAAAGAAAGAAAGAAAGAAAGAAATATCAGGGGCATCTGTCTGGCTCAGTTGGAAGAGAATATGACTCTCGATCTTGGGGTTGTAAGTTTGAGCCTCATGTTGGGTGTAGCAATTACTTAAAAATAAAATCTTAAATTAATTAATTAATTAATTAATTAATAAAATAGGAATAGAAATACCATATGATCCAGTAATTCCATTACTGGGTATTTACACAATGAAAACAAAAACACTAATCTGAAAAGATATATGTACCCCTATGTTTCCTGCAGCATTACTTACAATAGCCAAATTATGGAAGCAACCCAAGTATCCACTGATAGATGAATGGATAAAAAGATGATGTTGTCACAAATGGCAGGATTCCTTCTTTCGCATGGCTGAACGGTATTCCATTATAGATGTATATACCACATGCATATGGCTATTACTTGGCCATAAGAAGGAATGAGATCTTGCTATTTGCAACAACATGGATGGACCTAAAATATATAATGCTAAGTGAAATAGACAAAGAAAGACAAATACCATATGATTTCACTCATAAGTGGAATTTAAGAAATAAAACAAATGAACAAACTAAGGGAAAAAAGACAAACAGACAAAAACAGACTTAAATACAGAGAACATACTGGTGATTTCCAGAGGGGAGGTGGGAGGGGAATGGGTGAAATAGGTGAAGAGGATCAAGAGTACATTTATTGTGATAACACTGAGTAACGTACAGAATTGTTGAATCACTATATTTTACACCTGAAACTAATATAACACTGTATGTTAATTACATTTCAATTAAAAATATTTTGGGGGAGCGCCTGGGTGGCTCAGTCAGTTGAGCATCTGACTCTTGATTTTGGCTCAGGTCATGATCCCATGGTTGTGGGATCGAGCCCCGTGTTGGGCTCCACACTGAGCGTGGAGCCTGCTTGAAGTTCTCTCTATCTCCCTCTGCCCCTCTCCCCCATTCATGCAATCTCTCTCTTTCTCTCTCTTTAAAATAAAAAAATTTTAATTAAAAAATATGGTTTTAATTAAAAATTTTGGAAAGGTCAGCTGTAGTTCGCAAACACATGGAATGAGATTATGAAAAGCCATGAAAGAAAGAGAAATGCCATAACAAACAAAACACCATACGACACGCATCCTAAGAAATTAACTGAAATCATCTTGGACCTCCCACTATGGTCTTAAAGCCAAGTCAGCAAAAGTAATAAACATCTGAGACTGGCTCAAAGTTTAACATATTCACTCTCTCTCCCTCTCCTTGTCTGTCTGCCTGTCTCTCTCTCTCATAAAAACATACAGCTAGAAATGATAAAGCTGTTGACCTAATTTTTATTATATCTGAAAAATGCTTTTGGTTGAGGTTACCAAATTGAAAATAAATATGGAAAAACAGGAAAGACAACATAAAAGTTGAGATTGAAAGAAGAAACAACACTTTATTATCTAATTTATATTACAGAGATCATTTTTTATAAATTCCACACCCAGTGGAACATTGAGATAAAACTTTTTGTAAAACCAGAATCTCCAACTACTGACCTTCTCAATATTGTCTATGCTGAAACCTGTTTTAACTCTTGTGAATTAATACTTATGGTCTTGCATTGTGCTGTTCAATAGGGTAGTCACTACACACAGGTGGCTGTTTAAGTTTACATTTAAATTAATTAAAATTAAATACAATTAAAAATTCATTTTCTCAGGTGTGCAAGCTTAATGGCCACATTTCAAATGTTCAAAAGCCACATGTGTCTAGTGGTTACCACCCTGCCCTGTACAGATAGAGAACATTTCTGTCATAGCAAAAAGTTCTATTGAATAGCATTAGGAAAATAAAATAGAGTACAATATTCTTAAAAAGCTTCAGGCAATAGTATTAGTCAAGCAAGGAAATTGTTACAAATGTCAGTTATGACTTCTAGGTAAAGAAAGAACAATGAAACTGGAGGCATTTCCCCTGTATATAGGGGGGAAAACCATCGAATCATAAATCTGTTGGTTTTCTTTGCAGCTGACTTTCCAATTTTGGAATTACCCCTATTTGGAAGACACACACAAAAATGCCCACTTTTTACATAAGGAAATCTGATCAGATTCAAATTCATGTCCAATACACTACCACTCACACACGCGCGCACACACACACACAGAACTGGAGTTGAAAGATTTATCAGACCTCAGGGGGCAGGTGGAAGGATGTGTTTCCAGAGGAAGCACCAGCTTTGTCTTCTTAGACTTGAGTTACTGTGATATTAATTCTTTCTGATGTTCAGACTGAACTTCCTGAGAGTTCACGGAAATGATGAATAGCCAAGATCAGTCACTGACACGATGGTCTCCCTTTCTCCAGGTAAAATGTCAAGAGTGACTAAAAGTCAACATTCAAGAAGAAAGCATCTGCAGACAACTAAAGTATTACTTTTACATATTTTTAAAAAGCTCTTCTATACTTCCTTTACATGTGACTGTTTTCTAACACTTTTACTCTTCAATGTTTTGGCAATCTATCAATTTGGTGTTTCCTATTGATATTCCAAAAGAAGAAAATATACTTTAAAAATTTTTTATAATATACTTTTTATATTTATTTATTTTGAAAGAGAGAAAAAGAGAGGGGGGAAGGAGCAGAGAGAGGGAAAGAGAGAATGAAGAATCCCAAGCAAGCTCCTCACTGTCAGTGCAGAGCCCCACATGGGGCTTGATCCCATGAACTGTGAGGTCACACCTGAGCCGAAATCAAGAGTCAGATGCTTAAATGAACGAGCCACTCAGGCACCCCAATAGAAGAAAATATTTTAATGTATTTTTTCCTTGGATTATTTTTTTTAATGTTAATTTATTTATTTTAAGAGAGAGAGAGCGAGCACGTGTATGAGCAGGGGAGGGGTAGAGACAGAGAAAGAGAGAATCCCAAGCAGGCTCCACACTGTCAACGCAGGGCCCCACATGGGGGTTCAGTCCCATGAACCATGAGATCATGACCTGAGCTGAAATCAAAAGTCAGAGGCTTAACTGACTGAGTCACACAGGTGCCCCGATCAGTAAATTAACATTCAAATTTTTTTTAATGCTTATTTATTTTTGAGAGAGAGAGAGAGACAGAGCGTGAGCAGGGGAGGGGCAGATAGAGAGGGAGACAGAATCTGAAGCAGGCTCCAGGCTCTGTGCTGTCAGCACAGAGCCCAATGCGGGGCTTGAACCCACAGACTGCAAGATCATGACCTGAGCCCAAGTTGGACACTCAACCGACTGTGCCACCCAGGTGCCCCTAACATTAGATATTATGCAAGATTCAGCTTATCTTCTCAATGACCTGCAAAAACTGCCATTCAATCTCTGCCATTCCTGGGGGGAAATACTCATTCAGAGCACCTGTTTCAGGTGCTTTAGAAATATAATTTCATTTAATCCTCATAATACCTTTAAAAGGTATTCTCTCCATTTTACAGAGTATATCAGTTCCTTATAAGAGGTACCTGTCCCAAATTCCTGGCACAGCAGGTATTTAAACAGGTTGGTGGATGAATGAAGGAACAGAGGGCACCTCTTTTGTAATCCCAGCAATAGACCTAGAACCTTGCAGTAAGCACTCAGCAATAATGGTCAGTATGACAAATAGATAAGTGGTTCCTAATATATAAATGGTCCTCCCAGACCCCAAAATTATGCAAGGCAGTCATATCTGAAAGGTAATAGAATGAAAGGGTACTGGGAAAAGACTGGAGGGATTTCAGTGTGGAGGCAAAAACGATTTGGGGAAATGTTCCACTTTTTAAAGATGATTTTAAGTGTATTTTAACAACACTTCCAGAATAGTTATCCTTTCAGATCATTTTAGGTCACACTTTTATGGGGAAATTACAGCACACACATAACACCATAATTATAAAAAGATAATTGCACCCACATTTTTTCACCAAGGCAAAAAGATTCATATTACAACATGTTTTTGACATATAAAAGACCTCATAACCTACTGTGAATGATAAACTTGTAATTGTATTTATTTTTTCCAATGTAAAAGAGGAGTAGCTAGAAGCGATAACAGAAGATAAAGAAGAAATTTTCATCAAGTGCTCTTCGGTTGAATAACCAAGGCTAATAAAATTTTTTATGCTAGGCTCCAAATGTATACTTGATCCCTGGCCTTTATAAATGTAAGTGGTCCACCCACCGAGCCTGTCACCAGGAGCCTCAAAGCCCAGCCAGCCTGGAAGCCTCCCACCTATCCCCATCCTTTTCAGTTCTCTTTTGGTCTCTTTCTTTCTACCATATAATATCCCTCTCAGTTCTTCTTGCTTCACCCGTAACTTAGACCTGTACACCTGACTCCCTAATCCCTATCAACCCTGCTCTCACTACTAATGCCTGCTGCCTAGACAAATGTTGCCACTCAGAACAAGGCGGTGTTGTCAATGTTTACTCTGGCTCTGTGGTTGTACTTTGGCTGGGACAGAAACCCAAACCTCTCCCTGAGGCTGACACTGTGACTCTTGCTAATGTCCCCAAATTTTATTATTTATATACTCTTCACCAGCATTTAAAAACATTTCTGAGTGCAAACCCATCATGTTAAAGTTCTCCTAAATATCTTCCAGAGTACTTTACTTTTAGAAAATGGCACTAAAGTAGAAATAATATGGGAGGAAATGTTATTACACTTTTCTTTGAAGGGTAAAAAAAAAAAATGCAATGTTCTTTTCATGACTAATTTTCTCTTATTCCACTCACTCTCTCAGATTCTAATTAAAATATCTTAACATGAAAAGCAGACGAGGCCTTGTAGTCTGATGACAGAAATGAAAAGGGAAAGATTTAATCTTGGTGTGCGTGGCAGCCGCAGGCGAGGAATTTTGTCATTGTGTCTCATTTCCTGAAGTTTTACACGGGTATATATCACTTGTCACACTATGAAAGCAAGCCAAGTCAACAACTTTTAGAGCAATGCATCTGCCTTATAAGCGAGAGAGTATGGAAATTTGAGGAATTTTCTAGACTATTGTAGAAAATCTAATCTGTGATAGATTGACATTTGGTAGAATAAAATAAAATGAGTTTTCAGGAAAAAAAAAGATTTTAAAAGGACCTATAAAAAAATAAGCTCAATTTTAAAAATTAGATTCTTCTGTCTCTCTCTGTCTCAAAAATAAATAAACGTTAAAAAAAATAAAAAAAAAATTAGATTCAATTCTTCCAAATTGATATAAAAGTTTCTGAACTTTTTAAAATTTCCAATTCCTGTACTTATTTCCAATTCTTGTACTTACTTTATTGCAGTCAGGTAAGAAAAACACTTAGTCTGTGGGCCATTCTTTGAGTAACACTGTTCGAGGTATTGTGCATGTGGCTAAAGCAATTCCTTAGTCCCTAGAAACGGATGTCGGAAGCAATGGTACCAAACAGCAATAACACCAGGATCCTTCATAGCTCTCCATTTTGTTCACTTGGACAGATCATTCTAAGGAAAGCAAGTATACAGTGCAACAACATGCAAGTCTATATTCAGGTTTAGTGAACACCATATTGGGGAAATAACCCACAGAAAAGCCATCATAATCTTATAGTTATAATATATTTAAGTTAAAATACTTTTTTTTTTTTTGCTGCTTGGAATCAGAAGGTAGATTTAAAAAAAGAAAAGAAGAGGGGCGTCTGGGTGGCTCAGTCGGTTGAGCGTCCGACTTCGGCTCAGGTCATGATTTCATGGTCCATGAGTTCGAGCCCCGCGTCGGGCTCTGTGCTGGCAGCTCAGAGCCTGGAGCCTGCTTCGGATTCTGTGTCTCCCTCTCTCTCTGTGCCCCCCCGCCCCACCCCACCCCCACTCATGCTCTGTCTGTCTCTCTGTCAAAAATAAATAAACATTAAAAAAAAAAGAAAAAAGAAAAGAAGAAAAAACTATACTTACTTGACTGAATTCAAGCATTTAGGGTTGGTTTGTTGAATTAAATTTACTCAAATTGTGTACAGAACCACAGTTCTAAAAAACATTTATATTTATATTTAAAAATATAAATGTTAAAATATAGTGCTGTGAACTGTACAAAAAGGTTCTTTATGTTTTAGAAGTTTGGCATACAAACTATATCACAGATTATAAAATAGCAAGCCCAGGAGGGAGATCTATAGATCTAAAAATCAAAGAGAGCTCCTCCTGGTTTGTGCCTGGACCTGCTATGTAATGATAATGGCTTAGGGTGAGGTGCTAAAGTCCCAACTGGAGTCATAGAAAGTTGTTTGGGTAAGAAGGAGGAGAGGGGGAGGGCAGGTGCGGAAGAGGAAGGAAGGAAGTAGCAGAGGGACAAGGATATAGCCCCCCCACACCCCACTCCCTGAGGTGGTAGGGAGGCAGACCCTGGAGTGAGCATGTGATGTCTGGTTAGCAGAGACAGTGGCTCAGTGGTGAAGTGGTAACTGTAAAACACCACCAACACTTTAGTTTTAAAGGTGAAAACTTGTTTGTTTCTTTTACTGAAGGTTGGGCTGATTCACCTCCTAGGGTGATTTTCAAATCAAGAAAAAGAAACCAACCTCTCCAATGCCTCCACATTACCAAAACTCAGGGGTTCTCAAGCATCAGCACCTTCCCTAATTCCCTCATCTATGAGGAAACATAGAGAAATATGTCTATTTCCTATTAAGGCTGTAAGCAATGCCCTCAAATGGTTGGAAAAAAATACAGTGCCTTGGAGTGTTGGAAAATGAGCACTGATCACAGAGAGAAAGTCACTAATGTAACATGAGTAAGCCCAGAAGCTCTGGACTGTGACCAGGTTCAGAAAAATACAGCCTTCAGTGACAAAGGTCAGGTTTAGGATTTAAAAAGAGCACCCCTCTCATACTCTGCCAGTGGGCGTATAACTTATACAAGGTGTACTGCAGTTTAGCAGCATCTGTCAAAATAAAAAATGCATATATCATTTGACCAGCAATTTTACTTCTAGAAATATCCACCCCACAGATATGCTGACGTACACAAAGCAATGAATGTACAGAGTCATTCAATGCAGCACCGTTTGTATTTGCAAAAGACTGAAAATCATATAAACATCCACCAGCGGGGGTGTGGTAAATAAAATAAAGTCCATCATACAATTAAATTAATACTAAACAGCCTTTAAAGGGGTGCTTGGGTGGCTCAGCCGGTTAAGCATCTGACTCCTGATTTCAGCTCAGATCATGACCTCATAGTTTGTGGGATCAAGACCCATGTTGAGCTCTGTGCTGTCAGCACAGAACCTGCTTGAGATTTTCTCTTTCCCTCTCTCCTGCCTCTCCTCCGTGCTCTCTCTCTGTCTCTCTTTCAAAACAAATTAATTGATTAAAAATAAATAAAAATAAAAAGAATGAGGCAGCTCTATATAATGATGGCATAATCTCCAAAATATATCAAGTTTTAAAAAGGGCATGGGGCGCCTGGGTGGCGCAGTCGGTTAGGCGTCCAACTTCAGCCAGGTCACGATCTCGCGGTCCGTGAGTTCGAGCCCCGCGTCGGGCTCTGGGCTGATGGCTCAGAGCCTGGAGCCTGTTTCCGATTCTGTGTCTCCCTCTCTCTCTGCCCATCCCCTGTTCATGCTCTGTCTCTCTCTGTCCCAAAAATAAATAAACGTTGAAAAAAAAATTTTTTTAAAAAGGGCAGATGCAGATCAGTCTATATGTTATATGACCACATGTTTAAAAGAAGAAGTAGAATGTGTGTCCGTGTGCCCATGATATGCACAGCTTATCTCTGGAAGGACATCTAAGAAACTGTTACCAGGGACTGCATCTGGCAGGTGGCACCGTTATCTGGAGAACAGGGGTGGGACAGAAACTGATTCTGCCACCTGCCCTTTTTTGGCACATTGTGAATTTTTATTCATGTACACATACGAGGCTTTTTTTTTTCAAGCTACATAACAGGTCTACAATGACAGAATCCTGGTATCTGAAGAGCAGTGTCAGAGAAAAGTGAGCCAAGATTAGCTTTGGCATCCAGCGCCTTGCCAAGAGGAAAATCAGATGCCTCCTTGTGATGTATCAGCTTACAGGTTATTCCAGTTATTATCCTGCCAAGAGATTTTAGCGGCTTGCAATTCACACTTGGCCTTGACAATAGCTCACTTCGATTGTCCAAAACTCATTAGTTAATCTTTGGTAGGTAACTTATGTAATATGGACAACAATATATAAGATATTTTTAAAAGATTTAATTACTTGGGAGTTGGGGAGGATTTGAATTCTTCTCACTCTCCGAACTTTGTAAAGATAAAAACAAAAAAGTGCTCAAAACCTACCAGACAAAGTGATTTAGGGGGAAAAGAGCCATACAAAATTTTGCAAAAAAAAAAAAAAGTATAAATATTTCAAGTATATAGCAAAGTCTACATGACTATGCTATATTTTCCTTTTAAGCATCATTGTATGATTTTCAGTGAAGGGTATCATTTTTCTTCTGAAGATTCCAGAAAATCAAGATGCTTTCATGGTCCACCTCTTTTCTAAACAATTATGTCTCAAAAGCTAGACAATTCATGGGCTAATTACTCCAAACCAATGTATAAATTAAAAGTTCACAGGTTCATCTTAGAAACTGAGACTGGAAAAAAAAAAAAACATTTACACTTGTTAAAAGCCTTACTTCTTGCCTGCACTAATGTGCAATTTGTTCATCCTGAAAAATTATGGTGAAGTTAAACACAAACAGTACTTTCTAAGTTAATTACAGATATCTTCCCTGCAATTTACATTTTAGAATCCAGCTCTATGCCTTTTTTTTCTTCCTTCCAAATGAAGGAAAGGAGTTGCCACCTTAAGATCATTCTGCATGTGCATATCTGATTTTCATCAAAAAAATCAGAGGAATCACAAATTCACTTGCACCATGGAGTGATGACTCTAGTCCCACTGGGGAATTTTCTAAAACTACCCAAATCAGACCCATTCTGCTAGGACATAATAAACCCTTGCCTATGTAAATGTAATGTAAAGTCTCCTCAAGCTGAAACTCTATCATGGTCCTTTGACCTCTCTTCTGAACCAGTAATAAAAATAATCCTCTACAATCTCATTGGTAGTCTACATCTGTACCCACTAGTGAAAGCATAATTAAACCACATTTTTTAAATCGTCTACATATAGCTGGATATTCATTCAGAATAATATTTGAAAATAACTCATTCACAGAAAAGAAAATAAGAAACAAATTAAGAAGTAAAGATTATTTTTATTTAAAAAAAATTTTAATGTTTATTTATTTTAAAAAAAAAATTTTTTTTCAATGTTTATTTATTTTTGGGACAGAGAGAGACAGAGCATGAACGGGGGAGGGGCAGAGAGAGAGGGAGACACAGAATCGGAAACAGGCTCCAGGCTCTGAGCCATCAGCCCAGAGCCCGACGCGGGGCTCGAACCCACGGACCGCGAGATCGTGACCTGGCTGAAGTCGGACGCTTAACTGACTGCGCCACCCAGGCGCCCCTAATGTTTATTTATTTTTGAGAGAGAGCAAGAAACAGAGTGTGAGAGGGGTGGAGCAGAGAGAGAGAGGGAGACACAGAATCCAAAGGAGGCTCCAGGCTCTGAGTTGTCAGCACAGAGTCCAACGTGGGGCTCAAACCCACCAGCCGTCAGATCATGACCTGAGCCAAAGTCGGATGCTTAACCGACTGAGCCATCCAGGCACCCAAAGAAGTAAAGATTATTTTTAAATTTGAGGTCATGCATCTTACATAGAGAATTGAGTATCCCTGCTATCCTACCAGCAGGTTCAAGGAGATGACCTGCCTGCAGAGAATCTCAGTGAGGTTTGCATGGATCCATGAATAGAGCTTCCACAGATGGGGGCAAATGCCATCATTAGGTCTGCTGAAAAGCCACCTTGAGCCTTGCCCATCTGGTGAAGGGGAGAAAGAACTAGCATTTCTTGAGAGTGCATGATGCACCTGGCAAAGTGTTAAGAGTTTTATAGCTCTTGCTTGCCTTACTTAATCTTCACAACAATGCTGCAAAATGTTTTATTATTGACAGAAAATTCAAGCAACTAATCCAAAACCAAAGAGCAGTAGAATTAGAAATTTTAACTCAGGGTCCCCTGGGTGGCTCATTCAGTTAAGTGTCTGACTCTTGGTTTCACGTTAGGTCATAATCTCATGGTTCATGGGATCGAGCCCCGCTTTAGCTCTGTGCTGACAGTGCGGAGCCTGCTTGGAATTCTCTCTCCTTCTCTATCTCAAAATAAATAAATAAATAAACTTTTAAAAAATAAAGAAACTTGGGGACACCTGGGTGGTTCATTCAATTAAGTGTCTGACTTTTGATTTTGGTTCAGGTCTTGATTTCACGGTTTGTGAGTTGGAGCCCCACGTTGGGCTCTTGGTTGACAGTGCAGAGCCTGCTTGAGATTCTGTCTCTCCTTCTCTCTGCTCCTCCCCAACTTGTGCACACACACACTCTCTCTCAAAATAAATAAACTTAAAAAATTTTTTAATTCAGCTACATCTGATTCTTAAGGTCTGTATTCATCCACTATAATAAAACAAGCAATAGGACCTAAATATCAACTGCAGCAGAATAGATGAGTAAATACTACTTCTCCACTTAGTGAAAACAGATGCAGCCTCTAAATACAAATATGGAGATCCTGGGCAACGTAAGAAATGCTTATAATAAACTGTACAAGAGAAAAAGGCAGAATACAAAAGTTTACCCACAAGTACTATAACTCCAGAATAAATTAATATAATTATTAAGTATTGAGCCATACTTTGTGCTCAGCACTTGACATAATCCTCATGATAAAGGTGCAAAGAAGATATTATTATCTTCTTTTTAAACTGAAGGAGACTAAGGATCATGCAGGTTGAGTAACTTGTTAGCTGGGATTTTGGCCAAAATCTACCTGGTTTCAAAGGACACACAGGAAATGTTTAAAAAGAAAACTGTTTAAGGAAAAGCTAAGCAATACGAGTATTATGGCAGCAAACAGAGTGAAAAGCATTCTTTAGACTCAGAGATAGATTGAGATCCTACTAATACTAGCTGTGTGACTTTGTTAAGGAACTCTGTCAGTCTCTATAGCCACTTTCTATTCAGGATAAAATCTGAGAAAGTGGTGAGTCCAGGGCCTCCCCTGCAGCAGGGTCCTTACATTCGATCCATTCTGCACATTCCATTATTCACTTGGCCAACATCACCTGCAAGCTATAGAATATGAGGATTGTGAGCGCTGCATACAACTGGTTAAACCTCCTCAGTTAACAGATTAGAAATCTGAGGCCAGAGCTGAGTTTGTGGCTAGTTAAAGGCAGATCTTAAGTAGGTCTCCTAACTCCCAGTCCAGTGCCCTTTCCAGTTCATCAAGAGGCCTGGCTAGGAGAGGGGAGCAGAGGAAAAGGAAATGGAGATGTAGTAACACAAACTCCTAACATGACTCTAGCAAACAACCTCAGGTCCATCTGAAAGAAATATGCCTTGGACAGAGAAATGCTCACTCCCAACTCTTCCATTAGGTTGGTTTCTTAACGTAAAAGTTATATCTAGGACAGTGGTCTAAGACATAGAAGGCAAATTCTGGGGCAACAAAAGTAAACCTCAAGTATAGTTTTGCCCTGATTGTGTTCCAATTTTTCTAAATTCCACCTTTGACATACTATATTATTTACCATGTTTACTCTATTTTTAAAAGAAAAAAGAGGGAGGGTGTTCTGTGGTAAAAATACTAGATCTTTCTCTTAGGGATATAAAATGTACTGTATCACTAAACACTGCAAATTTAGAAGAACCCTGTTTAATCTTCTTAACCTAACATTTTCCAATCTTAACCTGACAATGGCCCACTAGGTATGAAACAAATGTTCCATACCATATACCCAGACATGAGGTTCTCAAAATGTGGTCCCCAGACCACCAGCATCACCTGGGACCTGGTAAGAAATGTGAACTGCCAGGTCCAAACCCAGACCCATGGAATTAGAAGCTCTTGGGGTGTCTTACCAATTCTGCCAGGGGATTCTGGTGAGAGCTGAAGTCTGATAACCACTAATCTAGGCAAACCATGAAGGCTGTTTTATCATGAATACTGGTTGTTTTGGGGGGGTTCCCTTGGGCCAGTGCCTTCAAACCTCTCCTCTCACCTGAAGGAACAAGGGAGCAGGAGATGAATGAAAGTGTGCTAGGTTTCAGGGCAGATATCCACCCTGTCATCACTGTGCTTGTCTGTTTTGTATATTAGGCTACAGATTAAGACTTTATTTGAATGCAAGTTTTCACAGCTTAAACAAAAGTTTGAAGCTCACTATTAAGGAGCTTCAGGATTTTAAGGAGCTCAGGACCTAGATCAATTGTAGTGCCTGCTAATTAGTCAAGGGGTCCTTTGATGGCTTAGGCTGGAATGGCAGCACATGGAGTCCGCACAGCAAAACAGGGATCGAAATTCTCACCGCATAACCCTGTAGTTACCCTTCTTCTGCACTTGAGAATTTAAAAATGTGTATTTGCACTTGTCTGGAATGTGGCTAACTAGAAGAGGCATTTCTGGACCTGGGCTCTGATCTTCATTTCCAAGCCTCCTTATAAATCTTTTTTTTTTTTTTTTAAGATTTTAGTTTTAAGTAATCTCTACAACCAATGTGGGGCTCAAACTCACAATCCCGGGATCAAGAGTCACATACTGCACTGACTGAGTCAGCCAGGTGCCCCAAGATAAGTTAAGTCTTGCCACAAAGCCCTCTTTTCAGGGACAATGGAAATGCAAAACCCAAATTCTATTAACACAGTTAAATACTTGAGCATTACATCTAAATCATTAAGATAATTCTTACCAATTGAGATTCAGTAATTTTAAAGAAACATAAGAATCCTGTGCTACTCACTCAATCCTGCCCCACTCCAAAACTCAAAATGTGTACATCATATTGGGAGGATAGGGATATTTACTGGTCTCTGTCCCTTCCCCAACACTTAGACCAAAGGTTCACGTGGAGCAGGCACTTAATAAATGTCACCTGAATAAATTATTTTAACATATTTAACAGTTATATTTGGTGCTATGGATTGCACATGAAAGTTTCTTTCCATTCTATTATTTTGTCATAAAAAATAAACAATATGCTTGCTACATACAGTGTTTTAATATGGAAAATAATAAAAGCAAAGAAAAATTATCTGTATTTTTGTAGTATGCTATGATCATACTTCCCATTACAAATTTGTGCATTCTTACAGACATTGCTCAGGTATATCTACACATAGATATAGATATGTAGATCTTCATTTATGTGATTGTATCATATATGCAATGATATTTATTTCTCAAATTACACATCTATGTTTCTACCTCTCCATATCTTCCCACTAAATGGAATAATGCTAAATGTACTGTTTTATAATCTGTGTATTCATGAAACAAAAAATCAGGAACATCTTTCCATGATAATATATATGTGGCACAACATATCTTTAAAGTACCTGCATGGGGGCGCTTGGGTGGCTCAGTTGATTAAGTGTCCAGCTCTTGGTTTCAGCTTAAGTCATGATCTTGCAGTTTGTGAGTACGAGTCCCACATCGGATTCTGTTCTGGCAGTGTGGTGCCTGCTTGAGATTCTCTCTCTCCCTCTCTCTGCCCGTGCCCCACTCATGCTATCTCTGTCTCTCTCTCTCTCAAAAATAAATAAATAAACTTTATTAAAAAAATAAATTTTAAATTAAATACCTACCTGCCTGGTATCCATTGTATAGATATAGCATAATATGTTTTAAAAATCTATTTCATTGGTTGTTTCCATAATTTTTCTCTTATTAAAATGCTGTGATGGACATCCTTGAGTATTTGATTACTTCGTTAGGTTACAGGTAGGACTGGTAGAAATGGGATGGGCTCAAAGAAAAGTATACTTAGTAAGGACTTTCACAGCCCTAAGGAAAGGCTGAATTGATACTACTTTTACCAATATGTAAAAAAATCACACCTACACCAACACTGAGTATTCTCATATTCTAAAATATTTTCCAAAACAATAGGAAAAAGGTAGTCTCTTGGTTTTCATCCATTACTGTTGACAAAAATCAAACTTCTGATAACATTTTTGGTGACTGTGGAGTAACAGCCAATTTCATACATTGTTAGTGTAAGTGCAAATTGCTACAATCTCTATGGAGAAAATTTGTCAATATCTATGAAATTAAAAAATACACACTCCCCTGACCTAACAATTCTGCTTTTAGAGCATTCCTCTGCTGATATATTCTCAGATATGCCAAATTACCTATGCATAAAGATTTAAATTCAGCATTATTTTCTAAAGACAAACGATAGGAAACAATTTAGATATTTGTCATTACAGGAGCGGTAAAAAGAAATTGTGGTGTCTACATAATGAAATACTATGAAACTGTTCAAAAGAGTCATGTCCCAACTTTACTGTATGCTTGGAAATTTTTACTTTAAAAATGTTAGGGGAGGGATGTCTGGGTGGCTCAGTCAGTTGAGTATTCGACTTCAGCTCAGGTCATGATCTTGGGGTTCCTGATTTCGGGCCCTGTATTAGGCTCGCTGATGTCAGCGTGGAGCCTGCTTTAGATCCTCTGTCCCCTTCTCTCTGCCCCTCCCTCGCTCACACTCTCTGTCTTTCTCAAAAATAAATAAACATTTAAAAATAAATAAATAGGGGGGCCTGAGTAGCTCAGTCGGTTAAGCATCCGACTTTGGCTCAGGTCATGATCATGCAATTCATGAGTTCGAGCCCTGCGTCAGATTCTGTGCTGACAGCTGGGAGCCTGGAGCCTGCTTTGGATACTGTGTCTCCCTCTCTGCCCCTCCCCTGCTCACACTCTGTCTCTCTCTGTCTCTCAAAATGAATAAACATTAAAATTTTTTTTAAATAAATAAATAAATGTGTTAGGAGAATAAAGAAAAGACTGCTTATATGTATTATATGGAAATATTTTCAAAAATAACTGTTATAAGAAGAAAGAAAGGTGTAGAAAAAACAGTGTTGCAGTGTTATATAAATATGTGTGTGTGTGTATATATATATATATATATACATATATACACACACACATATACATACAGATACAAAAATATATGTGTGTATACCAGTGTTCCCAGACAACCACAAAGGAGGCCCCCCAAAATGGTAATGGTAATTGTCTTTGGGGAGGAGAATGTGGTAGCTGGAGAACAGCATGGGAGGAAAAATTTACTTTTTGTTGCACATAATTTTGTATTCTAGGATTTTTTACCATGTGCATATTCCTGTTCAATAATGAATAAGTACATAGGTAGAACTTATATCTCATTTTGATTTATATTTTATTGAACTAGAGGTTGGCTAGATTTTTATTCACCTATTGGCCATTTCTATCTCTTATCTAGTGAATTACCTTTATACACTCTTGCCTAAGATGCTTTCTAAAATCCGGTAACAGATTTTAAATCTACAAGCATTTTAGGAACATCTAGATTTCATAAAGCAGAGCTGTTTGTTACGACACTATGAGGGGCCACGCTCTCATTTAGGGAAATGCTGTTACAGCTCATACTGTGCTTCACTAAGAAAGCAGTGATTTCCCTCAGCACCAGTACAGTAAGGCAGGTCCACTGAGGCACAAGACAGTTTCCACATATGAAAAGCTACAACCATGATGAATGTTGGAAAGAAAGAACTTTCATCTTGGGGATCGAAAGCCAATAATGATTAGTGTACACTTTTCTAGGTTTATGATGTGTATGTGTAAAATACCACACCAAAGTGAAAATAAGAAATAATCTCCCTAGTGGCACTTACGAAGGATAGTAGACTTAAAAATTACAAGATTTACCGGGGCGCCTGGGTGGCTCAGTCAGTTGAGTGGCCGACTTCAGCTCAGGTCATGATCTCACGCTTCATGAGTTCGAGCCCCGTGTCAGACTCTGTGCTGCCAGCTCAGCGCCTGGAGCCTGCTTTGGATTCTGTGTCTCCCTCTCTTTCTGCCCCTCCCCCGCTCATGCTCTGTCTCTGTCTCTCTCTCTGTCAAAAATAAATAAACATTAAAAAAAAATTACAGAATTTACAAGGTGATTGCATGCTGCTTCTGTGGTCATTCCATCTCTCACGTATTTTTTCAGATACAGGATTTGAAACCACATGGTGGGTTGTCAGGTTTGTTGTTTTTTTTCCTAATTTTTTTTTTTTTTTTTGAGAGAGAGAGAGAGAAAAGGAGGGAGAGAGGGAGAGAGGACAAATGGGGGAGGGGAAGAGAGGGAGACAGAGGATCTGAAGTAGGCTCCTCACTGACAGTGAAGAACTCACTCGAATTCATGAACCATGAGATCATGACCTGAGCCAAAGTCAGACACTTAACCAACTGAATCACCCAGGGACCCCACCACATGGTGGTTTTGTCTAGGGCCTTCCGTTTTCTTTTCTATTTGATATAGGCTTCAGGTGTGATGTCTGTTTGCAAGTACGGTAGGGCAAACTAGAATCAAAAGAACCACATTTGAGCAGACACATGTTAACCCTTCCAAGAAGTGGGAGGCCCCGGCACAGCAGCACCTTCTCGCCCTTCTGCCAAGCTCCAGTCACGTGAAACATCATTATCAATTTAAATGTTGGTCTGGGTAAGTGAAAAGGGGATTTGAAATATCCATCTCGGAGGTGTATTGTGAGGTCTAAATAAAGTAATGTCCCTAAAGCTCTTGGTACTTGCCTTACACAGGGAAAGCACCCAATAAGTTGTGATGTCATCACCATCACCACCACCACCATCCTCCTCGAGCAGATGAACACAAGAATGCAGCCATTTATCAAGGTGAAGGCAGAATAGACACAGAAACCACAAAGGAATCTACACGCCACGGTCCTGGGACTATGAGGGTCTTTAAATAAATATTTCCCTACAAGCAGCAAACAGAGCAAAATGAACGCAGCTATTCTGCAAGTGACACCAGGCAGCACCTCATCACGGAAGTCAGCTGTATCACGTCTCCCACAGAACATCCCAGCTGGCACAACTGACCAGAGAGGGATGCACATTGTCGGAGAACTGAACAATGAAGGTCATAAGAGTAAGCGACTAACCGAAATGAAGCCACTGGGAAGCCGTTTGGCATTTCCCCAAAACGTCAAACACAGAATTACCACGTGAGCCAGCAATTCCACCCTAGGTGTATGTCCACGAGAACTGAAAACATACCTGCTAAGAGGTATGGGGATTCTTTTGGAGGTGATGGAAATAAATGTTCCAGAATTAGATAGCGGTGATAGGTGCACAAAAGAGTGAATATATTAAAAACCACTGAATTGTACACTTTAAAATAGTAAATTGTATATTATATGAATTATATCTCAATTGGGGAAAAGTGGGGAAAAGTCGTGGATTGTGCCACAGGCTACCCATATTTAAGATTCAAAGAATGATTTCATGGGCTCAGTCCATTAAGCATCTGATTCTTGGTTTCGGCTGAGGTCAGGATCTCACAGTTCATGAGTTCAAGCCCCGAATCCAGCTCTGCGCTGATGGCGTGGAGCCTGCTTCGGATTCTGTCTCTCCTTTTCTCTGTCCCTCCCTGGCTTGTGTGCTCTCTCTCTCTCAAAATAAATAAATAAACTTAAAATAAATAAAGGAATGATTTCATGTTGTCCATGAAAGGGAAGAAAGCAGAGGAAACAACACCACCAAAACCAAGTTAAACACAAACTAGTAACAGTGAAAAGAAAGGAAAAAAGTCATCTGATTGGACTACTTGTAAAATCTCTGTTTTATTAAGATTATACCCAACAACCCTGGAAAACATTTTTGCCTCATCTCCTGAGCAACTTTATGAAGTCTTTCAGTTCATTTCAAGGGCTAACACTTCTCTGTAAAGCAAATTTAAAAAAAAAAATTTTTTTAACGTTTATTTATTTTTGAGACAGAGAGAGACAGAGCATGAACAGGGGAGGGGCAGAGAGAGAGGGAGACACAGAATCCGAAACAGGCTTCAGGCTCTGAGCTGTCAGCACAGAGCCTGACGCGGGGCTCGAACTCACGGACCGCGAGATCGTGACCTGAGCCGAAGTCAGACGCTTAACCTACTGAGCCACCCTGGCGCCCCTCTGTGAAGCAAATTTTAATATATAAACTGGACAGCAATTCTTCCTCCACCAAAGACAGGACACTACAGGGTCCCCAAACCAGAGTTTGGAACAAAAACAAAGAATGAGTGTGATGTGAGGCCTAGAGGTGCACCTTCCACTGCACACTAATATTCCTGTGACTCTGAAGAGGAATGTTTTATTTTTTAAATATAAGCAGTTTTTTCATGGCAATGATACCCATGGGGGACAGTAGCCTACTATTTTCTATTTTTACCTCCTATGTCGAGGTTTTCTCCCTCCACTGTCTTTCCAGACATATATCAGTCAGATCTTTTTGTTCTTTGGGAATCCACCTAAAGTTAAAGCACCATCTAAGCACTAGAGTTAAATCTAACACATTTTAAGTCTCCTGAAAATAATTACTGACTTTCCATTATAAGTCAGTAACCTGAACTTCCAAAGATCTACAATTAGTAGAAATTTTGTAAAAGAATTTTAAATATGATTTTTTTTTACTCCCGGGTTTTTCTGGAATAATTATTTCAACAAACTGCCCTTGAGCTACTGCTCAGGGCAAACACAACTCTTTAATTTCACAACAGTAGTAACTGGTCAGAGAAAGAGCATGTCATACAGGTCGATCATCTCTTATTCAAACATATTAAAGGTTTCCTGCGCAGTATTATTCCAACTTGGTATCAATAATTTTTAATTTCCATCTCTTAATTATAGAAGCTTTAGCTTTTTCAAGCTTACATATACAAGATCCTTTGGCTCAGCTTGGTCATACCCTTCATAATACATTGCTAGAAGGGCCCAGATTTTTTTTTTCTGTGACTCAGTTCTATCTTCATTTCATTTCCTTCTTTATTTCTGCCTAATAAAATCCAGGTAGCTAATACATACCTTTGGGTCTTTGGTTCTAACTACTCTCTCCTTCCCCATTGCCTCTGTCAGTTAATCTCTGTTTTCACTCAGTTCCTCACAAATTTTCAGGCTACAGGGGTGTGCTGGTGAATGTTTCACAATGGGCTCTCTGGGGAGAAGAAGCCCAGATTTGAAGCATTTGCTGATTTCCATAGTATAAATACCTCTGCCACTGCTGATTTTAAACCATCACTGTCATATCACCGAATGTGAATTTGGAAGAGAGGCACGCAATAACACACCAAGATCCAAGAGACACAAATAACCTCAAGAACATGGGTATAGTCACTAGGAAGTGACACGTTTTGAGTATTCATTACCTATGCTGTTAATATAATATATTTGATTGCAAGTTTATGTGATTTAGTTTTTAACCGTGCTTATGTTTAACGATGGCCTGACAAAATTCCTAAAAATTTTGCAGTTGGTTTTTGTTAGCCAGTATGAGCCAGCTCCAGCACACCACCGATCCTGGGATATTTTAAAAACCTATACGTTATATCAGTATGTTGTGGCATGGTTGGGCACAGCCAGGCTTGTTGGAGAGGCCTGTGTCACCTGAGGAGCATTGGGGTCCAGGCCTAGATGAGCCCAGTGGGGATACATAAGGATGGAAGAGACAGACTGAGCCAGAAGAAATCTGAGAGGTCACTGTAGACAAGTAGGTATCAGTGGGTCCTATACAAAATAAGGAGGATGACAGAGACTTCTAGCTAAATATGGTGGATTTAATATGCTTATTTATTTCGTTTCTTTTCGATCCTTCCTGAAGCCATCCTAAACAGATAAAGGAATTTTAAAAAGCATAAAACTACAGTTGATCCTCATTACCTACACATTCTATGTCTGTGAAATTACCTATTCTCTAAAACTCATTTCTATTCCAAAATCAATACTGACAGTGTTTCCACAGTCATTGTGGACATGCTCAAAGCGGTGAAAAATTTGAGACTCCTGATGCTCCTGTTCCTGAGGTTGAACGTGGCCACCCTCTAACTTCTTGTTTCAGCTCTCACACTGTAAACAAACATCCTTTTCATAGTCTATTTAGTGGCATATTTTTTGTATTTTTGTGCTTTTTGCTGGTGATTTTGCTGTTAAAATTGTTCCCTGAGCACGGTGCAGAAGCAGTCTAGTGTTCCTGAGCGCAAGAAAGCTGTGATGCACCTTATGGAGAAAATGTATGTGCTGGATAAGCTTCACTCAGGCATGAGCTCCAGTACTGTGGGCCATGCCTTTGATATTAATGAATCAATAATGTGTTTTACATAAGGTTTCTTGAAAGAAATACACATAATAACAGGTTATGTATTGATTAGTTGATGAGGCTTGCAGGTACCTAACCCTGCATTTCCTTGGAGCAATGGTTCAGTGTTAATTAATTAGTATTTGAAGCAACTTCATAGAACATAATTATTGCAAATAATGACAGCTATTCTATAATGGCAAGAACAGAAGGGAAGATCAGAACGAAATTTCAGAAGCTGCAAAGCATACAAATGAGTAGATTTAGCACAGCAGAGAAAGAGTGAAGCAACACCTTGGACCGGCTCAAAAACTAGGGAGCCAGAGAGTACACATTCAGCTCAAAACGGTGGATTAGTTGAAAGTGTGTGTAAGGAGTCATTGGATCCCCATTTCCCTTCCCCAACCCAGCACAGTCAAGTCTTCCCAACCCAGGAAGAAAACCAGAGGTTTATCCTCTACAGTAGTTGATTCCAAATTGATTCTCGATTCTGGGCCTGAAATTAGGGAGTTAAGGGAAAGCCCACATGTTGAATGATAAAACCATTGGCTCCTTTTCCCCCACTCAGCTCTGAGAACCCTTGCTACTAGCTTTATAACATCCAGGCAGGAGACTGAAGGATGTCTCTCTAGAGATACTACCTGGGCCAAAGGAAAATACCTGTATATATTGGGCAGGGGAGGTATGGATCACCGAATGAAACAGCCCTCTAAGATCATCCTATAGTGAAGCCCATTGACCAAACAGTCCTCCTCACCTAAACACACACACACACACACACACACACACACACACACTCCCATACCTTCTAATTAGTTTTGTTGTGCCTTACTCTTAAATATGAAGAGATATATAATAACAACTACATATTTGAAAAGAGTATCTAACATAAAAGGGAGAGACAAAAACAAATAACAAAAAAGGGAAAAATAACTCAGATGAAACAGAGAAAAAATGCTGGAACATAAGAAAACAAAATTTCCTAATTTTTTTTTAAGTTTATTTCTTTATTTTGAGGGGTTGGGGGAGGGGAGAGGGACAGAGAAAGGGAAAGGCAGAATCCCAAGCAGACTTTGTGCTGTCAGAGCAAAGCCAGACCGTGGGGCTCAATCTCACAAACCACAAGATCATAATCTGAGCTGAGACCAAGAGTCAGACGTTTAATTGACTTAGCCACCTAGAGGCCTCAAGAAAATTTCTACAAAATTACCATGGGTACCCACAGAGAGTTAAACAATGGTATAATATTCATGGAACAAGAACAGGAAATTTTTTTAATGTATTGATAAATGTCTTTTTTTTTTAATATGAAATTTATTGTCAAATTGGTTTCCATACAACACCCAGTGCTCATCCCAACAGGTGCTCTCCTCAAAACAGGAAAATTTTTAAAAGAACACTCAGAGGGGCGCCTGGGTGGCTCAGTCGGATGGGCATCCGACTTCAGCTCAGGCCAAGATCTCATGGGGGGTGGTTCAAGCCCCGTGTTGGGCTCAGTGCTGACGGCTCAGACCCAGGAGCCTGCTTTGGATTCTGTCTCCCTCTGTCTCTGCCCCTCCCCCACTCATGTTCTGTCTCTCTCTCTCTCTGTGTCAAAAATAAACATTAAAAAAAAAAGAACACTCAGAGACTAACAACATAAAAAACCTTGGGAAATTAAAAGCAGAAATTAAATTTCAATTAAAAAATTAAAAGGTAAAGTTGAGTAAATCTCCCAGAAAATAGAATAGCAACATTAACAGTAAAAAGAAGTAGAGAATATGAGAGATAAAGTAAAATTATGAGGAGATATTTAATATCCAAATTATAGGAGTTCCCAAAATATGACAGAAAAGATGGGTGGGAGGAAACTATCATTGATATACATTTTTTTAAAATTTCCTAGAACTTAAGGTTATCTGTTTCCATAGGAGAGGGTCCTTCATGGTACCAACATAACAGATTTTAAAAAAATGGTACAAGAACAGATATTCAGATCAATGGAACAGAATAGAGAACCCAGAAATAGACCCACAAACGTATGGCCAACTAATCTTTGACAAATCAGGAAAGAATATCCAATGAAATAAAGACAGTCTCTTCAGCAAGTGGTGCTGGGAAAACTGGACAGCGACATGCAGAAGAATGAACCTGGACCACTTTCTTACACCATACACAAAAATAAACTCAAAAATGGATGAAAGACCGCAATGCAAGACAGGAAGCTATCAAAATCCTTGAGGAGAAAGCAGGCAAAAACCTCTTTGATCTTGCCCGTAGCAACTTCTTACTCACCACGTCTCCAGAGGCAAAGGAAACAAAAGCAAAAATGAACTACTGGGACCTCATCAAAATAAAAACTTCTGCACAGTGAAGGAAACAATCAGCAAAGCTAAAAGCAACTGACAGAATGAGAGAAGATATTTGCAAATGACATATCAGATAAAGGGTTAGCATCCAAAATTTATAAAGAACTTATCAAACTCAACACCCAAAAAACAAACAATCCAGTGAAGAAATGGGCAAAAGACATGAATAGACACTTCTCCATGGAAAACATCCAGATGGCCAACCGACACATGAAAAAATGCTCAACATCACTCATCATCAGGGAAATACAAATCAAAACCACAATGAGATACCACCTTACACCTGTCAGAATGGCTAACATGAACAATTCAGGCAACAACAGATGTTGGTGAGGATGCGGAGAAAGAGGATCTCTTTTGCATTGTTGGTGGCAATGCAAGCCGGTGCAGCCATTCTGGAAAACAGTATGGAGGCTCCTCAATAGAACTAAAAATAGAACTACCCTATGACCCAGCAATTGCACTACTAGGTATTTATCCACAGGATACAGGTGTGCTGTTTTGAAGGGACACATGCACCCCCATGTTTATAGCAGCACTATCAACAACAGCCAAAGTACGGAAAGAGCCCCAATGTCCATTGATGGATGAATGGATAAAGAAAATGTGGTATATATATATATATACAATGGAGCATTACTCGGCAATCAAAAAGAATGAAATCTTGCCATTTGCAACTATGTGGATGGAACTGGAGGGTATTATGCTAAGGGAAATTAGTCAGTCAGAGAAAGACAAAAATCATATGACTTCACTCATATGAGGACTTTAAGAGACAAAACAGATGAACATAAGGGAAGGGAAACAAAAATAATATACAAACAGGGAGGGGGACAAAACAGAAGAAACTCATAAATATGGAGAACAAACTGAGGATTGCTGGAGGGGTTGTGGGAGGGGGGATGAGCTTAATGGGTAAGGGGCACTAAGGAATCTACTCCTGAAATCATTGTTGCACTATATGCCAACTAATTTGGATGTAAATTTAAAAAAATAAAAAATAAAATTTTAAAAATCATAAAAGAAAGACCTACACCTATACAAGACATATCAACATGAAATTTCAGAACACAGGCAAAGAGGAGTCTAAAAGCTTGCAGGAAAGAAAAAGAGAAACAACAACAGGTCTCATGCAAGAGATTGAGAATCGTAATAGCACTTACTTTTTCACTAGCAGTTCTGGGTACTGAAAGATACTGGGACAATCATTTCAAAATCCCTAGAGAAAAATACTTTCCAGCTTCAAATTCTATGCCCAAACTATCAATAAAATGCAAAGGCAGAACTAAGATGTTTCTCAAAACACTGAGCTGTCATGGATGCTTTCTCAGGAAGCTACTAGAGGAAGGATACACCAAAAACAGGCTTTCACAAGAAAGACAGAAACATGGTATATGGCTTTGGTTGCACAGAAGCGATGACCAAGTAAAAGCGGCATAAGCAAGACAGTTGATTCTCCTCTTATGTAACAAGAAATCTGAATACTGACCTAACCAAAATTTATGATTAGGAGAACAGGCAAAGTGGAAGTGGGTGTGTATTTGGAGAGGGCACCAGATTCACATATTCCTTGTAGAAAATCAGTACATAATATCTAAAATTGAAGTAAATAGCAATATAACAATGGAAGAAAAGCAATATAAACAAATCATAATTACAGAGGGAAATGAGAAGAAACAGCTAAAAGTGTTAAATTGTTAAACAGAAAGGAACTAGAAGTAGGAAGGAGTGGACAAAACAGTGCTGTTTCTCATTATGAATGTTGAATATCTATCTGATTTTTTCTTTTTTCTTTTTCTTTTTTAAAAGTGTTTATTTATTTTTAGAAAGAGAGAGTGAGCACGAGTGGAGGAGGGGCGGAGAGAGAGGCAGAGACAGAATCCCATACTGTTGTCACAGAGTCTGACCCAGGGCTCAATCTCATGAACCGAAATCATGACCTGAGCTGAAATCAAGAGTCAGATGTTTAACCGACCAAGCCACCCAGGTGCCCCGAATGTCTATCTGACTTTTTAAACCATGATAACTTCGATCAAATATGTGTATATGCATACATGTGTGGTGGTGGTGGTGGTGGTGGTGGACTGGTAGGTGGAGGCCAAACCAGGGATGTGGTATCATGGGAGCCTGGAAATGTTCTGAAGCCTGAGGCATCATTAAGTGAGTTTGTCAGCAGGGGCAGATCCCTAGCCATTAGGCAGAAGCTCAAAGATAGAATATCTCTCCCTAGAGGGAAACAAGTGAGATCTAGGCAGGCCAGGTCCTCCAGTGAGAGGACTGAGAGTTGCTGGGTTTTCAAGGCAGCGAGTCAGGCCCAGGAAACAAGGTAATGTGGGGACTTGGGTATCAGAACTGGGATACCACATTGGAGCCTGTTTGGCAGCCAACGTGAGCAGATGCTGAGGCCCAGAGTACTCGGGGCTCACTCTTTATCTCCATCTTGCCTGAGCTCAGAACTGGGATCAGGCTGAGTGGAAGATGAGAGCAACAAAGGAAGCAAAACTAGAAACCTGTGTGGCCTGACAAATACAAAGTCAACAACAGCTACTAGATCTGAGAGCTACAGATCATTGTCTTCCTTTAAAATGTCTGTTATTCCCCAACTGGGTGCCATACAAAGCACCCCCAAAACCTAACCTCAGGACTAGTTAAATTGTGCTTCATCCATACAATGAAATGGTATGCAGCCAATGAAACAAAGGTTAAAATTTCCAGGCTAAGCTTTTCTTTCTTGATATAGGTGCCACCATGTCCTATTCCTCTTTCTATCCTCTTGATGCCTGCAATATGGTACCTGAAAATGGGCAGGGAATCTTGCAACCCTGCAGCAACAAGCATTCTGAGGATGGCAAGCAGACAGATTAGGTAGGTAGGTAGATAGGTAGGTAGGTAGGTAGGTAGGTAGGTAGGTAGGTAGGTAGATAGATAAGAAAAGGAAGGAAGGAAGGAAGGAAGGAAGGAAGGAAGGAAGGAAGGAAGGAAGGAAGGAAGGAAGGAAGGAAGGGAGAAAGAGAAAGGAAGGAAGTCAACAAAGGCATAATTGAGCCACCTACCCCAAAATTCTTGGTGCCTGAACACATTCCTAACTGGTGTGCCTTCCCAATATGATGGGAATGGATTTGACTGGAAACCACAATTTTTAGGCTTTTGTAGTATTTCAGAAACTCAAAATTTACTCCTGTATGATCTACTAGGAGTAGAAAATGAGTTCAATATTCTCCCCCCAGGACTCCTGTCTGGAGTAATTACCTTTCCACAAACAAAATCCACAAAACTCATCCTCAAATAAAATTGCCCTTGAGGACTATGGAGAACTCAAAGTGTGCACACTTAATCACACATTGCCTTATCACATCCTAATTGGCATTATTTTGTGCAGATGGGAAAACTGAGGGGCACACCTTCTCCAGGTCCAAACAATTCATTAGGATAATGAATTACAAAAGACACTTATCCTGAAAAGTTTGCTAAAAATAATCTTGAATATATCACATGAAGGACATTTATAACCAGTTTAAAACTTCTTAGGCAATTTAAATGTATTGCTGATTTTGAAAGGGGTATAAGAAGTTTGTGTCACTTCACTGAAATGCAATTAAAGCAATTAAAAACATTTCCCAAATGCTTATGTGGACCACCACTGATACAAGCTGCTGCTGTTGAGGAGTTGGTTGGAAAGTTCCCACTGATTTCTCTACATGGAAGAAACATATTGTTGCCATCTTGCAAGAAAATCAAGTTATTCAATTTAATGGATCAGTACAGAAAACAAAACTCTGTTTGCCAAGCAGAATATTTTGCTGTGTTTGAGTTTCCTCTGATCTAAATTTGCTAGCTTTGAATGCTGCTTTGAAATAAATGCACACAAATGGCATTTGATATGGCCTGCTTTATTCATTAAAACAAAGCGAATAGCATTATGGAGTCACTTTGAAAGGTAGTTTGGGCTTTCTTATTTAATTAATCCATTACACTTAACCTTCCATTATTTCATTCTCTGAAAGTCCTGCAACCATTATTAACACTCCACAAATATGTTTTGCATTATTAAATTTAAGAATTTAGTACCCAATAAAATTCTCAGCAGGAATATTGTTATTAAATGAGTTCATTAAACCTAACCACACTAATTAACAGTCAAGTGTTGAGGAACACTTATACAGCATTGAGCCATATTCCATATTCATAACTCCTCTGCTAATTCTAGCAAATGAACATAAACACTCTCAGAAAAAAAAAAGTCCAGGAAGGTTACTGAAACCACATGTACCTCTGCAGAAATGAGCTCCTTCAAAATAAATGTCCAGGCTTGTCTAGAACTTGCTCCTCGTCACATCCTCTATCAGTTATTTTCAGTTAAGTGCGCAACTAGTTCTAGCTCCTCCCTCCCTTATGCTTGTAATGACATGACTGGAATTATTGTGCATTTTAGTTTTACAATTAATTATTACTCTTAGCTGGCCAGAACCAGCATTTTCAGAGGGCTTCTACATACAAAATCTGTCGCCTCTAGCACAAGGGTGATCTTTTAACCACACAACGCGTGCGAACACACACACACACACACACACACACACACACACACACACACACACACATTGAATCCCGACTACAGGAATATACAACAGATTTTTTTAAACATTTTTTAAAGTTTATTTATTTTGAGAGAGAGAAAGCACCTGTGCAAACGGGGGAGAGGCAGAGAGAGACAGAGGGAGAGAGCGAATCCCAAGCAGGCTCTGCTCCGTCAGTGCAGGGCCCAATGCCAAGCTCAATCCCGTGAACTGTGAGATCATGACCTGAACCGAGATCAAGAGTCAGACACTTAACCGACTGAACTACCCAGGTGCCCCTATCAACAGTTTTAATGCATAACTAAGGGCTCCTTGGCCTTAGCTCCTATCCTGTGGAGTGGATGAAGTGATACAGCACCAGATGCCCTCTTTATGGGCTAAAGCTGTGAGGAATGTTACCTGCTAAAGGCTCATGACCAAGTCCTTTTCTGGGAAATGCCCTCTGCAAAAGGCGGTCACCTTGCCCAAAGTTACACCCCTTCCCCAGAGGCAGCCAATATCTCATGACTGGTTGACAAGGAGGTGCAAAGGCCTGACCCCCTTTCTTCAACTCATAGAGGTGCTAAAGGGCCATCTTACTTCCAGAGCTTCCCATAAGATCAGCTGAGACATCTCTTGTAAATGTGTCACAGTTCAACTTTTCTATCTGCCTAATCCTGCTTCCTGGGACTCCCTCACAGGTGTTGACCCCAGAGTGCTCCCCAGCAAGCCTTCTGCACCCAAATCCCCATCCAAGTCTGTTTCCTGGGAAACCAGAACTATGATATCCTTACCTGAAGAACCCAAGCTCAAAGAAGGACTTAAGAGGAATCTATCTGCATAGTTTGGCTTTCTGTAAAGAAATAAATTAATTCCAACCAAACTCAGTTGAACTTTCTAGATTACGGGTTTGATCCTTCATAGTCGAAAACATACTAAATACAATTTAGACCTCCCAATAGAAGAACTGCCTTTGAAGCCCCCAGGCTCACTTATCTTAACATAACAGGTGGTATCAAGCTGAGTTGCTTCCCGGTCTGGCTAATAACCTAGATCCCTTAGGCAGTTCTGTTGGTCAGAACTTACTGTATCCCTCATCACACAATACCTGAGTATCCCACTATCCAGTTGCTCTCCCTCACTAAAGCAATGGGGGGACAAAAACCTTTACACATACTTTTTGTGAGGGAGAGTGCTATGGACTGAATTGTCTCCCGCCCCCCAACAAATTCATATGTCAAAGCCCTAACCCCCAATGTAATTGTATCTGGAAAGAGGGTCTTTAGGAGGTAATTAAGGTTAAATAAGGCCATAAAAGTGGGGGCTTAATCCAATAGGCCTTCTAAGAAGAGGGAGAAGGAGAGACATTTCTTTCTCTGCCATATGAGAGCACACCAAGAAGGTGGCCATCTGCAAGCCAGGAAGGGAGCTCTCACCAGGAACCAAATCAGCTGGCACCTTGATCTTGGATTTGCTGGCATCCAGAAGTGTGAGAAAGTGAATTTCTGTTATTGAAGCTACTCAACCTATGGTCTTTTGTTATGGTGAAGATCCTCCAGGGGGTGAGGGGTATGTAAGATGAGTAAACTAGAGCATGGTGCTAGTCCTCACAAAGGCACCACTTGTTTTCCCTTTCAGCTCTGCTTCTCTCCTTTCTCTCAACTTCCTTTCTTCAGTTCCTTTTTCCCCCTCCTCATTCAGTGTCAGTGCCCTTAACTCATGAATGCTGTACATTTTTTAAAGTTTATTTATTTTGAAAGAGTGAGTGGGGGAGAAGCAGAGAGAGGGCAGGGGGAGAGAGAATCCCAAGCAGGCTCCAAACTGTCAGTGCAGAGTCCAACACGGGGCTTGAACTCATGACCCATGAGATCATGACCTGAGCCAAAATCAAGAGTAGGCGGCTTAACAGACTGAGCCACCCAGGTGCCCCAATAATACCATACATTTTTATTTTCTTGCCCTGGCCGGACCAGCTGGTGTTGTTCTTTTCAGGATTTCAGAGGCTGCTAAGTGGTAGCCTAAAACTTATTCAGAGAAATTCTGAGGAGCTCAATAGTAAGGAGCCCTTAGAATTTGACGATAAGACTGCTTCTTATCTAAATTAGAAAACATAAACAAATGAATGAACAAAGGAACCAACACTATAAATGAGGTTAGCAACCTACAAAAGTAACAGAATTGTGAGACAATCATGTGGTTAGGGAAACACTAAAATCCAATCAAGGCCACATCTTTGTATACTCAGATATGAAACACAATCACAACAGACGCTATGTCCTTCATGAATTTTGTTAATGTGAACGAACTCAGCTGAGCCAGGTCAGTTGCCAGACCTGCCAGGTGTCAGGTCTCTGACAGAATGATAAAATCTAGTTTCACACCATAAGTTTCCATTAACAGATAGTCCAAGTAAAGCTCTTCCTGTTGGGCTATTGGTCTTCCTTGGTTATTTTAGGGGACAATATTGAGGTAAGCTGGGACCCTATTAAAGAAGGGCCTTAGGGCGCCTGGGTGGCTCAGTCGGTTAAGCGTCTGACTTCAGCTCAGGTCATGATCTTGCAGTCCGTGAATTTGGGCCCCACATCGGGCTCTGTGCTGACAGCTCAGAACCTGGAACCTGCTTCAGATTCTGTGTCTTGCTCTCTGTCTGCCCCTCCCCTTCTCATGCTCTGTTTCTCTCTCTCTCCCTCTCTCTCTCTCAAAAATAAACATTAAAAAAAAAAAGTTAAAAAAAAAAAAAAGAAGTGGGGCCCTGGGTGGCTCAGTCGGTTGAGCGTCCGACTTCGGCTCAGGTCATGATCTCACGGTCTGTGAGTTCGAGCCCCACGTCAGGCTCTGTGCTGACAGCTCAGAGCCTGGAGCCTGCCTCGGATTCTGTGTTTCCCTCTCTCTGCTCTTCCCCTGCTCACATGCTGTCTCTCTCTCAAAAATAAGTAACGGTTAAAAAAAAAAAAAAGAAGTGCTTTGAATGACAAATTTAAGATAGGCCTTTCTTCTGTATGCAGCCAGGGCCTAACCCTGTACGGCAGTGATGTGAGCATAACTGTATGTCTGGCAGCGTATGAATGACAGGCTGGAAGCTAGCGCGAGTAGACAAGAAGGACAGTAGGCAAGCTGGTGCACTTGCCCAGGGGGAGGATGTAAAACAGTCAAGTGAAATTGGAAGCATGCCCATGGAAGATACTGCAAAGAGAATCAACATGTCTTGGCCATGTCTTGGCAACTTTGTTGGCAGCAGGGCATGGGAAAGAACATTTGGGGTCTGGTTGATTGTGGAAAAGAGAGAAGAGAGAAACTGCCACAGAGGTCAGATGACTTGCCATGTTTACAGGGCAAGGGAGGTCGGGACAGAAGAGGCTGCAGGTGGGGCTGACCACCAGGCAGCTGTAAACGAGAGCCATGGGCTCTGGAGACAAGCTGGGTTACAGGAATAAGCTTCGGAGTTAAGGGCGCAAGGCCGATATTGGAAATTATGGAAATGAATATGAGCGGAACACGCGGAGAGACAGAAGGACAGGAACCAAGCCATGGAAAGCTAACGTGTGTGGTGGGAAGCGCAACAGCCCAAGGAGGATGAGGGAAGGGGTAAGGTCTCACAAGAGGCAGCTACGGCCTCAAGGGAGTAGAAAGTGCAATCTTCTGTGGACACATGAAAGAAGGGGATGAGTCCAAGGTGGTGAAAGGATGGGGGAAAGCAGTGCAGCGGGTTAAGATGCAGAGTTGAGAAGAGGTGAAAAGCAGGCTGACTGAGTGGTGGTAAGGGACCAACCACGGCAGCGATATTTGGTTGGTGCCTGCTGGGGCCACCGTAACAAAGTACCACAAACAGAATGGCTTCAACAATGGAAATTTATTGCCTCACTGTTCTAGGGGGTAGAAGTCCAAAATCAAGGTGTAGACAGGACTGTGCTCTCTTTATAATATTTTTTTAAGTTTATTTATTTTTGAGAGAGATTGAGCGAGCATGTAAGCATGAGTGAGCGGGGGAGGGGCATAGAGAGAGGGAGAGAGAGAGAATCCCAAGCAGGCTCCACGCTGTCAGGGCAGAGCCCGATGCAGGGCTCAAACTCACAAACTGTGAGATATGACCAGAGCTGAAACCAAGAGTTGGATGCTTAACCGACTGAGCCACCTAGGTGCCCCAGGACCATGCTCCCTTTAAAAGCTCTAGAGAAGGACCTGTTCCAGGCCTCTGTCTTTGCTGCTAGTAGTTACTTGACTCACAGCTGTGTAACTCTTAACTTCACATGGCAGTCTCTCCTGTGTGTGTGTCTGGATCCAAATTTCTCCTTTTTACAAGGACACCAGTGTTAGTGGATTAGGTGCTCAGCCTACTCCAACATGATCTTGTCCTAAATAATTACAGGTGCAATGACCCTATTTCCCAATAAGGTCATGTTCTGAAGTACTGGGGGTTAGAACTTCAACATATAAACTTGGGAGGGAGGGCAACAATTCAAGTCATGACAGTGGATGAAGGGCTTTCTGAGGCACTGGAAAGCTGGAAACAGAGGTGCCATTCGAAGACACCTGGGCACTGACTCTGAATTCTTCCTGCACTCAGCAGCAACAATCCATGACGATATGGCCTTCAAGGGGTACACTTGGAAGCAACAGCTCAGAAATTAAGAATGTGAGCTCTGGAGCATGACGGTTTTAAGCTCAACTCTGCCACTTATTTACCATGTGACCAGGGGGAGGCAAGATGTTAAAACTGACTTTTTCCCAATCACCTATTTATAAAAGACCTATCCCATAGGGTTGAGAACTAAACGCATTAATAAATAGCACATCTAACATTATTATTCTCATTTTATAGATGAAGAAACCGAGACACATCCTGGTTGACTAACTTGCCCAGGATCACGCGTGTAATAACAACGTACAGAAATCAAAACTTCATGCTCATAACAATTCTGTTCTATTGCTTCCCATTAAGTTGATATTAGCATTTAAATAAAAAGTATATGAGCAAAAAAGAAAAAGAAAACCCTTTCCTTAGTTTAGCAAGTTTTTTTCTGGGGAGTATGACAGAGAAGAAGTAGTTGTAATATCAGTTACAAAAAGAAGGATCAAGAATACAGAAGAATTAGAAATGGAAATAAAATTTCCATATTCTCTTTCTAAAACATTACCACTACAGTTTCAATAGGAGAGAGAGTACTGAGATAAGAAAATAAAAATTGAATAAACCAGAGGTTAGGTTGGCTTCTATTTCTTCTCTTCCCTCCCACTTTCTCCAGTCTCTGTGCTACCCCTGAGAATCCAAGATAATATTGAAAGAAGCATATATGGGGTAAGAGATTTCCAGCCTTTCTGTCAGCTTAATGCTTTAAAAATATTTTTCAAGCCTTCTTTAAAAGTTTATCTTTATTGCTGTCTACAATGACAAACATCCAATGTTATGTTTACCCTTAGGAATAAAACAGCTAAGACAATTTTATTTTGGTCCCAATGCTGTTATCTTACAGAGGAAATAGGGAAAGACAAGCAGAGGCAAACAAAAGAGAGCATCAAGGACGCCAGCTTCTTGCAAACTGGGCTTTCTCATCTGTGTCCCCTGGCTGCCCTCAGCACAGAGCCTCACACAGCCGTGTGCTGAATAAACACTGGCTGAACCAACCAACTGTGGCCCAGGAGGGGAGAGGGGGAAGCCCATTCTTTGTTATTACTCCTTTATCTTCTTTGTGTTCTATGAGGTCCAAGGATAAAGACAGGGAGGTATGAGGTAGTCACACAGAATACAAGTAATTTCCTTAAGATTATGCAGGAACATCACCCCTAAAATTCTAAATCGATGGGATCATTGAATATTTGCATTTCACAAAAATCTGGGCAACAGATGACACACACACAGGCTCACATGTAGACATATACACTCACAACACTTGGAGATAAAGCAGAAATAGTTCAGCACTCAGATGATATCTGTTTTTGCTCAAAATTCCCTGAGCCAAACTTCAAAATTCAACTCCCCAGTCTCCCCCACCCCATTTTTGTCCTGCTTTGATTCTTTAGATGCTTTCAGTACAAAGGGTTCCTTATCTACTTTCCAGAGTAATAGAACTATTCCAGAACCCTGACTAAGGCATTTTATTATTGATTAGGTTGCTCTTGGGTATAGAACGAATGGGTAAATATACTCTGTAAATTTTGGTGTGGTGGAGTGGGGGGCAGCGAGGGACAAGAAACCCCTCAACTTTTGCTGCTTTCATGCTGAACGTCTGATCCTTCAGTGCCTTGTGGGATTCCCTGTGGAAACCATCCTACAGTTGATGAAGGTGTCCTAAAATCAACACGAAAGCTGTTGGCCATCACCAGTCCATAAAACCTAGTGACAGAGAAAGCAGAACTCTCAGGATCTCGACAGGAAGACAGGTATCCTATGTGGAATGCATAAAAGGAGACCTGACTCCTATTCCAAGAGCTCTGACAACTTATTTTGTGATCTTAAGCAAGAGATTTGTACCTCTTCTCCCTTAGGGGGAAAAAAGGTATTTTCACTAGAAATTCTTAATGTTCTTTCCACATCTAACACTTTGTGATTCCATATCTAAAGAGGTGCATTCTCAGGGCCCCATCTGCCACATGGTAAGGCCCATGAGCTGAGTTAGGTTAAGAACACCAGATATGGAGCGGATAAATCTGGTTTTAAACCCCAGTGGCTCCTTCTTATTAGCAGGATGATGTTTGGAAAGTAACTTACATCCTTCTCTGGATATCATCTGTGAAATGGGGAACTGTGTGCACTTCACACAGTTATTGTGAGGGTTACATGTGGTAACTCCCAGAAAATTACCTCTTATTAACCTGGGACTGCATTATGTCATAATGGTCTAAACCAGAGCTATCAGACTATATTGGGCCCAAGTTATGTACAAAATGACATTTATATATACCTTAAGAGCATTTTAGAAGGGACCAGGTAAACAAGTAAGTTTCAAGTATCTATTGAGCACTTTTCTCAACACTATTAGGCACTGTGGGGAAGCTAAAAAAAAAAAAAAAAAGATGAGGTATGGCCTAATCTTTTAAGAAATTTTTACATTTAGGTGGGGAAATCACTAGAATATATATGAATGTTATAATATGAAAACATTAAACTTAAGTAGATGGAGAAGTGCTAATTTTATAACAAATTTCCTTAATCTTTTTTAAAATTTTTTTTTCCAACGTTTATCTATTTTTGGGACAGAGAGAGACAGAGCATGAACGGGGGAGGGGCAGAGAGAGAGGGAGACACAGAATCTGAAACAGGCTCCAGGCTCTGAGCCATCAGCCCAGAGCCCGACGCGGGGCTCGAACTCACAGACCGCGAGATCGTGACCTGGCTGAAGTCGGACGCTTAACCGACTGCGCCACCCAGGCGCCCCACAAATTTCCTTAATCTTAAGGAGAGAAGACAGGAATCAGAGAGCAGGGGTTGCCCAGGAAGGTTTAAGAGCTGCCTCATCCCCTGAGTGTGGGGGCAGTGTCTTCTCAGAACACAGTTCCTGAAACCAAGGAACAGATACCACAGACATAATTGTTAGGGGTCAAGGATCACTCTGGGTAGACATTCCGCAATGCAGGGCCAAGGTCTGAGCTAAGGAAACAATAAAAAAAAGCAAGTTGAAAAACACAAAGGATCAGATGGAAAGATGGAAACCAAAGTTCAATTTGGAGAAGTCGTAAAGAGCAGACCAGACCCAGGGGGTGCAGGTGTGAGACTGGCGGTAAATAACAGGCTCAGAGTAAAATTTTGGCCAAGTCCTAGACTTGACTGTGAAGGCATGCTGATGCATTGAAAGTGGCTGACAAGGGGCAGATGGAGACTCGTATGGAGATGAGGAGACAGCAGGCTTGAAATAAGTGGAGGAGTCAGGTAGCCGTATATAGATCGAATAGGAAAGAGAAACAGTGTCTGAATAAATCACAGTGAGATATAGTAAAGAACAAACCCTTATCATATGAAAATTACCCCAGAGGAGATAGGGGTGAATATAACATGGCAGGTACCCTCACAAGGTCTCTCAGTGCCCTGGACACCTCGCAACTGACAGGACTAGGAAGAAAAATCCAATGGTCGGTAACAAATTTTCTGTTAGAGATCCCTGCCATTGATGATAGATGCAGAAGCAAAATCCCACGCTGGGGCCACAGGTAATCAATCATCTCATTCAATCTCCTTGAGCCTCAGTATCCACATTTGTAACATAGGGCCAGTGACATATCTATCCCGTAGGATTATTGCAAGGACTCAATAAACAATGATGGATAATGCTGAGCAAAAGGCTAGCACACAGTAGGTGCTTAACTAGTGCTGGCTGTTGTTATTATTATTAATGGTCATTTTATTACCTCTGGGCCTTGGCTGCTGATGCTGCCTTCATGCATCCCCTCATCTTTCCTCACGCTGTTGCTGTGACAGCCCCCTGACTGGTCTCTTTATCTCCAGTCTGGCACTTCTCCTCAATGGAGCCTCGGTGTTCTTTTATTAAAGACAAATCTGGGGGCACCTGAGGGGCTCAGTCAGTTAAGCATCCAACTTGGGCTCAGGTCATGATCTCACGGTTTGTGAGTTCGAGTCCCGTGTCAGGCTCTGTGCAGACAGATCAGAGTCTAGAGCCTGCTTCTGATTCTGTGTCTCCCTCTTTCTCTTCCCTCCCCTGTTTGTGCTCTGTCTCTCTCTCTCTGTCTCTCTCTCTCTCAGAAATAAAGAAACATTTTTAATGAGTGGGGGAGGAGCAGAGAGAGGAAGACACAGAATCCGAAGCAGGCTCCAGGCTCTGAGCTGTCAGCACAGAGCCCGATGCGGGGCACGAACTCACAAACTGTGAGATCATGACCTGAACCGAAGTTGGACGCTTAACCAACTGAGCTACCCAGGCGCTCCCCTTTTTTTTTTTAATGTTTATTTATTTTTGAGAGAGAGAGAGAGAGAGTGCGTGGAGGAGGGGCAGAGAGAGAAGGAGACACAGAATCCAAAGCAGGCTCCAGGCTCTGAGATACTAGTACAGAGCCCGATGCAGGGCTTGAACTCACGAACCATGAGATCATGACCTGAGCCGAAGCCAGACGCCTAACTGACTGAGCCACCCAGGCGCCCCAAATTTTTTTTTAATTTAAAGACAAATCTGAATATTTTTAAAATAATTTTTTAATGTTTAATGCTTCAGATTCTGTGTCTCCCTCTCTCTGCCCCTTCCCCACTCATACTCTGTCTCTCTCTCAAAAATAAATATTTAAAAAATTTTACTTTGAATGAATTTTATTTTTTAATGTTTATTTATTTTTGAGAGAGAGAAAGCACAAGTAGGGAGAGGGGCAGAGAGAGAGAGAGGGAGAGGGAGAGAATCCCAAGCAGGTTCTGCACTGTCAGCACAGGGCCCAACAGGGGCTCTATCCCATGGAACTTGAGATCATGATCTAAGCTGAAATCAAGAGTTGGATGCCCAACTGACTGAGCCACCCAGGTGCTCCCAAGTCTGGATATTTTATTCCTCTGCTTCAAATTCCTAAATAGATTCCCACAGATTTCTTTGGAACCTCCAGCCCTTCAGCATCTGGTTCTTGCTATTCTCTCCTGACTCTCAGATATTATATTTTAACTACATTCTCCACGTCTCTCATCTCTGAGACTTTGCATGTGTTGTCAACACTGTCTAGATTGCCTCGTCCCCCCTTTTCTGCCTGGCTGTGTCTTCATTTCAGCCTTCCCTGGCTTCCCTCTTTACCTCATCCCCAATCAGACCACAACACCTTGATCTCATTTTTACCATGGGCACATAACACTCTGCAGTGTAGTTGTTCATTTACTTATCTGTCTCCCCAACAAAGTGTTTCCATGGCAAATATCACATCTTATTTGTCCCTGGAGTCCCAGTGCAGTGGTTTATAGGTCCTCAATAGAGACTTGTATAATGAAAAGAAGGAAAGAAGCAAGAAAGTAGGAAAGAAATGGAAAGAAAGAAAGAGAAAGGGAGGGAAGGAGGGAGGGAGGGAGGAAGGAAGGAAGGAAGGAAGGAAGGAAGGAAGGAAGGAAGGAAGGAGGAAGGGAGGAGGGAAGGAAGGGAAGGAAGGGTAGGAAGGGGGGAAGGAAGGAAGGAAGGAAGGAAGGAAGGAAGGAAGGAAGGAAGGGAGGAAGGGAGGAGGGAAGGAAGGGAAGGAAGGGTAGGAAGGGGGGAAGGAAGGAAGGAAGGAAGAAATGGATGAAGCCTAGATCCTTTAAGAGAACTGTAAGAAACTCATTTCTAGTAAATTTTTCAGTAAATCAGCAAATGAAGACAGAGGAGGAACAAGAGGGAACAGGAAAGAGAAAAGAGGAAGAAAGAAATAGGAGATTATATCAGAAGTTAGAAAATGACATATAACTGCTCTGGTTGATAATGAAAGACACCACCTGATTTTTTAGATTACTTCTGCAACCACGGTGTGACTGGGACAAAAACTGTTAATTGTTAATGTATAAGAGTTCATAACTTCTTCTCCTCTCTACCTCCATCCCCACTGTGTATTTGCAGATTAGGTTAATAGGGCAGATGAATAGCCAACAAAGATAGAGAGGGAATTAGAAAAAAAAAAAGTTATATTTGCAGTAGAGAATGGTGTAGAACAGGTGTTCATAACATTTTTTATAAAGAGACAGATAGTAAATATTTTATGCTCTGAGGTTTGAATGTGGTCTCTGTCGCAAATTCTTTAGTTGTTGTACACTTTAAAAACAAAAACCACTTTTAGCTTGAGAACTATACAAAAGTAGGTTATAGAACAAATTTGGCTGGCAGGCCATAGTTTGCCCATCCCTGGAAAGCAGGGTAAAAAAAACCAAAACAGCTTGAAAACCTGGAAAAGGTTTCAGTTGAAAGTTGAAAGCTAGAGATGAGAAGAGAGATACTAGGTAGCTACAAGGAAAAAGATAAAGAGATATTGGGATTATTAAAATTACATTTGTAGGTTATGAATTGGATGTCCGTTGCTATTCTCAAGGGTTACTGGATTGAGTTTTCTTTGAAGCAAGCAAGAAGGAAGCAAGACTGGGTCATGTGGACACCACATTTATTTGGGTAACAATTGTATAGTCCAGATCCAGACCATACAACCCTGAAGACAACCAAGCGAAGGGTGGGTAGCCATTGTCCTTGAAGACAATCAAGGAAGGATGGGGTTTGGCCCTCAAGCCAATGTCTGGTTTCATTACTGGGATTAAAAGGCCATCTGTCTCCTTCTTACTGCTGCTACTGACTCCTGGCTCTGTTGGTTATGTTAATGGAAAAGGCTTTTATTGTTCATCAATTATTACAGCTCTTTTAGGTTAGTGGCTCATTTAGTATTCTAATTCTCTGTATTGAATCAGCTTCTGGGCCAATGACCCAATGATAATAACAATAGTAATGTAAAATGGGCTTTACATTGTTTTAGGTCACTTATCCCTAAAATAACCCTATGAAGGAAGTAACTGCTGTAGAGGAGAAAGCTGAGGTTAAAAGAATATAAGTAACTTATTCAAGCTCAGAGCCAGCAAAGGGCCGAGCTGTATGCTTAAACATAATACAATACAGTCTCTTCATCTTAGATCATTCAGTCTCCCTGAATGATCACAAATCTGTACCTCAGATCCAGCCCAGGCACTTCAACTCTCTTTATCATGGAATATGGTCCCCTGTCTGACTTTCCATCTCCACTTTCCAGGAAGGCTGGAGCAGCTTTCTTTGTCTGAGAGCTAAATCGGTTTCCAGGTACCAAGTCTGGAGAGTCTTGGGAACATGACATTCCTGTAATTTGTAGTAACTGGTCCAGCCCTCTCTGCATCCACCTTTCCTCAGCTCTGATTAAACCTCTCTCCCTGGGGGTTTGCAGGTATCTGTGTACATTAAGATCCCACTTTGATTTTTCAACAGCTGAATTTAGAGCTAGAAGAGGTCTTAGAAATACCTAGTCCAACCACCTCCTTTGACAGATGAGGAAGAACACATGTTCAATGTGAATACATTTTGACATTCACTTATAGTTGGCTCATCCCCCAAGGATTTTTTTTAAAAGATATATCTTTCTTTTTTAACTGGAGACACTATTAAATTGGCTAGAGTTCAAATAAACACGTCCTCCCCACATTCTCTCTCTCCAGATCGGCTTTCTCAGAGATGGAAGGCGCTACCTCTGAGACTGTTCAACACATGGGGCCTCTGTGCTCATGCCAAAAGTCCAGCAGTGTCTGGAACTGCCAAGGGGCAGCCCACCGAGGGAGAGCATTTTGAGACAGAGGGCCAGCTGCCTCATTCCGGGGGAATCTCTGGAAGAGAGCCAGCAAATAGTTGTGGCTTTGTGGACCTTCTTCAGGAGTCTTATGGGGCTGGAATCTGGCCATTATTTGGGGAGAGATGGCCCGGCCTATTCAAAGGGAATAGGAGGAGGAAAAAGGAAAATGAAATCTGTCTTGAAAACAATACACTCGAAATGTGAATGTTACCACCACCATAAATAAAATAAGGAACACGTACGACATCTCACAATAGGACAGAATTACATCCCATTTCCATCATGTGCCTCTTTTCAGTTTCCAAAATTTTTTAATTATGCCAAGACAGAGAGCCCTTTTTTGAGAGATGGAGCACCCCCGGGGCAGGGGTGGGGGCTGTTCTATCAGTGCGGTCAGTCAGTCAGTCAGTCTTGCCTCTCCTTTCCTCTTGGTGCATAATCTCTGAAGGAGGAACATTTGTGGAAGAGCTTTGAGTCTGGTAAGGACACATAACTCGTGAAAATATCATAGTTCCAGACACAACTGGCTTTACATCAGAACAATCGTTCCAGGGTAAACATTTTGTTTAAATATTAATCTTAAGTAAAGCCAGACACAAGAATACAGTCTTAATAACAAAGAAAGGCAGCAAAGTCCTCAAGTGAAAGGGAATTAATACATGTTTCACCAGACTGACAAACCCTACTGACACAGAATAGCAGCCTTAGGTCCAGGGACCCCCTATGGTCTTTTGGTTTTCAGATTTGATACACTGCCTTCATCTGTAATGCATACAGACCCAGCTTTTTTTTTTAATTTTTTAAATGTTTACTTATTTATTTTTGAGAGAGAGAGACAGAGTGTGAGAGGGGGAGGGGCAGAGAGAGAGAGGGAGACACAGAATCCGAAGCAGGCTCCAGGCTCCGAGCTGTCAGTACAGAGCCTGATGCGGGGCTCGAACTCACAAGCTGGGAGATCACGACCTGAGCCGAAGTCAGACGCTCAACCAACTGAGCCACCCAGGTGCCCCCCTTTTTTTTTAATTAGCCATTAGGGGCACCTGGGTGGCTGAGTCGGTTAAGCATTCGACTTTGGCTCAGGTCATGATCTCATGATTCGTGAGTTTGAGCCCGATATTGGGCTCTCTGCTGTCAGCACAGAGCTTGCTTCAGATCCTCTTTCCCTGCCCCTCTCTGCCCTTCCCCTCTTCTCTCTCTCTCTCTCAAAAATAAATAAACATAAAAAAATAGCCTTTATACTGATATAAGGAATAAATACTCTGTTTTTGTATATTAAGAATTTCTTCTTTAATATTTTTTCCCTGGCATTATAAAATTGTCACCTTAAAAACATCAGTACTGGGGCGCCTGGGTAACTCAGTCAGTGGAGCAGCTGACTCTTGATTTCAGCCCAGGTCATGATCCCAGGGTCATGGAATCAAGCCCTGCACTGGGCTCCATGCTGAGCATGGAGCCTGCTTAGGATTCTCTCTCTCTCTACCTCTGCCCCTCTCCCCAGCTCACATGTGCACACGCTCTCTCTCTCTCTGTCTCTCTCAAAACAAAAACAAAAACAAAACCGTCAGTACTAAAAGTCCTGAGATTTCAATGCCAATGGGGAAAGAGAAGGTATTTTAAAACAAGGAGGGATGATCTTCAAAGAATTCTCCAATGCAACTACACAAATAAAGGTATAACATTTGATTCTGATCTTGTCACTCATATTTGATTTTTTTCCTCTCCAATAAAGAAGGTTTGGGGTACCTGGCCAGCTCAGTTGGTTAAGCGTCCAGTTCTTGATTTCAGTTCAAGTCATGATCTCTTAAGCCCCATGCTAAAAGCACGGAGACTGCTTAGGTTTCTCTCTCTCCTTCTCTCTTTGCCCCTCCCCAGCTCACACATGCCTGTACACTCACTCTCTCTCTCAAAATAAATAAACTTGAAAAAAAAATGAAGAAGGCTTGCAATATAGATTAAATATATATATATATATTATATAGTATGTCACATATATTGCATGTAACAAATAAAAGTTAATACTGTTTGTCCCATGCTCTAATTTGCTATTAATGTCCAACCATTCATCACTGCCAGCCTGATCTCTAACAGTCACCAGGAAAATCCTACAAAGGGCTAGCTCGCCTGCTTATTGGGAATGAAATAGCACAAATGGTTCATGAACTAATAAATTGTGTAATTACTTTCAGGTCAGGGAGGATACTTAACAAAAAGCCAGTTTGATATCCCTCAGCACCAGGGATTTAAGTGAGAGAAAAACAGCTAATTGTAAAAGCTAGAGAATAGGACCTATGAGGAAAGCTAAAAGAAACAAGTTACTTAGCCTGGAAAAGACACAGCTGAAAAATGTTCTAATAAAGATAAACCTGCATATGTGAAAAGTAGAATAGATGATTGAGGCAAGGAAGAAAGAACAAGAGTAAAATGAGACCAACATAATGATGTCAGGGATTCAACACTGTAACCAGAAACTGAGAAAGAGTTGTTTCCTTCTTCCCTACCTTCCTTCCTTCCTCTCTTCTTTCTTTCTTCCCTTCCCTTCCCCACCCTCCCCCACTTCCTTCCACAGTGTGCACTAGGTATGTACTGTCAACAAGATACCTGCCTCAGCAGAGGCCAGTAGCCCTCTTTCCTGTGATGATTTCTGTGGACTTTAATCTAAAGACAAATTGGGAGTTAGCTTATTTAGGATTCGTATTTTCTTTTTAAGGGAAGCAGAGCAGGGTAAAGTGAAATAGGAAAAGAGCAGTATTCAAGCTTGGAACAGTCAGTGACTAGGCTCTGAGGTGAAACTGCCCATGGGTTACAAGTGCTAAGCCCCAGGACAGGCTACATGTGGATCTGGGAGACGGAAGAAGACAAAAACTAGCCATGAGCTTATCTCTTTGGTCACATAAGTCTAAACTGATCCAAGAAGTATCTGCAAATCACAACAAATAAATTATGATATTAAAATGTATGTATTTCCAGATTAGAAACTTTTAAAAATTTGTAGTCCTGCATGGGACAGAAAAAAAAGGTCACCTTTGTTTGGATGGGGAGGCCTGGGTGGTCTCACATGTAGGTAGAGAATATGGCTGCCTTTGGAGTATGACTTATTTCTATCACAAAAAAAGTTTACTTTTTCCTTCATAAAAGGAACACATGCTCATTATGTACAATTTAAGGAATGCACTGCCAATATTTTAGTGAATTTGTTTAAAATACGATTTTACACACATTAGAAGGGTCTCTCCCTGTACACACCCTCCCGCAAATCCCCAAGAATGAAATTCTTTCATTAGACTCTTTCCTTGAGTTAAAGTTCATAGTTAAAATCAAATATTGGGTCAGGAAGAAATAACATTAAATATTACCGTTATTAATACCTTACTTTGAATTAGTTTATTAATTTAAGCCTGAAGAACTGCCTTTAAAAACTTGAGAGGCCACAGAGGTGTTCAGGGTCCTGAGGGGTCTCTGGGAGGAGGCGAGGGAGCTCCATGCTACCATGGGGTCAGTTGTGGGCCTGGCCCTGCTGGGGACCCCACAGCCTGAGACAGTTCTTTTGGCAAATATAACAAATGGTCTTTGACTGACATGGTGCCCCCAAACTGGCAGCATCATGAACAGAGATGTCTGCAAACCCCAGGAGATAAAGCACTTTGGCTAGGATCATTTACTTATCATGACCCATATGGGACCTAGCACACTTCTGAAGCCACTTAACAGATGTTCTCATAGCATATGCTACATTAAGAAGTGCTTATAAGGTGGTTCAGAATTTCCACAACTCTCTCTAAAGATGATTTTGAAATTCTTTTCCTAAGCATTTTGAAACACATTCCCCTTAAACTGACCCATAGTACACCTCTACACACACGCCAGAGAGAATGTCAGCCTCGAGAGGCAGCATTTCCATAATGCACCATCAGCATCTTTGATGAAGTCTACACAATGCAAATTCCTGAAGTACTTTTACAAACACTTATCTTTCTCTTCAGGAGGACAGTTCGTCTTCATTCTTAGCAATCAAAATGTATTAACAGAAGGGCCTTGTAGGTTGTGATTCATCCTTTCTGAGGACAGCACTTAAGCTTTTTTTTTTGTTTTTTCTCCTCCATTCTCTCTCTGCCCTACATCCTCTCTGCCGTTTTTATTCTCGTGCATCTTTCCTTGTCCACAATTGTATATTCTTCTTTCCTACCTATGACGTAGGCCAGCACATGCTGCCACAGAGGAAGTAAAATAAGAACTCCTAGCTGGTGGCATTCTTCTGACCATCTGATGCCCTTCCACCTCTTCTACAGACCCCTGAGATGAAGCCAAAGTGTCTGTGGAGGGCTTCGAGTGTGGGCGGAGAGATTAGAGTCAGGGAATATGCATTTATTATAATAACAACAGCTAACACTTATGAAACACTTACTGTGTTCCAAACACTGTTCTACATGCTTTCCATTTATGTAAAGTTCCATACTTTAATACTTTTTCAGCTGCATACTTCAAAGCAGAAAACTGACTATGCTCCACGTCCAAACCCTGTCATTTGTATGACCTGCATGAAGAAATTTAGAGGCAAGCCTCTTCCCAACCAAACACTGACATGTTCCTCTATTTGCAAGTAAGTAAACACATACAGACATATATAGATATCAAAATGTCAAAAGAAAAAAGGCTAAAGGTAGAGAAAAGTAACACCAAGAAAAATGTTTTAAATATCTTAACTGAGGTTGTATTTCTTTTTTTTTTTTTTAATTTTTTTTTTCAACGTTTATTTATTTTTGGGACAGAG
Organism: Felis catus; assembly: GCF_018350175.1. Taxonomy (NCBI): domain Eukaryota; kingdom Metazoa; phylum Chordata; class Mammalia; order Carnivora; family Felidae; genus Felis; species Felis catus. The sequence continues at coordinate 172,578,808 of NC_058368.1, forward strand.
AGAGACAGAGCATGAACGGGGGAGGGGCAGAGAGAGAGGGAGACACAGAATCGGAAACAGGCTCCAGGCTCTGAGCCATCAGCCCAGAGCCTGACGCGGGGCTCGAACTCACGGACCGCGAGATTGTGACCTGGCTGAAGTCGGACGCTTAACCGACTGCGCCACCCAGGCGCCCCTGAGGTTGTATTTCTTTACATGTAGACCCTCCACAGGGTCTTTCCTTCCCTCTATACTATAACAAAAGGCCCTAAGGTAAAACAAGGGATTCTTCAGGAGATGAAAAAGAGTAACAATTCAACAACTAGCTTTTTAAATTCAATTTATAATTTATCCAGAACATTTACTTATGTTATCTTACCAGTCACTGTGACAACCCTGTGAGGCAGGTATCACCTATGTAATGTCCATTTTACAGATTAAGAAAATTGAGGTTTGTAACTGTCAAAGCATTTGCTCAAGCTACATACCAAGTGTTTCAGTTATCTACTACTATGTGACAAACTACCCCAGAATGTCATGGCTTAAAAATCGATTTATAATTACTCATGACTCCGTGGGTCAACCAGGTTGGCTTGGCAATTCTTCTGCTCCACAAAGCATCAACTGGGAGGTTGGCTGAGGCTGGAAAAATTGAGATGGCCTCACTGTCATGGCTGGCCATTGGCAGGGCACCTCAGTTCTCTTCCACTTGGCCTCTTCTCTTCCAAGATCTCTTTTTTCATAGTCTCTCTAACAGGATAGCCCAGACTTCTTTACATGGCAGACAAAAGAGGACAAAAATGGAACCTGCCAGGTCCCTTAAGGGTAGGCTTAGAAGTCACACAGAATCACTGCCACTGCCTTCTACTGGTCAAAGCAAGCCACGGCCAACCAGATTCAAGGGGAAGGAAGTAGATTCAGTCTGTTGAGAGAGAAGCCACATGCATGCACAGGAATGGGAAGAATCATGGGCAGCTATGTTTGCAGACAACTTACCACACTGTGAGGGGCATAGCTGGGACTCAGAAAGATCAGTAACGATGCCATTATGTTCAAGTCTAGGGTTATGGTTTCATTACATACCCATACACACGTGCAGGGGAGTAGTTCCCCACTTGCTCTCAGGTGGTCCTGGCATCATTGCAACTATGCCTTTATATGTCATTTATCTGGAAGGCAGAGATTAAACAAGGCCCATATGTAATTGTTGATTTGACTTAATGTGCCACATGCTAATGTTCTCAGTGACAAACAACTGGCCGAACAATGGCTACTCGCTGATGAATGTTAATGACAAAGAGCCACTTGGCAGCACAAATCAAGGGAAGAAGGTTGTCTATGTGACTGACTCATGGCCTTATTGAATTTTCTAGCTTCTAGACACATTTAGCAGTCATCCCATCAAACCCTCTCCTTTGACAGACACATTGTCACAGCTGAGATTCTTTTAGGCATGACACTCCTCCAGTGCCTAACTCACCTAACACACCCACTTGTCCCAGTCCTGCACGCACACGTGCACACACACACACACACACAATGCACACAGTTCAATTATTAAAAATGCTATAGAACAGTTAGTTTAAATAGGTGAAAATTAAAGTTGACACTTTTTCCCTAAGATTTTCACAAAGCTTGGGAAGTAACCAGAGCCACCATGGAGTGCCACAGTCTGTCACAACTGGTGCTTCACAAGCAGTCACCAAGCAGCGGTGGTTGTGGTTCTTCCACCTCCTTAGCCAAGGGCAATCCTGACGATGCCCTTTCTGTTTTTATGAACCATCACAAAAGGTGTTTTCCTCTTGTGTGAAAGCAGGCCTGATTTATAAGGGAATTTACAGGGGCACCTAGGTGGCTCAGTCAGTTAAGTGTCTGACTTCAGCTCAGGTTATGGTCTCATGGTTCGTGGGTTCAAGCCCCACATCAGGCTCTGTGCTGAGAGCTCAGAGCCTGGTGCTTACTTCAGATTCTGTGTGTGTGTGTCTCTCTCTCTGTCCCTCCTCTACTCACATGCTCACTCTCTCAAAATAAATTTTAAAAAGCATTTAAAAATTAAAAAAATTATATATATATATATATATATATATATATATATATATAATGAAATTTACAGTTGCCTCCCAGGTGTTTTATGTGTCTCCACAGTTAAACTGGATGGGACAAGAAGAAAGACACAGAAGAGACAATCTCTGGGGTAGGGGTGGTGCAGGGACTAATTTAAGAATTATTAAAGCAGTAAGCACTAAATATAAAATGAAGAATATTTTTTTTCCACGTTTATTTATTTTTGGGACAGAGAGAGACAGAGCATGAATGGGGGAGGGGCAGAGAGAGAGGGAGACACAAAATTGGAAACAGGCTCCAGGCTCTGAGCCATCAGCCCAGAGCCCGATGCGGGGCTCGAACTCACAGACCGCGAGATCGTGACCTGGCTGAAGTCGGACACTTAACCGACTGCGCCACCCAGGCGCCCCTGAAGAATATTTTTTAAAGAACAACCTAAAAAGCTGTTCATATCCCTCCTTACTTAAAAAGGATTACAAAAATAAATAAACAAACAAACAAATAAATAAATAAAAAGGACTGCTTTGCTTGTTTTTGTTTTCATGTAATTCAGTAGATTTTGTAGCAGAATCCAGGGCCCAAGGCAGATGGGTGGTTTCCTTGATCATATGTCATTCTTCTAGCTAGATATCAGTCATAATAAAACCTTAAGGAAGACTAACTGAGCTAAACATTTTTAAAAAATTTGGTGGGGGGGAATGCAAGCTGGTGCAGCCACTCTGGAAAACAGTATGGAGGTTCCTCAAAAAACTAAAAATAGAACTACCCAACAACGCAGCCATTGCACTACTAGGTATTTATCCATGGGATACAGGTATGCTGTTTCGAAGGGACACATGCACCCCCATGTTTATAGCAGCACTATCAACAATAGCCAAAGTATGGAAAGAGCCCCAATGTCCACCGATGGATGAATGGATAAAGATGTGGTATATATATATATATATATATATATATATATATATATATATATACACACACAATGGAATATTACTTGGCAATCAAAAAGAATGAAATCTTGCCATTTGCAACTATGTGGATGGAACTGGAGGGTATTATGCTAAGGGAAATTAGTCAGAGAAAGACAAAAATAATATGACTTCACTCATATGAGGACTTTAAGAGACAAAACAGATGAACATAAGGGAAGGGAAACAAAGTGATATAAAAACAGGGAGGGGGGGACAAAACAGAAGAGACTCATAAATATGGAGAACAAACTGAGGGTTACTGGAAGGGTTGTGGAAGGGGGGATGGGCTAAATGGGTAAGGGGCACTAAGGAATCTACTCCTGAAATCATTGTTGCACTATATGCTAACTAATTTGGATATAAATTTTAAAAAAATAAAAAATAAAATTAAAAAAAATTTTTACATTTATTTCTTTTTGAGAGACAGAGTGAGACAGAGTGTGAGCAGGGGAGGGGCAGAGAGAGAGGGAGACATCAAATCCTAAGCAAGCTCCAGGCTCTGAGCCGCCAGCGCAGAGCCCAACGTGGGGCCCAAACCCAACAACCGTGAGATCATGACCTGAGCCGAAGTCAGACGCTTAACTGACTGAGCCACCCAGGTGCCCCAACATTTTAATTTACTTTAACTATATCAACTGACTTCAAAGAGAGGATCATCAACAAAATTATAAGAGCATATAAATTCAAAAGATGCTCCTACACCATCCTCATCAACTGGAAATACTGAAATTTGTTGTATGAGAGGGACAGATATGCTGTTACACAGAATATATGAAAAGTATTAATCTGGGAGAGGAAATAATATGCACACACATAGATTTATACACTGAATAATATGAAGCAAATAATAACTGACTGAAATAAATTACATCCTGAGGATGTAGACATATACACACTCAGAGTTGTCACTCATCCTTCACTATGTGTCCATGGCCTCCAGAGTAAAATCCAAACCCTTTTCACTTGACAAACCAAGTATTTCATGTTGTCCCCTGCTTTCCACCCATTTGCCTCCTCTCCACACTGCCACGGCTCCAGTCCTACATGACTTCTTGCAGTCCCCAAGAGCACCGCAACCCCACTCTCTGGTATCCTTTATCCTCTACTCAGAAAAGCCTTCTTTGTGCCCAGCACTTGGCTCAGCTGACACCCCATGCTAGAAGGCTCCAGGTCCCTCCTTAACAAGCCAAGCCTGCAAGGCCACCTGCCGTCCTGCCTCGCTTTCCTCACCCTGCATGTTTGTCCTTCAGTGGGCCAGACTCCTCGCGGACAGAGGTGGCATCTTTTATCCTGCCTTCCCATCACCACCATCACCCTCCACCCACACTTGGCACATGGTAAGAATTCAATAAATATTATTTAGCAAGAGTGACTGGGTGGTTCAGTTGGTTAAGTGTCCGACTTCAGGTCAGGCCATGATCTCATAGTTCATGGGTTGAAGCCTCACATCCAGCTCTGTGCAGACACCTCAGAGCCTGGAGCCTGCTTCAGATTCTGTGTCTCCCTCTCTCTCTGACCCTCTCCTGCTCATGCTCTGTCTCTCTCTCAAAAATAAGTAACCACTAATAAAAGATAGATAGATAGATATTATTTAGCAAATAAGGTCATATGTCAGGGGTCTGTTACAACTAACATAATTTATATGATAGGCATTTACAATACATTTAATCCTCACAGCAGCCCTCTGAGGCAGAAAGTGCAACTCTGAAGGCCTTTTTCCAAATCTCTTAGAGTTAGATATGGTTTGAATTTCAGAAAGTTTTGAATTTTAGAAAGGCAGTATGTTGTGTTGAAGAGTATATATAATAGCCCCAAAGAGATTTGGCCAGCACTGATACTCATACATATATAATCACCTACAAACAATCAGAATCATATTCATACACATATGAATAATCACACTAAGTGATATAAATAAGGACAATAAATAGACTCTGGTCAGTTCACGTTAAGTTTTGCTTCCTAATGAGTTTGCAGTAACCTTATGAAAAAGCCGTCAGTTTTAGAGCTTTTTAGATTTCAGAAATACTAATAGAGGAGTATGGAGCTGCACAATGGTCCCTATATATTTTAGAAATGAAAAAACGGCCACAGAAGGGTTAAATTACTTGTCCCAAATCATACAGCTAATAAACTAGAATTCAATGCCCAACTCCAGAACCCTACACTTAAAATTTGTAAAAAGGTTAAATGATGTAGTATTTGATACACACAAAATAATACAGGTGACACATGTAAATTAATGCCTAATAATTAAAATAACAAAATGAAAATTAACCTGCTACCCAACTTACAGAGATGAATCCTGATCTTAACTACCACCTCCCTTGGGCACAGCACCCCTGGGCAACCTAAGTCTGAGTTATTTATACGGCTGTTACACAGGCTGAATTTTAATGGTTTTGAATGTCATGTTCTCGGGTGGGGCCAGGAGATCACGACAGGGAAATTAAGTCCTTTTTATAATATCAAGGGACCCATGAAGAAGGGAGGGAACAAAATCATACTGCTTCCAAGATGTAAAAATGATGCAATTTGAGGTATAAATGAACGAGGGTTTTTACAAGGCACCGCAGGTAAATATCTAATGATTTGTGAGACCAGAACAGATTGATATGTGCTGCTCAAGTAGGCCAGCATACTGGGAGCCAGGACTGTTCCTTGATCTAAGCTGCTGGGCCAATTAGAAGGAATTAGAGAGGAAGGCTCTAGGGGTTACCCAAAGAAAGAGTGCCCCAGCCCTGACCAGTGAGGGCCTGGTGTGGTTATCCACAGACAAACCCAAAGTGGCCTGGCTTAATAAGATCTCACTTTCAGGGGCCTGTGCACAGGAATTGACCAGAGGAATCTTCAACTCACCTACATCAAAGTTTAGAGGATGACAGAGCTTTCATTTCAGCAAAGTGGAACTGCCTTTGTGAGAAAATTACTGATTCACGGACCCTCATCCTGAAAACAAACATCCCAAAGTTGTCAGATACCAGCGGGTCCCAGATAGCTTGCTCAAGAAGATTCGGGCAAGCTGAGAGGTCCAAGACCAGGGCTGTGTGTGCTGTGTTGTGTGTGTGTGTGTGTGTGTGTGTGTGTGTGTGTGTGTGTGTGTGTATGAATGAAGATTCCAGAAAAATAAATCTTTTGGAAAAAAATCAGAATTCTGTGTTCGCAGAAACTTGTTTGACCTACATTCTTCTGCTCTCTGGTGGGGAGGATTTTGAAGCACCTTTTGTAGAAGTATCTGGTAATCATGGGCTACCTCAGAAACCTGTGTTGCTGTTGACCATTCAACCTTAGCTACCGCAAGGCAATCACTAATCTGGAAGTCAAAAGGCAGACGTGCTTCAAACAAAACTGGAGGACTCAGACATCTCAAAAAAAAAAAAAACAAAAAAAACAAAACTCAGAATCACTACGGGAAACACGCCTGTACACGCACACACACAAGCATACATCCACCTTGGTTCTAATCTGTGGGTACAGACAAAGCAGGGCTACACATCCTGGGCCAGGGAACTGGATTGTAAACATGTGCTCCTGTTCACAGGATATTTGGGAAGGCTGAGAAAAAAGGGAAAATAACTAAAGCCAGAGAGATTAAGCAAGTTACCTAAGAGTCCTTTGCATGAAACCAGACATAGTGTTTATACCTCAATGATAAAGAAAGAATAAAAGGGGAAAAAAAAGAAGCCTCCCAAGTGTTTGTAGCTTAAGTTATTTCTAGCCTTTCATTATTGCCACAGGTAGATTTGAGGAGTATCTTCAGGGAAGGGAACCTTCTTTCCATTGGAAATTCTTACAATCTGGAGGCAGGTAAGAGGCAAGACTGAGGCTCCTACACATCGTCCGAGGCACCTGTCAGTGTGGTTCCCCCAAGGGAAGAGGCACAGGAACTCTACGGGGGTGTGCTCATTTTTGAATCAACTAATATTTGCATCGGAGTCTCTTTTCCTGTGAATTTTCTCATCAGCATTCTTTCCTCTTTTCCTTCTCTTCCCCCTGAAACACATAACACACACACTGTGTCAGCAGCTCACCCCTAGTGGTTCGCAGAGCTAACTTCCAGCAACAAGGATGATGGCTTCACCCCATTAAGACCTGCGGGAGGACTGTGGGAGGCTGCACGCTGCTCCAGGCCCCTCTAACAGCCCCCCGCTCTACACTGTGTGCAGTGTGCCCAGAGCTGCAAAAGAAAGGATCCTTTTTTAAGCCCCTGCTTCTTATAAATGTAGCTTGTCACCTCCGAGCAAAATTTTGGAGACAGAGCTCGATGCCTTACATTTGGCTGCTGCTACCCCACACGTGGGGCTTCTGGACCTGAAGCATCTGCAACACCCGGGAGCTTGTTAGAAATGCCAAATCTTGGGGCGCCTGCGAGGCTCCTGCACGGCTCAGTGGATTAAACGGCAGACTCTCGATTTCCGCTCAGATCATGATCTTCCGCTCAGATCATGATCTCCCGGTTTGTGAGATTGAGCCCCGCATTGGGCTCCGCATGGATAGCCCAGAGCCTGCTTGGGATTCTTTCTCTGCCCCTCCCCGCCCCCCCATTTGTGCATGCATGCGCGTGCGCGCGCTCTTTCTCTCAAAATAAATAAATAAACTTAATAAAAGAAAGAAATGCCAAATCTCAGGTCCCACACCAGAACTGCAGAGCCAGAGTCTGCAGTTTAACAATCTCCCCAAATGATTTCTATGCACACTGAAATTTAACAAGTACTGGTTTCTGGAACTTTAGCACATTTATCCTATTTAAGAAACATAGTAACTATTGCAAGCCAAGCACTTTTTTTTTTATATGAAAGTTATTGTCAAATTGGTTTCCATACAACACCCAGTGCTCATCCCAACAGGTGCCCTCCTCAATGCCCATCACCCACTTTCCCCTCCCTCCCGCCCCCATCAACCCTCAGTTTATTCTCAGTTTTTAAGAGTCTCTTATGGTTTGCCTCCCTCCCTCTCTAACTTTTTTTTCCCCTTCCCCTCCCCCATGGTCTTCTGTTAAGTTTCTCAGGATCCACATAAGAGTGAAAACATATGGTATCTGTCTTTCTCTGTATGACTTATTTCACTTAGCGTAACACTCTCCAGTTCCATCCACATTGCTACAAAAGGCCATATTTCATTCTTTCTCATTGCCAAGTAGTATTCCATTGTATATATAAATCACAATTTCATTATCCATTCATCAGTTGATGGACATTTAGGCTCTTTCCATAATTAAGCCAAGCACTCTTAAAAACAGTAACTCACTCTTTCGAAAAGTAACTCATTTTCCATTCTGAACAACTCCATTTATAATAGTAAACTAGATAGGTACTATTATACCCCCATTTTACAGATCAGGAAGCCTGGGCATGAAAGTGTTAAGTAGTTGCCTAAGGTCACACAGCTGGTATATGATGGAGTTGGGATTAGAACTCCAGAATCCATTCTGAATGTCATAATCCTATGACATAGGCTGCCTGCCTCTTGGAGACATACAAGAAATAATTAGAACAGATATTAAAGAATAAACACTTTGCATCAGAAAAAAATACCCACAGGTGTTTAAAATAGCAACTATTCTAGAAGCTACAAATTATACTAGAATCCCAGAGAGATTCTTTGCTCCAAAATGATTTTTAATTCAGGAAGGGCTGCAAGAAGCAAAAAGCTTCTTTCCATTAGACAATCAGGCATCTACCAATACTACACTACACATTAACTAATTTAAATTTAATTTTTTTAATGTCTATTTATTTTTGAGAGAGAGAGGTGGGGGCGAGGGGCAGAGAGAGAGGGAGACACAGAATCCGAAGCAGGCTGTAGGCTCTGAGCTGTCAGCAAAGAGCACCACACGGGGCTCAAACCCACGAAGCGAGATCATGACCTGAGCCAAAGTCGGACACCTAACCGACTGAACCACCCAGGCGCCCCTTGAATTTAAATTTAAAAAAGAAGAGAGGGAGAGAGTCTTCTTGTTCATAAATATGGAATAACTCTTGATTTACTTTTTCCTTGAGCTCATTCATTAGAGTGTTGTAGTTTTCCTTATATATATCTTACACGTATTACATTCAATTTATACCTAAGTATTTCCATTTTTAGGTGCTAATGTAAATGATATAGTGTTATTTATTTCACATCCCACTTGTTCAATACTAGTTCATATGGAAGCACTTGATGAATATATATTAAACACATATCCTACAACTTTGCTGTAAATGCATACTAATTTCAAATTTTCTTTGTCAATTATTTTGGAATTTCTACCCTAAGTGATCATGTCATCTAAGAATAACATAGTTTTACTTTTCCCTTCTAAAAAAAAAAAAAAAAAAAAAGACAATCAGGCATCCAAGATAAGCAGGAGTGACAGCTTACTAAACAGAGGGCATACAATTAAATAACAAAAATGATTACACTTTAGTGATACATTTAAAAATGTTTTTTATAACGAAGTTCAGTCTGAATAGTAAAGTAAAAAAGTTTAACCCACATGCATGAGAACCTTCCCCTGCTAATGCCTACACAAGGCATTAGAAACTGAGAGAAGTAAATAAGATTTAAAAATTGGTAGTTTTCTTGGCTTGTCAAAGGCAGGTCAAAATACTTTAAAACTAGTTGCGGACCATCCACGGAGCTGGGCCTCTGGCCTTCTGGAACTGTCCATGTGGGGATGTGACTGCAGGTGACCCAGCCATTCACCCACTTTCGACTTCTGGGCCTTGCCTCCTTTTAAGACACCTCACAGCTCTGATCTCAAATTTGGGCAGACTTGGGTTTTCCTGGCTGCCTGTCTCGCAGTGTCCAGAGCAGTCCTCAGCAGAAACTGGGAAAAGCACTGCAGGCTGCAATCATTTCCTGAAGTCTCCAGAAAGTGGATTTCGCCTGAGTCAAAACAGTATCTTTAACATATCTGGAAATAGCATTAACAGTGTTGGATAACTATCAGCACAGACTCTTTGCATTTACTCAATCCTGAGCCTAGGCGGTACACACAGAGGATAAAGGGCAGTTACAGCAGATCTCTTCTCTAGCATCTCCAGAGTTGCTAGAGTTTTGAGAAACTTCTCAAAAAGGGTACTTTTTATGTTTATGGAAATAAATTGCTTATGCAAATAAAAATAAATGTACTGGTGGCCAGTTATACAAAACATGTACCTTTTTGGTATAATTCTAAGCAAAAGGGGTTACATTGATTTCTTTCCACAAATATTTACTAAATACCTACAATGTGCCAGGTTACTGAGCTAGGACTGAGCATTCAGCGGTGAACAAAAACAGACACAGTCCCTGTTCTCGCGGAGCTCGTGGTTGAGAGGGCCAGAAAGACGTTAATCAAGAATTCCCACAAATAAACATATCATTACAAACTGAAATAAGTGCTCTGAAGGCAAATAGATGAGAGGCCCAAAGAAGGCTGAAAGACAGCCCCTCAAGCTGAGCACACAAGTTCAGGAATAGCTGGATATATCCAGCTGCATGGGAATCTGCTGGGAATTGAGACCAGAACACAATGGAGAAACTGACATTCAATAGGGTGGTTCGTGGACGGAGAGCCAGGAGGAGACAGAACAAGATAAGGCAGGAGAGGAGGGAAGAGGTGGAACCTCTTAGGGCCTTTGTTGGCCAAGTTGAGGATTTTGCCTCGTTTGGAGGGATTTAAGCAGAGGCTATACGAGCAGGTTGGCATTTCAGGAAGAACTCTCTGGCTACAGTGTGGAGACTGGATTGGAGGAGTTCCTAAGGAGACACAAGACGTCAGCAAGTGGTATTTCAGTACTCTAAGTGAGAGAATTAGGGTGGTAGTAATAAAGACGGAAAATAATAGGACTTGGTGATGAAATGAATATGGGAGATGAAAAGGATGTCAAGAGTGATGCCAAGATTTCTTCCGGTTTGTGTATATAAGTGTACAGTGGTCTCATTCACTAAGAGAGCAAAACTGGAAGGTTAGATTTTGTGGTGAGAGACCATGAATCCAATAGTGGATCTGTAGAATTCGAGATGTTTTAGAAATACCTGGTGGGAGATGATATACAGGCAGTCGAGATACGCAGTTGAGTTCCTTGGTTATGTAGGTCTGAGACTCAGAAGGGAAGTCTGAGCTGGACATTTACTGGGGGAATCACTGGCATCTACAATGACAGCTGAAGCCGGAACAGGGGAGATGAGGCACAAATGCCTAGAGAAGTGTGACTCTTCAACCCTTGACTGCGGCCTCATGAGAGTCCCTAAAACAAAGGACCCGGTTACGCTGTGCTTGGATTCAAGACCCATGAAACTGAGATGATAAATATGTGTTGTTTTAAGCCACTGAGTTTTGGAGTAAGCAGCAAATAACTAAGACAGAAAGTAAAATTAAATTTCTATAGCGAGATAACTAGCATAATATATCAAGTTTTATATACACAACACACACACCATAGAATAATTAATTTAAAATGGTGATATATCTATATTTACATAGAAAGTTTATATGATATAGTTTATGAAAAAAACAGATTAAGAAATAGCATGCATAGTAAAATCCCATTTACATAAACACATGAGTGTTCTAGGATGCTTTGGGGTTTAAGTCAAAAAGACATAACTCACGCAGTCTTTAATAAAGAAATGTATTGAGGGGCGCCCGGGTGGCTCAGTCGGTTAAGCGTCCAACTTCGGCTCAAGTCATGATCTTACCGTTCATGAGTTCGAGTCCCGCACCAGGGTCTATGCTGACAGCTCAGAGCCTGGAGCCTGCTTCGGATTCTATGTCTCCCTCTCTGTCTCTGCCCCTCCCCCGCTCACACTCTGTCTCTCTCTCTCAAAAATAAATAAACATTAAAATGTTTTTAAATAAAGAAAAAATGTATTGGCTTATACAATAGGGAAGCTAGACTCAGGGTGGGTTTCAGTGGTTCAATCACAATCAAGGCTCTAGCTTTTTCTATGCTGTTCTCTCCTTTCAAAGTGTGGTTTTCATCCTAGTATTAACTTCCCTTTGGATTTGTGGGTGGCTGCTACCAACAATCAAGGGCACTTGTACCCTCTTCATGTCCATGTCCCACTTGGAAGGGAGGGAGAAAAGGAGTTGCTTCCAGAAACTCTACCAGAAGGATGTGGAAAACTTTTCCAGAAATCTCCAGCAAACTTTCTAGAGACTCATTAGTCCAAGTCGCATCAGATGCCCAATCCTAACACAACTGTTGCTAAGAGGCTGGGATTACCTTAGATCAATCAGGCTTCCCCTTACATTTGGAAGTGGAACCCTGCAACACCAGGGTTTCTTGTAGGGGGAGTGGCTGCCTGAACTTCTATTAGGGATCTGTTGGGAAGAAGAAAAGTGAGGATAGAAGGCATGGGGGCAGCTAATAATGGGCACTACATCACATTTGTGTGTGTATCTCTTTATGTGTTTACTATTTTGAGTGGATGAAATTAAGAATCTCATTTTCTTTTTATTTTTCCTTAGTGAATAATTTTTTTAATTTTTTTAATGTTTATTTATTTTTGAGACAGAGATAGAGTGTGAGCAGGGGAGGGGCAGAGAGAGAGGGAGACACAGAATCTGAAACAGGGTCCAGGCTCTGAGCTTTCAGCACAGAGCCCGATTCGGGGCTCGAACCCACGAACTATGAGATCAAGACCTGAGCCGAAGTCGGATGCTTAACTGAGCCACCCAGGCGCCCCTGAATTTTTTTTTTCAATTAGGCTCAGGGCATATGCAGCCCAATGTATTTAAACAATAATCTCCTTTCCACGAGCTGTTTATATGAGTTCTATGTTAAGCTTACGTGCTTATATTTTACTGGGGATGCAATTGCAGGGAAGCAAGAGTGAGGGGAAAATTTCGGTAAGTGAGGAAACAAAGCTGGGAGAACCAACACATGAGGGTGCACAACCAAGTTGACCATAGCTTTGAAACAGCTGGTTATTTGGTCTTACACAATGTCTCCAGAGAGGCCAGAGAAAGCTACTGCTTTCAGAATAGTTTCTCAGGGAGAAGGAGGAGTGACTTATTAACTGGTTCCTCCCATCTCCTCTCTCTCATCATTGCTGCCCCTCAGGGTGTGACCTCCATAATACAGCGATGTGCACCTGACTCTTCCAGGCAGCACAGAGGAAGCCAGGGCCTCTGCATGGTGGTCTCCCCTCATGTCAGTGCTGCAGCGGGCTCTTTGGTCTGCGGAGGGAGAAGGGAAGCAGGGAACAATGTGAGCAATCACTAGAGCCACCCTGGCTGAAGTAAAGAAAGGGGCCATAATCTAGAAGGGAAAATGAAGGTAAGTGACCATTCAGGGCCTTCTCCATATTCTTTGCAACAAACTCAGCCTTGACTAGAACATTATCCTCCTATAAAGCCCAACTGGTTATTTTTCTCCTTTCTGGAAACTTCCTAAGCACATTGTACTTTTCCTTGTTTCTGGTCATGTGTGTACTTACTACATAAGACCAAATACTCCTTAAGGGCAGGAATTATAACACACCCGTCTTTGTATTCCTCCATGCATACAGCAGGCATTCAATGAATGTCTAAAAATGAAAAAAAATATATATATATATTATTATATATCATATATCATATATCATATATATTATATATATGATATATTTTAGAGAGAGAGAGAGAGAGAGAGCACAAAGGGGGGAGAGGGGCAGAGAATCTTTTTTTTTTAAGCCTATTTATGTATTTTGAGAGAGAGTGCACATGCATGTGCACAAGGTTGAGGGGGCGGGCATCCAACTCACCAACCATGAGATCATGACCTGAGCCGAAATCAAGAGTTGTATGCTTAACTGACTGAGCCACCCAGGCACCCTAGAGAGGGAGGATCTTAAGCAGTCTCCACACTCAGCATGAGCCCGGCGCAGGACTCAAACCCACCACCTTGGGATCTGACCTGAGCCAAAATCAAGAGTCAGACACTCAACCAACTGAGCCACCCAGGAGCCCCTAAAAATCAGTATTCTTAAATTCACTCTCCTATGCTAGTTCTCAGAGACTATGAGTACTGAAGAGTCACAAGGAAATCTAGAAAGTGACAAACCATTGTGAATAGTAATCATTCCTTTAAGGAAACCTGTGTTTTATATCAAAACAGGGAGGGGGCTGTAACAAATTAGCTTACAAGATCAAAAGACAAAATCTTCTGTGATTTTCTTATCCCATGTTATTTCACAGATGGTAACACTGGAAGCATGGAAGCATACAGTTAGGTTAACATGGGCATAGGAGCATTTCTCTATTTTAGGAATGACAAAAACCAAAATCCTATCTTGTGAGTGTGGCAGCAGCAACATATTTTTATCTTAAAGTAGTAATAATCCATCAGTTCATTCATTCAACATTGACTTAGCATCTATGTACATATGGCATCTATGTACAAAGGGATGGTGTTGGGTGGTGTGAGAGATACAAAGGCTCCGTTGCTATATTCATGAAGCTTACGATCTGGCAGGCAAGCAGAGTTAAATTGCAATTACTATAATACAAGTTAGGATTGGGCAAATTCCCTTATTTTTATTCTATCATTACTTTAATGTTTATTTTTGAAAGAGAGAAACACAGAGTGCAAGTTAGGGGGGTGGGTTCAGAGACAGACAGACAGACAGACAGAATCCGAAGCAGGCTCCAGGCTCTGAGCTCTCAGCCCGGAGCCCAATGCGGGGCTCAAACTCACAAACCATGAGATCATGACCTGAGCCAAAGATGGATGCTTAACCAACTGAGCCACCCAGGTGCCCCTCTATCATTACTTTAAAATGTTAGTTTGCTGTGAATACCCAGTAACCAGAGAGGAATAGCCTAAGAAAAGTGAGATATAAATATTAATTTGAAAATCTTCTCTTTCTAAGCATTTATATACCCTGAAAGAGTCAGGATGGTACCATGTGGACAACTATCCATCAACTTTTTAGTAGCTAGGAAACAAAAGTGAGAATAGCTTTTAGTTTCACTTCATCTCATAACCTGTACTTAGGGATGGACAAAAAAACCTAACCAACAGTTCATTTCTTTTGAAAATACTACTTACTAGATGGTATTAAAGGCTATTGGATGAAAACATCTATTAATGTAGAGAAACTACGGATTCATCAGGGCTAGTTGATAAGCAAACACCAGTTGCCCAACAGAGACGAATTTAAGCAGCATGAATATGCTACCACTAAAATTCTATTAACTGGGACCTTTAGTCTACAAAACGAAGATGTTTCTGTCCTGGAAAAGATGTTAAAATTATTTTACAGAAGAAGAAACTGATTAGAAACTGATTGTGTGACTTGCTTAACATCTCATAACTAGTTAGAGGCAGGGGTGCTGAATTCCCATCACACTGGTATGTTAGATTAATGCAAGAATATGTATGGTAAAATGCACATGATATGCATTTTCAAATATAAATTCCTCAGCTTCTTCTGAACTGGACAAATCCTGAAAAATCTTTTTCTAGGGGAGCCTGGGTGGCTCAGTCAGTTAAGCATCTGACTTCAGCTCAGGTCATGATCTCGCAGTTTGTGAGTTTGAGTCCCGCGTCAGGCTCTGTGCTGACAGCTCAGAGCCTGGAGCCTGCTTCGGATTCTGTGTCTTCTCCTGTCTCTGCCCCTCCCATGCTCATGCTCTGTCTCTCTCTCTCTGTCTCTCAATAATAAGTAAACATTTAAAAAAATTTTTTAATCTTTTTTCTAAAAAGTCTTAAGTGTTTAAAATTACTATTACCCAATGAACACTTTTATTTATTTATTTACTAAGTTTCTATTAAATGTTGGGCACTATGGTTACAAAGACAAAAGACAAGAAAAATACAGTCTCTGCCTTAAGCATGTTAAGTATCGAGAGGAAGGAAATGGAAACAGTGAAAATATGAAATGTGAGCAGTGCTGGCCTAGTAGTGTGTGTAAGATCCTGAGGCATCAGAGAACTTTCCAGAGAAAGAGCTACATAAAAACTGAGTCTAGAAAAAAATAAGAAGGTGCTCATTAAGTAGACAAGGAAGAGAGAAGGACACTTACAGAAGGAGCTGTGTGCGCTAAGCATGATCCTTGGAACAGCTGGGCAGGCATGCTGGAAGGTGGACTGTGGCAGGTCATGCTGAACAGAGATACAGTCACTGTGCCAGATGGCCAAGGGCCTTAAATTAAATGCCCCTAGAAGGAGTCTGAACTCATCCATAAGGAATGGGCAACTGTTGAGGGATTTTAAGAAGGGCTTCCTGCTTAGTTCTAGAAAAATGTTAGAGAAAAATGACTTTCGTGTCCATACAGAGAGGCCTGGACAGGCTGAGCCTACAGGTTAGAACACTAAGACAATAACTGTGATTAGGAATGAAGGAACTTGGGAACCAAGAAGGTGGAGGAGGATGAGTGGCAATGATGTCACTTTGAGTGGCATTTTGCTTATAATACATATAAAACTGCCAACACATTTTTTAGAAGAATAAATACTTTCCCAACAATATTCTCACATTGATTTTCATCCTATTTAATATCATAAAATAAACTCAGGTTAAGAATCTGTAATACATAAAATTGTCATGCTAATGCCATTACCTAAAGGCATTAACCTCAAATGTAGAATGTTCTGTCAAGCTTGTTATTTCCCGGGCAGAAGTTCTAAATTTTTGTAAATAACTGAAAAAGTCTGACATTTTAAGGAAACGCAGCCACATTTTTACGAAAATACCTTTACCCCACCTATTTTCTTAATTCTTTCATCTGTATCATTCTTTCATATTTGCATACGCTGATGTTTTAAACAATAGACAACATGTATAACCAAAGGCACTTGCCATTATGTTGAAGAGATGCTTAATTAACACCAAGTCTAAAATGAAATGTGTTTTCAAGTATTTTCTACATTTATATTAGCTGTTGTGAATATAAAAATAATAATAGTAATGAACACAAAGTTCATCTATCTAGAATTTTTGGAGCACAAATTTCACAACTACATATTCAACTGAGGCTACACTTAAACTCAACTAACACCTGTCCCATCAGACAGACACATGTAACGCTTATTGGTCAATCCCAAAACGTGTTCCATTTACATTGTCACCTCATTAGGAATCCAAATGTTTGAAAAATGACTAGGTCCAGGATTCTTTACCCAGGCATGCTTACCCAACTTTTTTTCTCCCATCAGGTAAAGTCAGCAATAATCAATGGCATGAACTGAGTAATTACTCATTTGCATATTTAAACTGACATTTTGAAATGACAATGAGAAGCTGACAATTAACCGTTCTCTAAGGAAATGCCCTTTCTCTCCATATGGTTTCTACTCTGGGACTAACACTTCAAGGGGTTTTTCAATCTGCGGAACAACAGAGAGTCTCCCCAGCTGAGACTCCCATGGAACTTCATTTAGCATGCAAATGTCTCACCTTCTGTACCAAGTATTTAAATGCCATTCCCACTTATGCTAAGAAGCCAGTTATAAAATGAAAATTCATCCTCACCATAGATCTTGGGTAAATTAAACAGTAAAGAAATTTAAAGCTTTGGGGAAAATACATTTTCTTGTGTTAGCCTGGCAGCATGTATGATGGAAAAGGCCCTCAAGTAGGGCCACAGATTCATCCTTCCCCCAGAGGCTTTGTTATCATAACCCCTTGTCTTAAAATAGAGATGTGACTTCCTATTGCAAGGATTACATGAGATAAAGTGTGGACTAACTGATTATAAACTATAAAGTCTTCCATAAATGTATGCTATTATTTAATGTTTTATTTGTTTTTGAGACAGAGAGAGACAGAGCATGAACAGGGGAGGGGCAGAGAGAGAGGGAGACACAGAATCCGAAACAGGCTGCAGGCTCTGAGCTGTCAGCACAGAGCCCGACGCGGGGCTCGAACTCACGGACTAAGAGATCATGACCTGAGCCGAAGTCGGACGCTCAACCGACCGAGCCACCCAGGCACCCCTGTTATCTAGACATTCACTAATATACTGACTGACCAAAATAAAAAGACTGTAAAATAAAAATGTGGGCTAGAGGAAAAAAACCAAAAATACCCTGAAAAGATAAAGTTGCTAAAAATGCATGCGAACAGATTTGATCTATAGATTCAATACAATCTCTATCAAAAATCCCAGCTGCTTGGGTTGAAGAAATTGACAAGCTGCTCCTAAAATTTGTGTGGGAACTCAAGGACCTAAGAATAGCCAAACAATCCAGAAAAACAGAATAAACAGTTGGAAGGATTCAAACTTTCTGATTTCAAAACTTAATGACAGAGCAACAGTAACCAAGACAGTGTAGTACTGGTACAAGAATAGGTATCAATATCAATCAAAAAGAACTGAAAGTGCAGAAATAAACTGTTACATATATGCTCAATTGATTTTTGACAAGAGTGTCAAGAAAACGAGAAAAGAGTAGTCTTTTCAACAAATGGTGCTGGGACAGTTGGATATCCACATGCAAAAGAATGAACCTGGACATCTTTTCACACCACCTACAAATATTAACTCAAATGGATCATAGACCTAAATGTGGGAACTAAAACTATAAAACTCTTAGAAGAGAACATAGGTGACCTGGGATTGCAAAGTCTCCTTGGATATGTCACCAAAACCCAAGCAACAAAAGGTCACAAAATGTATGATTCCATTTGTATGAAATGTCCATAGTAGGCAAATCTTTAGAGGCAGAAAGTAGATTAATGGTTGCTTAGGGCTGGGAAGATCGGGGGGAAGATGGAGGAATACTGCTAAACGATACAGGGCTTCTTTCGGAGTGATAAAAATGTTCTAAAATTGATTATGATGATGGTTGTATAACTATCAATATACCAAAAACCACATTGAATTGTACACTTAAAAATTTTAATGTTTATTTATTTTTGACAGAGAGAGACAGAGAGACAGAGCATGAGTGGGGGAGGGGCAGAGAGAGAGGGAGACACAGAATCCAAAGCAGGCTCCAGGCTCCGAGCTGTCAGCACAGAGCCCGATGCGGGGCTCAAACTCACGGACTGCGAGATCATGACCTGAGCCAAAGTCAGATGCTCAATGGACTGAGCCACCCAGGCGCCCCTTGAATTGTACACTTTAAATGGGCAAATTGTATAGCATGCACGGTATAGCTCAATAAAGCTGTTAGAAAATATCTGAAAGACATACATGTGAAAAGCAGCACCGAACAGTGAGTGGTCAAAGCCCTCATTTGAGAACCAGAGATATCAGTTGAATTTCGGGTCTTGCTAGTGTGGAATCTTGAGCAAATAGCAATATATATCCCTGAGCCTGTTTTTCTCATCTTTAAATTGCATGTAATAATAATTCTTTTTTCAAAGGGGCTATTATGAATAGTAATTGAGGTCACATATACAAAGTGCTGATTTAGCGTACAGCCTAGCACATGGTAAGCACTCAATAATGTTAGCTGTTTAAAAAAAAAAAGATATGTGGGCCTGTAGGTAGTAACTTAAAAATAGTAACATATTGTTGTAAATGTTATATAAAATTATTTATATGTAAACTTAATAAACAGAGTGCTTCCAAATAGGCAGACCCACTTTAAGACACTCAAAAAGAAAAATCACAACTCCACTTCAGGTCTTTAGATAATCACAGAGACTGGACTTACTTTCCTACCTAAACAACCAGAAATCCAGACAAAATATGAGAAATAATAATTTCCAGACATTATATAACAGCACAAGACTACAATCCCTGAGTAAAGGTAAACCAGCAAGATGAGTCTATAATTATACCAACTTACTGCCTGGGGGCAATTTACAGGCTGCAGAACAGGAGAGGGAATCCATCACCCAGTGGTCCCACTGAGTTCAGGAAATCCAAGGTGGATAGAACTTGTGGTACAGAGGGAAGATGAGGGAATGTCTCAGAAAGAGAGCTCCAGAGATCTGCAGAGGCCAAATTAACCCTAGACTAAAGGCTATTCTGATACTGCCTAACAAAGCTTAAAGGCAAGCTCCCAAAAGATCCAAAGTCAACAGCATGCCAGAACAAGGTAAAGGAACACAACAAAAGCCAGAACTCAACAAGTTATAATGTCCTATCTCCAACCAAAAATTATCAGGTATACAAAGAAACAGAAATATGTCCCATAGGCAGTAAAAAAATTAATCAATAGAAATAGACCCAGAGGGGCACTTGGGTGGCTTAGTCGGTTGAGCGTCTGACTTCAGCTCAGGTCATGATCTTGTGGTTCATGGTTCAAGACCCACATGGGCTCACTGCTGTCAGCCTGTCAGCGCAGAGCCCACTTCAGATCCTCTGTCCCCCTCTCTCTGTCCCTCCCTGGCTTGTGCTCTCCCAAAGAATAAATAAATTATTTTTAAAAAGAAACAGACCCAGAAATGACAGAAATGATGGAATTAATAGATAAGGAAGTTAAAGTAGCTATTATAAATACTCTCCATATATTTAAATGGGACTCCTAGAAATGAAAAATACAATGAAATATGAATGGGATTAATAGCAGCTTAGACACTGCAGAAGAAAATATCAGAAAATTTGAAGATATAACAATAGACACTATCCGAAAGGAAACACAGAAAGAAAAAAGATAGGGGAAAAAGTTAACAGAACCTCAATGAGAAGTGGGCAAATATCAAGCAATCTGATATGTGCATAATTGGAGTCCTAAAAAGAAATTAGAGAAGGGACAGAAAAGATGTTTGAAAAAAATAATGGCTGGTTAATTTCCAAGTTAGATGAAAATTAAATCTACAGACTCAAGAATTTCAACAAACCCCAAGCAAGAGAAAACACAGATGAGTGTTTTATCATCTCACTTTATAGGTAAGGAAACTAAGACAGAGGCAGGGACTCGTACCAAGTCACATAATTACTTAGTAGCAGAGCCTGGGGTGAACCCAACTTTCCTGACTCAGATCCAGGGCCCTTTTCACTATGTTGCAGAGGAATAACATCATCTGACTTACAATAAGTCACCTGGCTGCAGTATGCATAATCTGAGTGTGTGGAGGGTGGAGGGGGCAAGGGCAGAAGGAGGAGCCTGTTGTACTAATCTCAGTGTGAGATGGGTGATATATTGTACCTAAGTAGGAAGGTGATGAAAAACTGTCAGGGTGAAGCTATACATATATTTTTTATATATTTATTCTTGAGAGAGAGAGAGAAAGGGGAGGGGCAGAAAGAGAGGGAAAGAGAGAATCCCAAGGAGGCTCCACACTGTCAGCACAGAGCCCAATGCAGGGCTCAAGCTCAAAAACTGTGAGATCATGACCTGAGCCAAAGTCAGACACTTAACCAACTGAACCACCCAGGTGCCCCCAAGAAGCTATATTTTAAAAGCAGAATTGGTGGGTTAGTTGATGGACTGAATGTACTGATAGAAAAGAGAAGAATGCAGGATGACTTTATTTTCTGATTTGAGCAACTAGCAAGGGAAAAGACATTTACTGTAATCAAGAAAACAGAGGGAGGAAGAGTTGGGGAGGGGAGTCAGGAATTTTGTTTTGTACATGCTGCGTTTGAGATGTCTTCAGACATGTAAGTCAAATATGCAGTTACTGCATATTCCTGTCTTAAATTCAAGGAACAGGTTGTGGCCAGTGATATGGAAAGATCATAAATGTGGTAGACAAATGACTCAAGTTTGGGAAGTTCTAGGTGACATGATTCTTAAGAATCTTTACATGTGAAAAAATTGTGATTCAGGAAATACTGCGTATCAGAGTTGGTTCTTCTGGATGACTGGGTACAAAATTTGTCCCACTCAAAATTTTCTCCCTCATATTAATTATAATGGATTTCCTTTTTTCCCCTCACTTAGGTTCAGTTTGTGCCTTTCCGAGTGACGTTATGGTTTGATTATAGTTTTAAAGCTTTCAATATTATTCAGTTTCTTCAAAGTTTGGCTTTGGTTATACTCTTCTTTGAATATCACCAAAGACTCTCTTTTTAAAATTGTGGGAGCAGGTCACCTGGTGGAGCGTCTGACTTGATATGGGCTCAGGTCAGAATCTCACGGCTGTGGGATCAAGCCCTGCCTCAGGCTACCTGCTGAGCTTGGAGTCTGCTTGGGACTCTCTCCCTCTCCCTCTCTCTTCCCCTGCCCCGCCTACTTGGCACTCGCTCCCTCTCTCTCTCTCTCTCTCTTAAAATAAATAAATAAATAAAACTTTTAAAAAATTGTGTTCCAGAGTTATCACCTTTAAGAATAATCCTTATGTCATGGGATCTACCTGGCCATGACACAAGGAATCTAGAAGGCATAGTCTTTCTACTCCATTTACCTTCTGTTTAAGTGTCTCCTGTAACTTTTAAAGCCAAATGACTCCTCTCTCTACCCTCCCTGAACCATATTTCTGCTAACTGTCCGGGGGAAGAATAATAGAGTCTGTTTATTTGCAAGTCTGTGGTTCTTTAAACATTACAGTAGTCTCCATTTGACCTGAAATCCTCTTGTTGTAGTTGCTGTTATTGTTCACAGAAGATGAAGCAAAATGTTTGCAAAGCAATTCTAGTTCATACATTTCACTGATAATTCCACTTTTGACTCATTCTTTAGTAATACAGTACATGGAACCATGAATGTGTTTATTCTAGCATTATATAAAATACTGTATTTCAAACTTCTAAGATGCATAGTTTAATATTGTGAAATCTGAATGTTTCTTATAATTCTGTTGGCCTGGCGCTGACACAGTTATGATTGCTTGTGTAGTGTGAATCATGTTGTTATTCCCGGTAACATGACTAGCATAAGTCAATAAGAATTCTTAAGGAAGCATAACTCTCATGCTTCCTTAAGAATTCAAGTCCTGGCTACTTCCATTGACACCTTCTGGTAAGTCCAGAAATACCAATGTCAGTAATTGCAAAAAGGTGTCAGCATCTTTTTTTTTTTAATGTTTATTTTTGAGAAAGAGAAAGAGTGTGAGCAGGTGAGGGGCAGAGAGAGAGGGAGACACAGAATGAGAAGCAGGCTCCAGGCTTTGAGGTGTCAGCACAGGCCCAATGTGGGGCTCAAACTCATGACCAACGAGATCATGACCTGAGCCAAAGTCGGACACTTAACTGACTGAGCCATCCAGGTGCCCCAAAAGGTGTCAGCATCTTAAATGACAATCCTGTAGCAAACAGTGGGGCCTCCTTTAAAGAAATGCTGCATCCCTGAATGTTTTGATGCCGCTGAGGCTGATACTGGATATTAAAACCCAACATCAATACTCTGAACCAAAAAGTGATTTGGAAGACTTGCACTTTAATTGTGAAGAAGTTTTAGGATCATTTTGAACAATATGATAGCCTATTCTCCTTTTTTTATGTATGCACAAGAGTAAAATATAAAATCTATGACTAAAGAAGTTTAAGGCAGAACTTCCAATATAAATAAAATTAAAAATCTATTCAATGATCTGTATCTTATCATAGTGTGACTGATACAGAAAACAATGTGTGTTCCAACCTGTATCATCTTAGATTTAACAAAATTTCAAAGCAAATAACTGGAAACAATCTAAATGTCCAACAACTGAAGGATAATCAAATAAATTGAATAAATAAATAATGGGATATTATCATTACAAATCACATTTTCCAATCTTTTTTATTTTGATGATAGCGTTATTGAGATATAACCCACTTACCATAAAATTCACCCATGTAAAGTGTACAATCCAATCGTTTTTAGTATATTCATAGAATTGTGGAACTATCACTACAACCAACTTCAGAAGATTTTCATCATTTCAAAAAGAAATCCCGCACTCTTTAGCTATCGTCCTCCCCCAACCCTAAAGCAATCACTAATCTACTTTCTGTCTCTATAAATTTGTATATTCTGGACATTTCATATAAATGGAATCATATATTATATGGTCTTTGGGAATGGACCCTTTCACTTAGCATAACACTTTCAAAGTTCATCCATGTTGGGGCACCATGATGGCTCAGTCGGTTAAGCATCCGACTTCAGCTCAGGTCGTGCTCTTGCAGTCTGTGAGTTTGAGCCCCACATCAGGCTCTGTGCTGATAGCTCAGAGCCTGGAACCTGCTTCAGATTCTGTGTCTCCCTCTCTCTCTGCCCCTCCCCAGTTCACCCTCTGTCTCTCCCTTTCTCTCTCAAAAATAAATTTTAAAAAAATTTAGAAAAAAGGTTCATCCATGTTGTAGCAGGTGTCAGTAGTTCATTCCTTTTTATGACGGTGTAATATTCCACTGTATGGATAGATCATATCTTGCCTGTTCATTCATCAGTTGATAGGCATTTGGGTTGATTACATCTTTTGACTATTATAAATAATGTTTCTGTGAACATTCATGCATAAGTTTGTGTGAGGACATATGTCTTGAGTTCTCTTGCATATATACCTAGGAGTAGAATTGCTGGAATATATATATGGGAATTCTATGTTTAAGTTTATGAGGAACTACTAGACTATTTTCCAAAGTGACTGCACCTTTTTACATTCCTACCAAC
This sequence comes from Felis catus, assembly GCF_018350175.1. Classification (NCBI taxonomy): domain Eukaryota; kingdom Metazoa; phylum Chordata; class Mammalia; order Carnivora; family Felidae; genus Felis; species Felis catus. Next base: position 172,603,207 of record NC_058368.1, read on the forward strand.
AGTGTATGAGCATTCTGGTTTCTCCACATCCTTGCTAACACATGTTATTATCTGACTTTTTGATATGGCCATCCTACTGGATACAGAGTAGTGACTCATTGTAGCTTTGATTTGCATTTCCCAAGTGGCTAATGATGTTGAGCACCTTTTCATGTGTTTATTGGCCATCTGCATATCTTCTTTGGAGAAAAGTCTATTCAGACCCTTTGTCCATTTTTAATTGGGTTATTTATCTTTTTATTATTGAGTTATAAGAGTTCTTTATATAATCTATATACAAATTCCTTGCCAAATATATGATTTGTAAATATTTTCTCCCATTCCTTGGGTTATCTTTCACTTTTCTGAGAGTGCCTTGTAAAGCACCAGTTTTAAAAATTTTAATTAACCCCAATTTATCTACTTTTTCTTTTGTAGCCTGTGTTTTGGTGCCATATATAAGAATCCATTACCAAATCCAAGGTGACAAAGATTTTGTTCTATGTTTTCTTCAAAGAGTTTAATGGTTTTAGCTCTTAGCATTTAAGTTTTTGATCCATTTTGAGTTCATTTTTGCATGTGAGGTAGGTGAGGACTATATACATTTTGTATATGAGGAATATATACACTTTTGTATGTGAAGAAAGTGTCCAAGCTCATTCTTTCACATGTGGCTACCAGTTGCCCCAGCACCATTTGTCAAAAAGTCTCTTCTTTCCCTATTTCACCCCTGAATTTGAAACTCTTATCTTCACACTCCTGTTAAAAATAAATTCACTATAGTGGGGTGCCTGGGTGGCCCAATTGGTTAGGCATCCAACTCTTGATCTCAGCTCAAGTCTTGATCTCAGGGTCATGAGTTCAAGCCCCACATTCAGCTCTATGCTGAACATGGAGTCTACTTTAAAAAAATAAAATAAAATAAAAATGAATTCACTATAGACACATGGTTTGTTTCTGGACTCCCAGTTCTATTTCATTGATTTATAGGTTTATCCTTTTGCTACTACCACACTGTCTTGATTATTGTTGCTTTGCAGTAAGTTTTGAAATTGAGAAGTGTGAATCCTCCACCTTGGTTCTTCTTTTTCAAGGTTGTTTTGACTATTCTGGGTCACTTGAATTTCCATATGAATTTTAGGATCAAATTGTCAATTTCTGCATAAAATGGCAGTTTGGATTTTGAAAACGGTTGCATTAAATCTGTAGATCGGCTTGGGGAAGCACTGACATCATAACAATATTGAACCTTCCTATCTGTGAACATGGGATGTCTTTCCTTTTATCCAATCCTTTTTAATGTACTAGAGGAATAATATGATGTAGCTATGTCACCAGGAAAATAGAAATATTTCTTGGTTATGGGATAACGGATAATTTTTATTTTATTTTTAAACATTTCTGTATTTTCCCATTTGTCAACAAAGAATATCTTTTATATAACCAGAAAGAAGTTATTTTTAAAGGAAAATATTCTTTAATAAAATACACTTACATTTAAAGTACTTTATAAACATGGAATATGCTTGGAAATGAAAATGCTTGAAAGATTTTTCAAAATTCATGAACATACCAATCTTTATTCTTGGTCATTTCTTCATCAGAATTTACTGATTGTATGCTGTACGGCAAATACTGCACTAGATCCTGAGTGTACTGTTTTTTTTTTTTTTTCAAAGTTTATTTTTGAGAGAGAGAGAGAGAGAGAGAGAGAGAGAGAGAGAGATGGAGCATGAGTGGGATGGGGCAGAGAGAGAGAGAGAGAGAGAGACACAGAATCTGAAGCAGGCTCCAGGCTCTGAGCTGTCAGCACAGAGCCTGACACGGGACTTGAACCCACGAACTTTAAGATCATGACCTGAGCTGAAGTCAGACACTCAACCGACTGAGCCACCCAGGCACCTCCTGAGTGTACTGTTTAAACAAAATAAGCATAATTCCTACCGTCATGAAGCTACAACTAGTGGGAGACTGACAATGAACAGGCAAACAAGGTAGGAAATAGAAATGCAATTACAAGTTGTAAAGAGTACTTTGGAAGAAAGCCCTTAGTACTATGACAGAGGATATTGGTGGGGAAGAGCTAACCTTTGATACAGTGGTCAGGAAAGCTCTCTCTAAGACACCAACATTTCAGCTGAGGCTTGGCAACTAGATACAAAGGTAAATGGCGGTTTTTAATATTTGTCAAATGTTCAAGATGGCTTCTTAAAACTTAAAGGTAAAAATAAGCTTTACAATTCCAAAGGGAAATTAATCTCAACAAATAGAGTAACCCCACCACCTCCTATACCACGATAAATAGGGTCCAAAAAATTCAATACCATAAAATGTGGGGTTAAGTCATCGTAGTTAATGAAATGACACTATACAGTCCCAATCCTACCCTGTCCAAGCTGCAATTTGGCTCCACCTAACAGTAGTTGTCAGTTCCAGCTTAACTATCCATGGGGATTATTCTGGGTCCTGGTGGCAGGCTGGAAGTTCCTGGGCAGAGGCAGCAAGTCCAGGAATCTCCAGTTAGCTGGTGCCTTTTTTGTCAGCCAGCTAAGGAAGCTTGGGCCAAGAGAATATTGAAGATTCAAAGCCCTACCCTTTACTTCCCCTCTTCCTGAAGTGATGTGCCCTGACATTTCCCCTCCTGGTCTCAATCTATCTTCCACTAGCCTTCCTCTAAACATGAGACCTCCAGCCCACTCCTGTTTGAGAATGAGAGTTAAGCAAAGGACCAAAGCCAATATAGTTGAATGAGGGTTACCATGGAAGTTTTATTCTATGTTTTGGTTGCTTCTTGCCTACTCAATATTCATTCCCTGCTCTTAGTAACAGAACTCAGATTTTGTTTAGGAGGCAATGTGACTAATCAAATTAGATGCTTCCTTGAACTCTACTGAAAGTCACCATGGTAAGGTGATATAGTTTGACCAATAAGATTTCAATTAAGGGATTTGAGAAAGCTCTGCCTTAATGATATATGCTCTACTCATTTCATCTTCTTTTTGTACCTTCCTGCCTGGAACCTGGACATGAGGCTGGAGACAGGGCAATCATTTTTTAAGACTATGAGATAACCATGAGGATGAATATTTTATATCAAGAATAGCGATGTAGAGAGATAGAAGGAAGCTGGGCATTAATGCCATTGTGGAATGGCTGTCCCAGCCTGAATGAACCACCTCCGGACCTCTAGGTAAGAAAGTCTGTACTTATTTGACTATAGTTAGTTTTCCATTATATACAGCCAACTGAAATCCTAACAGATACAGTGGTGTACTACGAACATAAACTTAACATCTTTTAAAGAATCCAAGATTTTTAAGGTCTTAATGTAGAAAGTCCAACTCTCATGTTTATAAAAGAGAAAATTCACAGCATTCCACTCCTTATCACCTACTGTTGAGTGGTCAGTAAAGGTCATTAAACAAAGGGAGCACAAAGGAGCAACTTCAGAGAGGGAGTCATTTAATGCCACCTAACTTCATTAACCCCATTTCCCATGCCACATCAAATAAACATATATTCCAGGTAAAACTGTGCTTGCTATGTAAACATACTTCTAGAGAAGATCCTTGGTGCCTCGTTTCAATGAGATTGCTATCCCTGAACTCCTCTTAAATGGGAATTTTGTCATAGCATAAAATAACTTCAAGAGCAACTCTGCCCACAGGCAAAATTATGGCTTAGGGTTCATTATTGCACACACCTTTCATCTTTCAAGCAGATATATTAAAATGATATGACTCAAGGAATGATACAGTTTTTTCAAATTTCAGCATGAAAGGTCTGCAGTGCCTTAGTAGGTTTCTACTTTAATATGAAATCTCCTCTTTACTACCCCCTTACATACAATGCCTCAGCCTCCAAAACAAAATCCTCAAATTATGCCTCCAGAATTCATTATCTTTTGGGGTAGAGACAGCCACCATTTAAAATAATATGAACAGGGGCACCTGGGTGGCTCAGTCGGTTAAGCGACCGACTTCAGCTTAGGTCATGAACTCACAGCTTGTGGGTTCAAGCCCTGCATTGGGCTTGTGCTGACAGCTCAGAGCCTGGAGCCTGCTTCAGATTCTGTGTCTCCCTTTCTCTCTGTACCCCACCCCCCTCAAAATCAAACATTAAAATTTTTTTTTTAAAAATGAACATTTGTACAAAAAGCGTAGTTCAGATAAAGCAACATACTAATAGGCCAAATCAAAGGAAGGGAAGGAGAGAATTCTACTAGTGTTCTACATACACCCTTGCCCATGTGAAATTAAACTCGTTGTGCATCCTAATGTGAAGAATGTAGACTTTTTTTTTTATTATTGTAAATAACACAATGGCCATTCGAGTAGGAAATTCAAGTAGGCTTTTCAAGTAGGAAAAAAATCTACACTATATGATGAAACTTTTTATCACAGAACCAAAACAGGGAAAGACTTCCAGATGAAAATCTATGTGGGGTTAACTGGAATTACATTTTTTCCCCCATTTCAGAATAGAATTACTCCACAAAGTTTTCTGGTATCTTTCTCAATGGTTCCTAATGAAACTCTAGAAAAGTAATAAAATTCAGCCAAGAATTATCATAATTGAATGGAGTCCCAAATAAACTATGTTTTTAATTGCCAAAATCTTACATGTCAAATTACCTGATTCAGAGATCTTATAAAAATTGGGGGGTGGGGGTGGAAATTCCCCACTCTTTTTTTCTCTAAGTAGGCAAGGATAATCAGCAGGAGGCAGCCGGGCTTTTTAGAGATCTTTACTATTACCAAGACAAAGGCTAAACTAACATGTCACATACAACTTAGGTGGACTTCTTCCTAGAAGGCAATTCAAATTTCAGCATGAAAGGTCTTCAGTGCCTTATGTCAACCTTTCAAAGAAGCATACCACAAGACATTACACTGCCTTCTTCACCATCATTGTATGATAAGTGATAAAAAATGTGGGCAGAAGTAATCATTTCGCCAAGCCCTGCGGCTTGAAGCCTCAACACAGCTTCTATATGGAATCTAGAAGCAAACACAGGGAGGGTTATGAGTGGTCACTCAGAGGTGTCCTGACACCCCACTCACCTGGGTTAGCTTCTGGAGCTGAGGTACGGAGTCGGGTCTATATTACAGACTCACCTCTAAACCCCCAATTTGTGTCTACGCACTTGGTTCCCCTCAGGCTAACAGGTTTAAATCAGTACTGGGTGGCAAGCTATGTCCATTCTGTGGGTTCCCCAGTTTGGAACACAGAGGCTCTGCAGCACCCGAAAGTTCTTCGCAGCTTGTTTTCACGTCCAAAGCTGTCACTGGGAGCACATCCCTATCCTGGTCTGGCCCCAGGGCTGTCCACTGAGGAGCCGGACTGATCGCTCCCTGGTGCCAAAGCATCTTGACACCCAGGAGCCCGAGACTGCCGAGCAACCCCTCTGACCTGGGACAAGCAGCCAGAACTCCTCTCCCCACAGGCACGAACGCTCCACGACCCGGGAAGGACTTGCATCCTAAAGAGATGTCTCCCGACGCCCAGACAAAGACAGCGCTGGGAAAAGTTGGACCAACTAGCACCACCAGAAGGCGAGCGGATCAGCCCCTAGGCTTCAGTGGCCGAGCCAGCGATGCGCTCTCAGAGTCGCCGCCAACTTTCCCCGTGAGCTTCTGAGCAACTTGCTGGAAGTTGGGGAGAGGGGGCAGAGGAAGGGTCGGAGAGGCTGGTCGCGCGTCCCAGCCGGTTCCGCGTACCTCCCCGAGTACCTGCTAATGTATCCGTCGCCGTCGCCGTCGCAAGTCTGGAAGAGGCGCCGCATCCTCTCCTCCTCGCCAGTGCTGGATGTGTCGCTGCTGCTGCTGCCGCCGCCTCCGCCGCTGCTGCCACCGCCGCTGGCGCTCCCCGCCGCCGCCATCATGCGCCCGCTGCCTGCTCGGGAAGACGAGGACGCGCGGCCGCGGGAGGAATCCGCGAGGCGCAAAAGCGGCTCGCAGCCCCGAACCTGCCTGACAACGGAGCATGCCCAGTGGCCGCCGGGGCGCTCCCGGCGCGGGATTCCAGCTCTCCGGGTTTTGCCCGGGCTGGGAAGATGGGCGCCCTGCAATCGCGGGAGTAGGCACCTCAGCGGAGAGGGAGGAGGGGAAGGTGGATCGTGGAGTCGGGGAGCCAGGGATGGCGAGGGGACGCGAGGGGACGCGAGGGGACGCGAGGGGGGGCAGAGTACACAGGAGGTCTCCTGGAAGGGTGTCAACTCCGTGCATCCAACCTCGACGCGGGCCCTTGACACTTGGGGACTCAAGCAGAAGGGAGTGTGCTCCCGGCGGAACTCCTCCAACCGCCCAGAGTCGTGGATTTCTTTTCAGGAAAAAGATAAACACTCCCGTTTTGCCAACTCAGAGCGGTTCTTCTAGTCCCAGGCTGCAAGACTGCGCTGGATTCTGAACCCATAGCCCCAGATGAGACCCTTTAATGTCTAGGGTTTTGTGCATTTTTAACACCTGTCAAGAAATCTGACCCTCCTTAACTCCGGCTGATCGTCAACACTATACTGGAAATAATCTGCTCTCCTGTGTGGCATTGTGAACGTTTGGTCCATTTCTGGAAACAGCTCCTGACCTGACGTCACTAGAATTTGCCCCAACAGTTTTAATAACATCAAGAGCGAACATAATAGATGGTCTCATTTGACCCACACTACACACCTGAAAGATATCTCTTTATTATCAACCCTGTGTTTTAGGAGGTAGGTAACTACTTCATATAGTATCTTGATTACAAAATAAGATAGTATATTTTGATACCTACTAAGCACTTAATAACTGTTAGCTCTCATTATCCCCAATTTACAGATGAGAAAACCAAGGCACCCAGACTTGCTTTAAGGTTCCAGGCTTAGTAAGTGTCAGGGCAGAGGCAAGCCCAGGCAGGCAGTCTAACTCCAGAGCAGGAGGCCTTAAACACGACAGTATCCTTCCACCACAGCAGAAAAGGAACCACAATGAACCAATTTGTGGTTTAGGGAATGACTCATTATTCTGTCCCAGACTTTCTGCCAGAGGTCTGAGAATTCCTGTGGTAGTTTTAAAACACATCTGCAGATTCTTTGGTGCACCTCTCATCAGGAGGTGGAGACTGTTTGCCTTCCCTTGAACCTGAGTGGGCCTTTGTGATTCTCTTGACTTCTGAGGCTGGTTTAGAAAAGACACTACAGATTCCATTTGGCTCCCTCACTTGGGACAGGGACCTTGGAAGCCCTGAACTGCCCTGAAAGAAATTTGTCCACACTAAGCTTCCATGCTGGAGAGACCGTGTAAAGACAGAAAGAGATGTCCAAGGACCCTAGGACTTTCCAGTCTTCTCAGCCCAGGTGCCAGACACAAGTGAATGAGAGAGCCTTCAGATGATGCTAGACCTAGACACTGAAACTGCATTAGAGACCCTGAGCAAACACTGTCCAACTGAGCCCTGACAACCCCCAGAGATAAGATGGCAATAATTAAAGGATTGTTGTGGTTTTAAGCCACTAAGTTTTGAGGTCATTTGTCATGCAGCAATAGAACCAGAAGATATCCATATGTCTTGGAATTGTCTGGCCAGGTCAGAAGGAAACTGTTTTTGCTCTCTTTTCGCCCTTCTGTGCCCCATCCACTCCATCCGACTTCAGTTCTTTTTAATTCTGTTAAGTTCCCAGGACTTCAGGGCACTTACAATTTGTACATTGAATAAAATGTCATCTTAGAAAAATTCTGTCAGTATATCCAACAGTATTTGCTAAAAGATGCTACTCTCAACACAAATACTCCTGTCTACAATAGAGCAAGGACTAATGTTCAAGTTTCTAAAAAATAAATGAATATTTAGAATCTTTTTCTCATTTTTCACAGAATAAAACTTTTATTACTGTCTGAGAATACAGCCAGACAGGAGTTGTTACCCTCAAATCCTCCTAGACAATTGATGGTTTGGGGGCAAAAAAAAAAAAAAAAAAAAAAAAAAACAAAGAAAAGAAAAAAAAGGGCATTTTTCTAAATACACATGTATGGAGGGTCTGGAAACCAAAGGATTTTCCAGGATTTGAGTAGATCTCTTTATAACCACACTTCATTTTTACAGAAAGTAGAGTGTAAACCTCAACCAATTATATTTCAAAGCAAAGAATGTTTTTCTCCTGGGAGAATATGTGCATGACAGCTCTGGAGGTTTAAATTTAAACCATCTTGAATTAAATCTGAACATACAAAAAAGTGGATCTTGACAAATTTCTTAAGCAACATTATGCTCATGCTTGGGTAATTCAGAAATGGCTGAACAGATAGGTTCAACCTTCCAGAAAAGAATTTGCTTCTGAGCTAATATGAAGCATATGAAATTTCAGCTGAAAAGGTTACTAGGAGAGGGAGAAATTTGTAAGACATTGAAAATAGAGATGCCAGATGAATATAAAGATGATAAATGTAAAGTAGGAGCTTGGAATGAGAGCAATACCCATGGCCATAAATCTAACAGTACTGGTTATGTCATAATTCCAAAGGTTTTATGTATTTATCCAAGATGAGTACATAGCTCAACATCGTCCTTATCCAGTTTTTTTTTTCTTCTCGGATTCCTTTTGGTTATAATAACACTTCACATTTATGTCATACATTTCAAAATACACCATGTATATTATAAGACATACTGTCCTTTATGTCCAAAGTTACCAGTTATAACAAATAAAACCATTGCAGAGTTGTGAAAACTTGATTACCTGGTGCTTGCCATTCCAAATTCTCTTTACCTAAACTAGGACCACATGTTAGAGTTGGAATGAGGACACACTCACACACCTGCCCTGGTGCGCTCTACCCACCCTTCTCTCTCTAAAGTGTTTTTATAAGCCCAGCTAAGTTCCTATATCCCTCAAAAAGCCTTCCTTTACTTCCCCAGGTCACAATGATGTCCCAGAGCTCTCTTAGCTTGAAGCACACATTTTGAGGACAGAATCATATAGTTTAATGGTGATTTGCCTTCCCTACCCACATTACCAATTATTTATTAATAAATGAGGTTGTAAATTCCTGAGAGAAAACAGTAAGGTAGAGTTGAGGGAGCTCAATGAACATTTATTGAGCCCTTATCACAAATCAGTAAGTACTGATTTAAATGTTTAAATACCTTATTTAATGCTATAGAGTGGGGGAAAGTACTTATCATCCCTATTTATGGGGTAGAGGGAGGTAAGTGAAGAGCAGTAAATCCAAAAAATTAATAGCAGTGTGCCCAAGTAAAGAGTCAGTTCCCGATGGACTGACAGCTGAAGGTTGTTTTCTGACAGTACTCTTAGAAGCTGGGCAATAAGTCCTTTCTTTCTTTTTTTTTTTTTTAATTTTTATTTATTTATTTATTTATTTATTTATTTATTTATTTATTTATTTATTTATTTACTTGTTTGTTTGGTAGGGGGAGGGGAAGAGGGAGAGGGAGAGACAGAATCCCAAGCAGGATCTGCACTGCCAGCACAGAGCCCGACACGGGGCTCGAACTCATGAACTGTGAGATCATGACCCAAGCCAAGATTCAGAGTCAGACACTTACCTGACTGAGCCACCCAGGTGCCCCAACAAGTCCTTTCTTGAAGGGAGAACTGTGTGGTACATTCCCTTTTTCATCACAGGTCACTTCTTGAGCCATTGGATCTACTCCTTCATATATATTTGGGGAGCCTCTCCTCCAAGATTCTGGTGAGCCTCTCTTTCAGGGGGAATCTTAGAAGAGGAAGTTTAGTGGGAAAATTATAATAGCCACCACTGCTTTAGGTCCTAGGGTCCCAAATGCTACTCATTGTCCCCTTCCTCCAGTAGCAAGTCAGATCTCCTCACCCTCAAGAGCTGGCCTAGGCTGTTTACTGGGTGACACAACCCAGATTCTCATCTCTGATTGCTGCACTTGTTCATTTACTGTTAAACTGAAGGGAGAACAAAGAGGTATAAACCTATTCCTCTTTGCCTCTATTATGTAATTGTAGCACTGCCTCTTCTTGATGATCAGTGTCAATTACCTCAGCCAAGATAATGACTCTTCTTGCCTGCTGCTGTCTGTATCCCTTGATGGAAGTGGTCTTCCATTGGAGAACAGACCTCGTAACCCTGCAGAGGCAAGAGCTTTGGGGACGAGAGGCACAAATTTCCCAATTGGATAATTTCCCAATAGTGAGTTGAGGCAAGTGTGGTCATTCCTGCTTCTACCTTTTGGTTTCTAGACCCATGGAAACCTCTTATTGGGGATGAAGCACTATATGAAGTCTTTGATTCAACATATACACTGAGCCCTGGAAGGTGGTTCACCATCCTCATAAAGTATCACCTTCAAGATGACAAATTAGCTGTGCTTCTAGGGGGCTGTTCTACTCTTTCCAGCAGCTTCTTGTGGTGCAGTATGTAGTATGACCAGTGGGTGGAAAATAAAAACACTAATTCAAAAAAGATATATGTACTTCTATGTTTATTGCAGCATTGTTTGCAATAGCCAAGATATGGAAGCAAACCAAGTGTTTATTGATAGATGAATGGATAAGGAAGATGTAGTGTATATACACAATAGAATATTACTCAACCACAACAAAGAATGAGATCTTGACATTTGTGACAACATGGATGGACCTAGAGGGTATTATGCTAAGTGAAATAAGTCAGACAGAGAAGGATAAATTGATTTCACTTATATGTGTAATCTAAAAATCAAAGAACTATTTCTGTTTGTTCATTGATTTTGTTTTTTAGATTAGACTCATAAATTCAGAAAACAAATTGGTAGTTCCCAGAGGAGACAGTAGAGGAATGCATGAAATAGGTAAAGGGAATTAAGAGGTACACAAGTCCAGTTATAAAATAAGTAAGGCACAGAGATGAAAAGTACAGAGAATATAGTCAACAATATCGTGATAATGTTGTATGGTGACAGATGGTGACTATACTTCTCGTGGTGAATATTGAATAATGTAATGTAATAATGTAATGTATAGAATTGTCAAATCACTATGTTGTACACCTGAAACTAATTTAACATCGTATGTCAACTATACTTCAATAATAAAAAAAAAATTCAAAAAATCTGGATCAGGCTATGCATCATAATATATCTAAGATGTTTATTGTTGGATAGCTGATATCAGACCTTTTCTTTTTCATATTTTTCCTTCTCGGTTCAGATATAGGAAGTCAGCTATATAGGATTTAGATTCATATTTCTCTAAAATGGGCCTGGTACTTTCTTTGCACACACAGCACACAGTGAGAGGCTTGCATTTCTTCTTGCAGCTGAAGGGTATGGCAAACACAACAGGAAATTGAGGGGCAGGCTGAGCATTTGCATGGCTACCTCAGATGATGGCTGACTCCCCAGCTGCCTCCACCCCAACTGTGGTGACTTTGGCAGGCTGTGAAGAGGAGCCTTCTATGTAGCAGGTACTCAGTATTGATTGGATTTAAATAATCCCTAGCTAAATATCATTTCCTGTAAGGAGTCTGGGTATCCTGGATTCAAGCTGAGCAACCATACTCTGTGAGGGATCAAACTGGCCACCAGTGAAGGAAATGGTGAGTCCAAGAACCCCAGAGAGAGGGGCATCAACCCAACATCTCAAAGACTTTAGGCATAGTTTTAAAACTGCAGGTCTATATCCTATCTAAGGGTTACAAAATCATTTTAGTGGATGGTGACAAGCTTTTTTTTTTAATGAGCTAGAGAAATATATTACATAAGTTTTCTGAAGCTATATATATATATATATGCTTATATATATATATAGCTTATATATATATGCTTATATATATATAGCTTATATATATATATATATATATATATATATATATATATATATATATAGCTTCAGAAAACTTTTTCATTTGTGAATGTATGTTTTTCTGGGGTATAGCATAAAGTGAGTGTGTATCTGGTTGTGTATCTGGCTAAAATATACTGCCTTGGGGGGAATATACTTAAATTTAGAATTATCACCCTGACACTCAGCCTAGAAGCCTTACTTTTGCTTTCCTTTCTTTTGATCATGAATAGCTTGAGGCATCTCTCTTACTCCTTTCCATTTCATTCATCCTGTATTCATTAGACTTGGGGTGATCAAGAAGAACGCACCTTATTTCTGTTCCTTCTATGCCCCTTTTCCCTTCCAGTTGGTGACATGGGTGGGCTAAGAAGGCTGGACTCCTCCATTTCTCTCTCCTAGCAGGCAAAATAATCAAGAATGAGCTAGGCTGTTGGGTTCTGGGAAGGGATTGGAACAGGCTTCTTATCTGAGATAGGTGGAGCCAATGAAGAAATTACTAGAAATATCATTTGGATCTTCAAATCCAAGGAATGAGGCAGAAATCCAAAGCCAATGTGCAGAGGCAAACAGTGTGAGACATAAGGGTGAAGGAGGAAGGGTTGATCTTGCAGTGTTGAAATGGGAGGGCAGGAGCAAAGGGAAGAATTCCCAGAATGAGGAACATCCACAGCAATGTTTCATGATTTGAAAATGAGAAAAGCTAAAACATACCAACTATTACCTTATCTACCAACTTATATATTTTAAATGTGCCAAAAGAAGATGACAGGGGTATGGATTACATGAGTATATCCATTTCCAAATTATATAGCTAAAAATTGTGCATTTCAATGTACATATATTTTAATTTTAAAAATGACAATAATTAAGAGTAGGAAGTGTGTAAAGGTACAGATGGATCAAGAATGGCAGATTGTTGGGGCACCTGGGTGACTCAGTCCATTAGATCACATTCTCATAGTTCATGAGTTCAAGCCCCACATCAGGCCTCATGCTGAGGATGAAGCTTGCTTGGGATTCTCTCTCTCTCTCTCTCTCTCTCTCTCTCTCTCTCTCAAAATAAATAAATAAACATTAAAAATCCCTAAAAAAAAAAAAAAAGAATGAAGCTGTGTGATGGGTACATGGGGATTCATTATACTCTATTTACTTTGTATGTGAAATTTTTCCACAATGCCTCAAAATGTCTTTAACACTCCTCCTTGTTATTAATCTATCCAAAGGCTAATATTGCCTTTTCTCCATAACCTCTCACCAACATGGAAGCAATGAATTGACTGTTTCCACATTTCTGGCTGCTCCCAACAGCCAAGTCCTGAAGTTGCTATAGACCAGATGGTCCAGGAGCAGCCTATCTGCCATAGTCACACCAGGTTATAGTCATGCCAGATTTAGAAGGAATATAAGAGATAGAGATGGTGGCTTTGTGTCTGAAACATGTATTAAATCCAGTACGTCTCCAACCCACAGGGCTCTGTGATGTCAGATCTTCCCAGGAACCTGTAAAGATAGAAGAGACTCATGCTTGTTATTTCACTGCACTGATAATTAAGGCAACAAGACTTGTGTCTACCTGGAAAGTGCCAGACGTTCTGAATTATGAATAGAGTAGGTGAGGTGGCAACAGCTGGCAATTCAACATGTGTGGTTTGCTTTAACAGGAAATCGCAAACTAATCTTTGAGGCCTAACACAGCATGAAACTCACAGAATTACGTGCTCAGGGCTATGAAATTAAAGGCTTGCTGATGAGGAAATGGCCCCCTCATCTACCTCCTCATTAACAGGCCCAGAGAGAGGGTGTGCTGCCAGAGGCTGGTCTTGATGTCTAATGATCTGAGACAGAACTGGAGCACTAACATGAAATGGTATAGTAGAAAGGTGTTCTAATCTTGGATCTTCAAGTTACTATGCAATATTGGGCAATCCACCCAGCTAAGCTATACTTTCATTTCCTTATCTGTAACATGATCTGGCTGATATTTCTAAAATTCCATTATTTATTTGCCAAAAGGTTTCATTCATCCATTATTGGCAAGTTATCAGTAAGGTAGAATTGCCCTTGGCTCATGTGTCACCTATTTCTTGACAAGGGTCAGTCTCACAAGCAGAGAGAATAGTGACTACTTTGTGGTGATTTAGAGCATAAGGAGATGAAATCCCAAGTTTGCAAACTCCTCACTAGCTATAGCATTTCCTGAAACTACACTAGAAGAGATTTTTTTTCTTTGAATTTTGGAGGTTCTTTTTAAGAATCCCTATTAAAATGGAAATGCCCCTGGAAGACTACTCAGCCCTTAGCACTCATTTAAAACTTTGTAGAAATAGTCCATTAGATAAATAGGTCTTGTGGGCAGTAGGAGAAGGGACTGAAGAAGAGTGTGAAGGCACTGATGTGAGTCTAGTGCACTTGGACTCCACCACCCCAAGGAATAGACCAGTTGTTGCAGGAAATGAAATACAAAAGGATTAAGGTTGGGGAATAGTTTGAGGGGACTTGAATCAGTAGCAGTCCACGTCAATTTTAGCACATGATTCCAAAGTTCCTTACATCTGTGTTAAGTACTGAATGTTTGTGTCTCCACACCACCGACAAAATCTACATGTTGAAACCCTAAGCCCCAATGTGATAGTATTTGGAGACGGGGCCTTTGAGAGGTAATTAGGGCTAGATGAGGCTATGAGAGTCCCCATGATGGGATTAGTGCCTTATTAGAGGAGACACAAAAGAGCTTGCTCTCTCCCCCTTGGCCACACACACACTCCAAAGAAAGTTCATATGAACACACAGCAAGAAGGCAGCCATCTGTAAGCCAAGAAGCGAGCTCTCTCCAGAACTGGATGCTGCCAGCCATTGATCTGGGACTTTCCAACCTCCAGAACTGTGAGAAAATAAACTTTGGTTGTTTAAGCCACCCAGCCGGTGGGTATTTTGGCACAGCAGCCTGAGCTGACTAATACAATCTCCTTTTAATCACATGCCCCCCTTCCCTTCCAGTGTTAGCCATGAGTCAATTTGCCAAATCAGGCATGAAAGAAATGTCCCTGGCAAGGGAATATTCTTAAACATTATTCCTCTCCCAGAGACTACCAGGCCGGTGCTATTTTTACATGAATCCAGAGCACTTCTCAGACCCCAAGAAGTTTTCTGACTACTTTTAGAAGACCCAACCAGACAAGGTGGTTGCATTTCCTAAAGGAACCTCCCTCTTGACCTATCCCACATGAGAAATAGGTTTACCAACGTGCTAGGTATTGAAAAAGTTGGAAAGACTTTTAATGATTTATTTTTTAATTATCAAGTTTCAAACATACTCCAAAGTAAAAAGAGAGCAGTACAAAGAGCATCCATATATTCACCACTCAGATTCAGTGATTGCCTGTGAAGATTTTAAAGGAAAATGCCAGTGAGAGACAAAGCATTATATCTACAAAGTACTAAATGTGCCATGGGGGAAATAAACTCATTATTTTGTGGGATATAAATACACTATTGAGCTACAGGAGAATGTGTCTAATTCTTCCTCAACCACATGCAAGGGTAAATCTGACCTAAGCTTTAAAAACTGGATCCTTGGGGCACCTGGGTGACTCGGTTAAGCATCCAATTTCTGCTCAGGTCATGATCTCACTCTTTGTGAGTTCAAGTCCCGCATCGGGTGAGCTCAAGCACTGATTTGGGCTCCACACTGAAAGTGCAGAGCCTGTGTGGGATTCTCTCTCTCTCTCTCTCTCTCTCTCTCTCTCTCTCTCTCTGCCCCTCACTCGCTCCCTTTCTCTCTCTCTCTCTCTCAAAAAAAAAAGGGAAATAAACTTTTTAAAATAAATACATAAATAAATAAAACTGGATTCTTTAACAACAAATGAGCAGAGGAAAAAAAAAGAGAGAGAAACCAAGAAACAGATTCTTAACTGTAGAGAAAAAACTGATGGTTACCAGAGGAGAGGCGGGTGGGGGCACGTGTTAAATAGATGATGGGGATTAAGGAGTGTACTCCTCATGATGAGCACTGGATGATGTACGGAAGTACTGAACCACTACATTGCACACATGAAAGTAATATAGCACTGTATGTTTACCTATACTAGAAGTAAAATTAAAAACTCAATAAAAAATAAAAACTAGAGTGTTTAATAAAATGGAAGCATTCAATATTCAGGGATAAACCTTTTTTCTTTCAGCAGGTTTTTTATGTTTTCTTCTCTTCAGAGGGCCCCAGGAAGGGATTCCCAGGAGAAGGATCCATGGACAGACAGACTTCCCTTTTTCATATCCAAGTCCATCTTAGCAGTCTCCTGAAAGAGAAACCTAGGGACATCACTCCTCCAACCCTACTGCATCCTCTTATAGATCCCCATCTGATTCTTTTTACAAACACAGTTAAATCCCTAAAGTGTCATAATTTCCACACTTGATTTTTAGAGCCTACCTTTGACTAGCATCCTAACAGCATGGTTTCCTTGACATTCTACAAGGACATATGTATGTCACTTCCATCTTTAAATCCATAAAGTGGTTCCAATTCCAAGGAAAGTAAATTTTCTCTGCTACCAGACCACAGACTAGACTCCCATGGCTTACATTGGGTCACTGCTTTCTTTCTTGCTTCCTTCCAGATACCTCTTCATGTTCCCAGTGAGTGATCTTCAGTGTTGTGACATGGTACTTTCTCTTCTTTACCAACCCTATAATCAGAAAGTTATTCCTGTGACCTTTTCCAAACTTCTTCTTTCCCCTTTACTGTACATCCCTTTAAAACTACACTTACTGGTGGGGCACCTGGGTGGTTCAGTCGGTTAAGCGTCCGACTCTTGCTCTCTGCTCAGGTCATGATCTCATGGTTTGTGAGTTTGAGCCCCACATCAGGCTCTGCAGTAACAGCACAGAGCCTGCTTGGGATCCTGTCTCTCCCTCTCTCTCTGCCCCTTCCCTGCTTGTGCTCTCTCTCAAAATAAATAAATAAACTTAAAAAAAAAATTACATTTACTGGATAGGAGAAGGGAACCTAGCAAGACTGCCTGAAAGAGGTATATTTTACTTTTTTTTTTTTTTTACTTTAATTCCAGTGTAGTCAGCATATAGTTTATATTAGTTTCAGGTGTACAATGCAGTGGTTCAGCAGTTCCATATGTTACTCAGTGCTCATCAAGATAAGTGTACTCTTAATCCTCTTCACCTATATCACCCATTCTCCCTCCCACCTCCCCTCTGGTAACCACCTGTTTGTTTTCTATAGTTAGGAGCCCGATAAAGAAGATGTAGTATATGTATATATACAATGGAATATTAGTCAGCCATAAAAAAGAATGAAATCTTGCATTTGCAACACCATGGATGGATCTAGAGAGTACAATGCTAAGGGAAATAAGCCAAGCAGAGAAAGACAAATACCATATGATTTCACTAATGTGAGGAATTTAAGAAAAAAATAGCAAACAAAGACCAAAAAAAGAGACAGAGAGATAAACCAGGAAAAGGAGCTTTCCCTCCTCTTAGTCATTCATAGTATGAGAGCAAGGGCTCCAGAAGTTACCGGATGCATTTGCCAACCTATTGTGTTCACATTTGGGGGCTGAGCTTTTTATTGTTTGGAAGGCGGCTAAAGGGTGTTCCAGATGGTTTTGAGGCACATCTTATAAAAATATCCATTTAAATGTTAAACTCTAAGTCTTAAGAGAGTGTGTCTATTTACATTTTCTGTATGACTACTGAATATATTAGTGTTTGGTGCTTTGGGTAATGATCGGGTTATTCTATGATGACATGACAGTGGGTAAGGAAGAGGAAGAGTACAAACTAGTTGGCAGCATCTTCTAGAGAGCCTGTTTTTATGATTTTTAAATACAAACACTGCGTCACATGAACCCAACTGCTTCCATCTCAACTTTTATTATGATTCGTGCCATTATTACAGTAGTTTACAGTTGTATAGTAAAATCAGCGACTTTCAAAGCCGAGGACCGAAAGCCAAAGATAGCTTTCTGGTACCACCTTGTGGCTAACATATTAATACACATTTTAAGCTGATTACTAACTAGATACATAGAGTATTAGCAAAATATGTATTTTTGGATGTATATATAATTCTGTATATAACAAATGATAGAGCTGGAAGAAATTTTACAATTACTTAAACCTCAGGTGGTAAGAACAGATTTCATTCCACAGATGCGTGGACTTAATTTCTCTCTAATTAACCTAATCTCCGTTAATTTAGGGGTCCCCTAGTCCATCCCTAGGCTTGCTTCTAAATTCTCGGGGATTTAAAGGGTGTCAAGTCATCAGGAAGTGTGGGAAAGAGTTTCTGATCCTTGGCTGTCAAATAACATAGGTCATATCTGAGTCTTTCATTGCTTGTTCCCAGCTTCAAGACAGCTTCAGGTCTGGCATATAAGTGCTGATTCTGGATCTCTCCTGCTGCTCTACACCACACTGAGCCTCACCTGCCTAGGCACATAACACCACCATTTTTCCTGGGCTGCCTCTCTGGAGCTCCACCTGGGGAAGCAGCACATGTCATTCGGTTCTAGGATCTCCCAAACCATGCAGAGTTTGTGTTTTTTTCTCTTCTAGGACAGCAGGACTCAGGGCTTCTTTTTATTTATTTTTTTTTTAATTTTTTTTCAACGTTTATTTATTTTTGGGACAGAGAGAGACAGAGCATGAACGGGGGAGGGGCAGAGAGAGAGGGAGACACAGAATCGGAAACAGGCTCCAGGCTCTGAGCCATCAGCCCAGAGCCCGACGCGGGGCTCGAACTCACGGACCGCGAGATCATGACCTGGCTGAAGTCAGACGCTTAACCGACTGCGCCACCCAGGCGCCCCTCAGGGCTTCTTTTTAGCAACTCACAGGCATATTAGTACCTGACTTCTTCCTCTCCCAAGTATTCCTGTTTCTCCCACCCCACAGCCTCTAGCAACAATTCTTCTACTCTGTTTCAATAAGTTTGACCTTTTTTTTTTTTTACTATGCAGTATTTGTCTTTCTCTGTCTGGCTTATTTCACTTAGTATAATGCCCTCCAGTTTCATCCACGTTGTAGCAAATTACAGGATTTACTTCTTTTTTAAGGATGAATAATATTCTATTATATAGAGAGATAATATATGTATCACATTTTCTTGATCTATTCATCCATTGACAGGCACTTAGCTTCTTCCATACCTTGTCTATCGTGAATAATGCTGCAATCAACATGGAAGTACAGATAATGGTTCCATTTCCTTTTAATATATACCCAGAAGAGGGAAAGCTGGATCATATGGTAGTTCTATTTTTAATTTCTTGAGGAGCCTCCATACTGTTTTTCCATTAAGTAACTATAAGATCCCTTATAGAAAAGTAGCAGCCCTCTTCACAGTAGATCAATTTGTTCATGTTTGTGAAGGACACTGAGAACAGGGTAAGGTGGGCTTTGACTCCTTGAAGCCACACCGGCCTTTAGCATCAATGCCTAGTCCTCCATTTCTCAGAGGAGGGCCTGTCTCCTCACAGGCAGGAAAGCTCAAGGAGGATCATGCTCTTTGCAAACTGCAGAATACTGTGTATTGGCGATGCTGGGATCTGAGACTTTCCAGCCCAAACTAATGCCATTTCCCTCATACCTTCCCCTCTGGTCTGGCCGATGGGGGTCTAGGACCTAGACCCTCAGATTTCCTCTCCTGGAAGCAGGTACATATGCTCACTGGAAGCTGAGTCCTCTAGAAACTTCTGGTCCATCAGTATGGCCTTCAGGGAAGCTTCACCATCACCTACCTCCCAGCCTCCCCAAGAGCACCAAATCTGCCTTCATCTTCAGTCCATCCACTTCACCCTCCTCTATGTTGGCAAGCTGGTGAGTGCAGCAGGCAAGAGGCTGACCATTTCATGGGCTCAACATCTCCATCCCTGGGGTAAGAAGGGTGCAGCAGGTGGTGCCTGGATGGGGGCTGGGGAAATAAGGGGATACAGGAAGTAAGGGGATACAGAAAGTAAGCATACAGAGAGGGGATGAAGATGAGAGGGTACCCTGTGAGGGAATCACTGCGACCTAAAATCATCCCTTGTTTCCCTGCCATCCCTAGGGTAACGACCAAGCTTCATAATGTGAAACTCAGAGCTGTTCTGTATCTCAGCACTCCCGGGCTCTCCGTGGTCACCTCTCACCAACACAGTACTTCTAGTAACAGTCTGTCTCAAACACTTGAGTCATACCTCTACTTCTCTGAATATGTTGTCCCATCCCTTCTGTCATTTGAACATGGAACTCTATGCAGGCAAGTCCTGATCTGGTGTTCAGCACCCGGAGCAGGGCCAGTCCCTAAGTCAGTGAGTGTAAGGAACTGAACTGCCTGCTTAGGCCAACATTGGGGCATGGGAGCTGGGTTTCTGGCAAGCTCTATTCAGGCTCTATGTAGAGGCAAGGTCCCTGACCCCCACCTTCGGCTTCCCTGTTCCCCAGGTCACTCACTTGGACATGCAGTTGGGTGGACATACCAATGACTATGCAGAATCTGGGGCCAACAACAAGCTAACCTGGCAGCATCTGTGCATGCAGCAGCTGGTGGAGCAGGTGGAGTAGACGAAGCAGATCCAGAAGGAGCAGGACTACTGGAGGGTGAGGGACTCAGCTGGCCCAGTTGGGAGGAGGGATGTGTAACCTCCCAGGGAGTAAGTCTTCCACCTCTTGAGAGAGGGGAGAAATTCAGTCTAGCCAGGCACCTTCTCCCTTCTCCCTTACCACAGGCAAGAGGAGCGCTTCTGGCAGGCCAGCAAGAGCACCAATCAGTGGGTGCCATTGTAGTCCATTCTATGGACCTTAATCCTTGTGGCCATTGGCATCTGGCAGATACAGTAGCTCAAGAGCTTCCTTAAAGCCAAGAAGCTTGTGTAGATGGGTCCAAGAGACCTAGCATCCACTCACTACCCTCTGCTGGTTGGTGGGAAATGGCCTGGCCTGGTCTATCTCTTGGCTTTCCCCACCGCTCCCAACCCCACAAGGTTTCCTTGCTATTTGGAGGGGAACAGAACTCATTTCTTGGCCAGCACTGGGGAGAGAATGGGTTTCCAGTTGGAGATGCTTGGATAAGAGAAGATGTAGACTCCTTTGTGATTCATCATGCTAAGCAGGAAGGGGTTAAACAGGATGGATGAACTATCCCAAGAAGGAGAAATAAGAGTGAAAATAAACTGCAGACTTTCTAACCTAAACGTTTATTGCCTCCTACTCTGCAATTCATTCTGGTGTTTTCTCTGTCTAACCAGATATTAACATGAAACCCTGCATGCATTGGTGGGGGACTGATCTCAAATTGGTTGGGGTGAAGAGATGCACCCCAGAAGCCTTCGCAACATGTGGAGAGCTCTTTCCAGAAAAGGCCAATTTGGGCTCATATTTTGGATAACCTGAGTGCTTGTGATGATCTTATGCCTCTCTCTGAGTTCCAGTCAGGTTCATGTGCTATTCCATTCCAATCACCCTGACTTCTGGGTTTTTCCAGTAGATCACATGAGCATGTTGGTTTTCCTACTATTTTTCAGTCAATCTGGGTCTCCATGATGTCATTGGTTAAATTTTTTCAGGAGATGTTTGCTTTTATATGGTTCTAAGTCACTGTTTCCATCATATTCAGCATGCCCTGTAACTCAATCTTTACATGTGCACACAGGTGATAACCAGGCACCCATGCCCCCATTGCTTCTGCCTGATCTCATCCACATGTTACCAAGCCTTGTGCTGGTTGCCCTTTTGGAATATAATCATCTCTTATTTGAATTTGACATTTTATGTTATAAGGAAATTCACTGGTTGGCATCTTCAACAAAATCAAGTCCAAATTGTCAAAGCCAAGGATGTCATTAAAGGGAGACTCCACATGAAGAGGGTGAGCCATGACATCCCTCACCTCTTGGCTCCTGAAATAGACTCACCTTCCCCTGGGATACTATTGAGGGATGACTGCAAACCTCGGGGATGCTACTTATTTGTGGGTCTAGCTACAATTGGTCTCTGAAAGTATCAATGGGATTTAATTGAAGCTGGGTCGAATAGAGTGGTGGAAACCATGGGAAAGTAAACTCTGATCAGAGAATATGACCTTAGGGTCCATTTCCTTCACCTAAAACTGAAATTGGGGTGCTCTACTCTCCACTACTGGGGAAACACAGTGACCCAGATAGGCACATTCTTGCCCACAGAGCATGAGGTCTGACACCAAATGAGGCAGAAGGTTGAACAAGACATAAGGGTGATCATATTTCTGAGAAGGGCAGAAGCCAGGGGTGACATGACAGGAGTCCTAGCCTAATCTAGATGGTCAGAGAAATCTGCTTTTTTAGAACTATGACTAATAATAGGAGTTAGCTGAAGGAAGACTATTCTGGCCAGAAGAAAGAGCACATAAAGAAGCCCTAAAGCAAGATGATTTTTCAGCAGAAACTTTGCAGGCCAGAAGGAAATGGCATGATGTATTCAAAGTGCTGAAAGGGAAAAGTCTGTAGCCAAGAATACTCTATCCAGCAAGGCTGTCTTCAGAATAGGAGAGGTAAAGGGTTTCCCAGACAAACGAAAGTTAAAAGAATTCATGAATACTGAACCAGCCCTACAAGAAATGTTAAGGGGGACTCTGTGAGTGGAAAACAAAAACCATAAGAGTAAGAAAAATAGGAAGCACAAAAACAGTGGAAGTAAGTGTATCTGTAAAAATCCACCAAGATGAGCACAGAATAAAAGAATGTAAAAAATGATAGCAAATATCTCAAACATGGAGGGAGTGGAGAGAAGTAAAGAATGGGTTCAAAAGTAAGTGATCAGCTTAATATAAACTGCTATATGCAGAAGATTGTATATATAAACTGAATGGTAACCACAAATTAAAAAAAAAAAAAACAGTAATAGATACACAAAAAAATAAGGAGTAAGGAATCCAAGTATATCACCAAAGAAAACCAGCAAACCAGAAAAGAGAAAAAGAGAAGGATCACAGAAAAATTACAAAACAACCACAAAACAAGACACAAAACAAGTTACAAGATGGCAATAAATACATATATATCAACAATTACTTTGAATGTAAATAGACTAAATGCTCCAATCAAAAGACATAGGGTGACAAAGTAGATAAAAAAGCAAAACCCCTCTATATGCTTACTACAAGAGAATCATTTCAGATCTAAAGACACTTGCAGATCGAAAGTGAGGGGATAGAGAAACATTTATAATGCAAATGGATGTCAAAAGAAAGCTAGAGTAACAATATTTTTATCAGACAAGAAAGACTTTAAAACAAAGTCTGAAAAAAAATAAAACAAAGTCTGTAAGAAGAGATAAAGAAAGACACTGTATAGTAATAAAGGTAATAATCCAACAAGAAGATATAACAATTGTAAATATATATACACCCAACATGAAAGCACTCAAATACATAAAACAGTTAATAACAAACATAGAGGAACTTATCCATAATAGTATAGGACTTTAACATCCTATCCAAACAGAAAATCAACAAGGAAAGAGTAGCTTTGAATGACACACTGGACTAGATGGATTTAACAGATATATTCAGAACATTCTATCCTAAAACAGCAGAATACACATTCTTTTCAAGTGCACATGGAACATTCTCCAAAATATATCACATATTAGGCCACAAACCAAGCCTCAACAAATTCAAAAAGACTGAAGTCATACCATGCATCCACCAAGCTATGAAACTAGAAATCAACCACAATAAAAAAATCTGGGAAGACCACAAATACATGAAGGTTAAATAACATGCTTCTAAACAATGAATGGGTCAACCAAGAAATCAAAGAACAAAAAGTACATGAAAACAAACAAAAACAAAACACAAGGGTACAAAACCTTTGGGATGCAGCAAAAGCAGTTCTAAGAGTGAAGTTTATAGCAATACAGGCTTACCACAAGAAGAAGAAATATCTCAAATAAACAACCTAACTTTACACCTAAAGGATCTAGAAAAAGAATAACAAACAAAACCCCAAACCAGCAGAAGGAATGAAATAATAAAGATTAGAGCAGAAATAAATGATATAGAAACTAAAAAACAATAGATCAATGAAACCAGGAGTTTTTTCTTTGAAAAGATCAACCAAATTGATAAACCTATAGCCAGACTCATTAAAGAGAGAGAGAGAAAGAGAGAGAAATTACTCAAATAAACAAAATCACAAATGAAAGAGGAAAAATAACAACAAACACCACAGAAATACAAGCAATCGTAAGAGAATATTATGAAAAACTATATGGCAACAAATTAGACAACCTTGAAGAAATGGATAAATTCCTAGAAACATATAACCTACCAAAACTGAAGCAGGAAGAAATAGAAAATTTGAACAGAAGGATTATCAGCAAGGAGATTGAATCAGTAATCAAAAAACTCACAAACAACAGTCCAGGACCAGATAGCTTCCCAGGTGAATTCTACCAAACATTTATTTTTTTTAAGTTTTTATTTATTTATTTTGAGAAAGAGAGGGAGAGAGAGAAAGAGGAGAAAGCAGGTGAGGGACAAAGAGAGAGAAAGAATCCCAAGCAGGCTCCAGAGCTGTCAGCACAGACTCTATGGAGGGCTCAAACTCACAAACCATGAGATCATGACCTGAGCCAAAACAAAGAGTCAGACACTTAACCAACTGAACCACCCAGGCACCCCTATCAAACATTTAAAGAAGAATTAATACCTACCCTATTCAAACTATTCCAAAAATAGAAGAAGAAGGAAAACTTCCAAATTGACTCTATGAGGCCAACATCACCCTGATACCAAAACCAGATAAAGACACCACACACACACACACACACACACACACACACACACACACACACACACACACACAAGAGAGAGAGAAAGAGAACTACATACAGGCTAATATCTCTGATGAACATAGATGCAAAAATCCTCAACAAAATACTAGCAAACAGAATCCAACAATACTCTAAAAAAATCATTCACCACATCAAGTGGGATTTATTCCCAGAAAGCAAGGGTGGTTCAATATTTGCAAATCAATCAACATGACATATCATATCAGTAAAAGAAAAGATAAAAACCATACGATCATTTCAATAAATGCAGAAAAAGGATTTAACAAAGTACAACAACCATTCATGATAAAAAAAAAAAAACCCTCCATAGTGTAGGTTTAGAGGAAACATGCCTCAACATAAAAAAAGCCATATATGAAAAACCCACAGCTAACATCATACTCAGTGAGAAAAAACTGAGAGCTTTCCTCCTAAGGTCAGGAACAAGACAAGGTCTCACGACTATTATTCAACATAGTACAGTAAGTTCTAGGGAAAGCAATTAGACAACAAAAAGAAATAAAAGGTATCCAAATTGGTAAGGAAGAAATAAAACTTTCACTGTTTGTAGATGACATGATATTATATATAGAAAACCCCACCTTTTGGGAAGAGCACTGGGTGTGGTATGGAAACCAATTTGTCAATAAATTTCATATAAAAAAAAAAAAGAAAACCCAAGGACTCCACCAAAAAACTAGAACTGATAGATGAATTCTCAGTAAATCACAGGATACAAAATCAATGTGCAGAAACCTGTTGCATTTCTATACACTAATAATGAAGCAGCAGAGAGAGATTAGGAAAACAATTCCATTTACAATTGCATCAAAAATAAGATACCTAAGAATAAATCCAACTAAAGAGGTAAAAGACCTTTACTCCAAAAACTATAAAACACTGATGAAAGAAGCTAAAGACAACACAAAGAAATGAAAAGACACTGCGTGTTCATGAACTGAAAGAACATTGTTAAAATGTCTTTACTACACACTTAATGCAATCTCTATCAAAATACCAACAGCATTTTTCACAAAACTAGAACCAAAACATCCTAAAATTTTTATGGAATCACAAAAGACTCCAAATAGCCAAAGCAATTTTGAAAAAGAAAAGCAAAGCTGGAGGGACATCTGGGTGGCTCAGTCAACTAGGCATCCAACTCTCGATCTTGGCTCAGGTCATGATCTCGTGGTTCACGGGTTCAAGCCACACATTGGGCTCTGCACTGACAGTGCAGGACCTGCTTGGGATTCTGTCTCTCCTTCTCTCTGCCCCTCCCTTGCTAGTTTTCTCTCTCTCTCTCTCTTTCAAAATAAAAATAAACTTTGAAAGAAAGAAACAGAGAAAGAAAAGAAAAGAAAAGAAAAGAAAAGAAAAGAAAAGAAAAGAAAAGAAAAGAAAAGAAAAGAAAAGAAAAGAAAAGCTGGAGATATCACAATTCCAGACTTCAAGTTATATTACAAAGCTGTAGTAATGAAAACAGTATGGTACTGGCACAAAAATAGACATACAGATCAATAGAACAAAAGAACAGAATAGAAAACCCAGAAATGAACCCACAATTATACGGTCAATTAATCTTTCATGAGGCAAGAAAGAATATCCAATGGGAAAAAGACAGTCTCTTCAATAAATGATGTTGGGAAAACTGGTCAGCTACATGCAAAAGAATGAAACTAGAACACTTTCTTACACCATACACAAAGATAAATTCAAAATGGATTAAAGACCTAAATGTGAGACCTGACACCATTAAAATCCTAGAAGAGAGCACAGGCAGTAATGTCTCTGACATGGGACGTAGCAACACTTCTAGATATGTCTCCCAAAGCAAGGAAAATTAAAGCTAAAATAAACTATTGGGACTACATGACCTTTCCATCCTCACCACAGCCTCAGGATCTCCATGGTACCTTCTTCCCTACCCCAATACAATCCAGCACCTGTCCCTTCCCCACCCTGATCCAATCTCCTTCAGCTGCTCTCCACATCAACCTCTCAACTGTGCCTCTGGATTCCCTGGTTCATGGGAAACAAATCTCTGCATTCTCAGCCTCTTCAATGCATTTCCCTCCACCCCTGCCTGAACCACAACATGGAACTCCTCTAATGCCCCTTCTTCCCTGTGTCTTCTCAAGCTAGGCTTTCCCATCCCCCAACATCCATGGATTCCCAGGCCTGGAGAGGGATGTGCATTCTCCCTGATCCCCAGAGGTAAAAGCCTCTTCCCTTTAAGACCCATAGCACATGGCTCCACCATCTTCCCACACTCCTACTGTGGCTCTTGCTTCCCCCCAACAAAGGGCATACACAGGGCCTGGACTCTGGGTTCCCTGATTTTCTGTCCTCATCAGGCTCTGCTTTAATCCTGGAGGACTCTACTGTTCACTCTCATATTAATCCTTCCCTAGGGGCATCTAGGTGGCTCAGTCAGTTAAGTGTCTGACTCTTGATCTTGGCTTAGGTCATGATCTTACGGTTCAGTTAGTGAAATTCAGCCCTGCATTGGGCTCTGCACTGACAGCACGAAGCCTGCTTGGGATTCCCTCTCTCTGTCCTCCCCATCTCCCCTCCCCTTCCCCTTCCCCCACTCACACACATGTGCACATGCATTCTCTCTCTCAAAATTAAACATGAAAAAAATCCCTCCCTGATCACCCCTTCCCATCCTACACTTATCTTAATGCATCTAAATTCTGATTTCTGTGCTCACTTCGGCAGCATGTATACTAAAATTGGAACAATACAGAGAAGATTAGCATGGCCCCTGTGCAAGAATGACATGTAAATTCATGAAGCCTTCCAAATTTTATGCAGCTCTCCAGCAAACTGCCACCCTTTGTGGATTAACTTAGAGGAAACAATGTGAGTCAAAGCACAACATGCAACACTGAATAATGAAATTGTGACATTTCATTAGAAAAACAAACAAACAAACAAATAAATAAATAAATAAATAAATAATTCTGATTTCACACTCATATGCCCTTACTCACTTCCATATTCCCAGATCCCAGCACAGGCCTAGGTCACCAGTAGACACTCTTATATTTCATGAATGAATGAATGAATGAATGACCACAGGGAGAAGCAAGGCAGAGAGGGATGGACACAGGTTTCTCCCACCATCTTGCTGCTCCAGCCAGAGTCCCTTCCATAGCTGGACTGTTAGCTGAATGTAGGGCCTATGCTACTTTCTCTTGTCATCAGCCACATAGGCAGCCTCACCAACTTCCACTACCCATCCAGCAGGAACTCCCAAATTCCACTCTGACCTGGGGTGAGATGGGAGGCTATGATCAGCCCAGGGCAGTAAAAGGCAGAATTATCTAGAGACTGGACCTTCCCCAGCCCATCCCCATGCCAGGCCCTGAGAAGCCTTGGCCCCACCCAGAACAGGGCAGAGAAGGCTTTAGTGCAAACAGGTGAGCTGCCCAGCAGACAAGATTCTCCTTCTTTCCTATTACTAGATTTGTCACACTCAGTGACTCCAGTTTCAGTCACAGAGTCTGCTCTGAAGAAATGACTCCACCAGTCTAAAACTGGGTACGTGATTACCAGTCTGAGGGCCAGCCTTGAACCAGGCATTCCTCCTTGCCCCATCCCTTGTGCCTGCAGGAAATCCTGGGGAAAGGACAAGGTACTTGGTGCTAAGGTGGCCTCTAAAGTTTAATAGGAAAAAGCAGATTATTTCCCCCCTCTTCTGAGGTTGATGTACAATTCTGCCCTCACCTTAATCCCTGGGAAGCAACATGGGGCACAGAAGAGGGCTTACAGTGACATCAGCAACATAGTCCAGTACAATATCCCTCACTGATATCTATGACTAACCAACAACTTGACATCCATCCACAGATGAAAATGCCTTTATGGGAGCTGTGGGGTCCAGCACCACATGCCAGGAGACCCAAGAGGAGTCTCAAACACCCATGTGTCAAGTAACAGACCTCAGTCCCACCTATAACCCTGAAATGGCCCATGAATCAGCTCTAGTCCCAGTCAGCCATGGTTCAAGAGACCTTGGAGAGCACTGTCTTAGACAATCACTCTTAGAGAAGAGAGCCTTTATAGAAGTCCAGGTTTCCAGAGAACTTCCAGCACATAGTTGCAGCAAAAAGTGTGTGTGTGTGTGCACATCAAAGAAGGTAAGAGGTATAATTTGACTTTGCCCACATCACCTGTCCCCCAAGCAGCATGGCTCAGGGTCAAGAAATCACCTTCTCAGCCCATGACTTCTCTAGCAGGGGGAAAGTGAGGGCATGCAAGTGAGCACCTGGCTTCCCAGGCTATGCAGAAATCTGGAAAACAGGCTTATTTCTCTGTTGCCCCATTCAGGGTACTGAGTTGTGTGCTGCATGACTGGGGCTGGGAGGAGCAAGTAGGACTCTTGGAGGGCATTAAAGGAACATGGATTCTATTAACTATATCATAAATTCTAATCAAAGGGCATAGAGTGGACTTACCACCACATTTACACTGACAGGAGCTCAATTTCCTCAGGAAATCCCATCAGGGAGGCATCACCCTGGCTGTGGTACAACTTGGAAACATGTCCACAATGACAGCAGCTGGGTTTCCTCAGGACCCTCTGTGGGAAGAGAAGGAAGTGGCTGGGAATCAATGTACCAGAGTTATAATCCAAAACAAAGATTTTCCTTCAGAAAACATCATCAATAGCCACTACTAAAATGACCCTGATCTATTGGGCAGCCATGGAACTTGAAATGTTGCCTACCCCAGTTCACTAACAATGAGCTCTGCATGTTTGTATATCTGAGAGCTGGTGTGTTTGAGGTTGGCTGGAGAGCTAAATCACCCTCATGAAAGAGACAGGACCCTGACCCCAGTCATCCTGCAGATGAAAGAGCTGATCAACATTACCAATGTCACTCTGTTTGATGCTTTCAGTGGCTTCCAGGCCCTTCTCCTCCAAGGTGTTTCCAAATTCCTTCAGCTTATCCAGGATGTGTCCGCAAGGTGTTGGAGAGATCTGGGGCTGCCCAGGCTAGGGCTGGGCCTTCCAAAACCATTGACAGAACCACCAGCAGGACTGGAGGCAATAAGATGAGCCTCATGGCAGTGCCAGAGGGGCACTCTGGATCAGTCGTAGGACAGCATGGGTGAACCTGTACATTTTACAGCTACCTTCTTCCCAGAAGACTCTTCAAGTTGAACATATTGCACCTTTGTCTGGGAAGATAAAGGTATTAAATTACTGTCATGCTATTAGCAGGAGCAAGACTGCACTTATTCTTCTTGTGGCCAGACTCCTCCCATCCTTCCATTCCAAAGATGTCTTCTTCTGCATCCCCTGGGGTGAGATTTATGGCAGTTTACCCACATCCTTTGGGTTGATTGAGGTTTGGGATATACCACTTGCCTAGTTCTGGTGATTCTGGGACAAAGACACTTCTGAAACTTGAGAAGGATGGAAATCAGCTTTCTTTTTTTATTGAATTATGTTTCACATAAAACATTATGTGGTTGAAGTACAAAACATGTTGATTTGATGCATATATGTATTGTAATATGATTATCATTGCGGTGATAGTTGGTACCTCTATCATGTCATATAATTGTTATTTTGTTTTTGTGGTGGGAACAACCAAAGTCTAATCTCTTATCATTTTGGGTGAATATAATGCAATTTTATTGTCTATATGCTATATGCTATGCGTTGGATTTCCAGGATTTATCTGACTACTGGTTGAAGATTTGGACCCTTAAACAAAATCTCTCCTGCTTCCCCATACCCCAGCCCATGGTAACCACTATTTTATTCTTGGTTTTTGTAAGTTTGGCTCTTTCGGATTCCACATGTAGATGATATTATACAGTATTTGTCTTTCATGGTCTAACTTATCTCACTTAGTATAATGCCTTCAAGTTCCATCCATGTTATCACAGATTGCAGGATTTCCTTCTGTCTCATGGCTGATTAATATTCCATTGTATCATGGCACCTGGGTGACTCAGTCGGCTGAGCATCCGACCCTTAGTTTTGGCTCAGGTCATGATCTCAAAGTCGTGGGATTAAGCCCCACATGGGTCTCTGTGCTGAGCGTGGAGTCTGCTTAAGATCTCTCTCTCTCTCTTTCTTTCCCTCTGCCCTCTACCCCCACTCACATTCTCTTCCTCTTTCTCTCTACCTCTCTCTCTCTACAATAAAATAAATAAATAAAAATTTAAAATATTCTATTGTATCTATATACCACAACTTCTTTGTCCATTTATCTGTTGATGGACACTTGGGTTGTTCCCATGTCTTGGCTATTATGAATGGTGCAGTAAGCATAGGAGTGTATTCTTAAAAAGGCATAGAATGGCTGGATGGATTAAAAAAAAACAAAAACAAAAACAAACAAACAAACAAAAAAAAACAAGATCTGACTATATCCTGCCTACAAGAGATTCACCTCAGCTTTAAGGACACACATAGGCTCAAGGTGAAGGAATAGAAAAAGATATTCCATGTAAGTGGAAACCAAAAGAGAACAAGATTAACTATGTTTATAGCAAACAAAATAGACTTAAGCCAAAACTGTAACAAGAGACAAAGAAGGTCATAATATAATGATAAAAAGATCAATTCCTCAGGAACATATAACAGTTGCAAATATATATGTACTCAACATCAGGGCACTTAAATATATTAGGCAAATGCCAACTGATCTGAAAGGAGAAATAGACACTACCCCACTTTCAACAAACGGTAGCTTATTCAGACAGAAAATCAAGAAGGAAACGCTGGATTTGAACTATACTTTAGTACAAATGTACCTAACAAATACATATAGAACATGCCATCCAACAGCAGCAGATGCACATTCTTCTCAAGCACATATGGAACATTCTTCATGATAGAGCATGGTAAGTCACAAACAAGTCTTAGCAAATTTAAGAATACTGAATTGTACCAAGTATCTTTTCCAACTACAATGGCATGAAGCTAGGAATCAGTAACAGGAGGAAAATGAGAAAATTCACAAATATGTGGAAAGGAAACAACACTCCTGAACAAACAATGGATCAAGAAGAAATCAAAAGTAAATAAAAAATAACTTGAAACAAATGAAAATGGAAACAAAATAACCAAAATGTATGGGATGCATTGAAACAAACTCAAAGAGATCACATCCAAATGTTGAAGCTTACATGCAAAACAATAGTAAAAATACACTAAAAAATTCATCTATGAATTGATATCAGTTGACACCAAGGAAGCACTGTTAACTTTGTTAAATATAACAATGGCATTACAGTTATTTTTTTTAAAGATCATATTTTTAAAAGATGTATATATATATATCAAAGTATTTAAAGGTGAAATGGCAAAAATATCTAAGATTGCCTTAAAACACAAAGAAAAAGTGACAAAGCAAATACAGTTTTGGTAATTATTCAGTCTAAAGAATGGGGATATGCAAGTCCACTGTTGAATTTCTGTACTTGCTTATGTTTGTAGATTTTCATAATAATTTAAAAGGAATAAATGGGTGGAAAAATTAGACCTGGTCAAACAACTCTTTGACCCACCACCTACCCACTCTTTTCCAGTTCCAGGGAAGTTCCTAGACAGCTTTTTCCATCTGTGATACTTGGGAACAGAAAAGTGGACAGCAGGCAGCAACAAGCACCCGCACAGAGGGAACTACCAACCTGGGCCTCCCACCTCTCTGTCTGTAGCTCTTCCCATGCTCCTGCTTGGCCTCCATCAGCCCCCAAAGCCTTTCATCAATGGAGAGTCAAGTCACCCCACCTTCTCTGGAGCCTCATCCCTTCCCTGTCCTACCCGAGGCTTCCTCAGGATGTCAGTTGTCAAACCCTTCCCTGCGGAGGCTGTTGAGTAGGGCACCAGCTACAGACAGCAAGAGGGCTAAGGGCTCAGCACCAGCACACACTTACTTAATCTCACCTGTGCCTCCCTGGCTTGCCAGGCACTGGGAAAGGACAATTTGCCCAAATGGGAGGATGCCTGCCCTCTACTGGCCACCAGTCGCTCAGGCCTCCAGCTACCTCCCCTAATCTAAGCAGAAAAAAGAACAGGAAGCAGGCCCAGGAGGACTTGGCCTGGTGGTTGAGGGCTACAGAGAAAGGAAGGAGGAGGAAGGAAGTGCCCTGTGGAACTGGCAGACGGAGAAAGACTTCCAGGTGGGGGCAGGGACATGATGCACAGCAGAGGAGAGCAGAGATTGTTTCTCTGCCTGCCTGCCTTCCAGTCTTGTGTTTATTCTTAAAACAGACCTAGAGCTGATCAAGGGCATGACTCTAACTTTGACAATGGGACACAGATGAGTAAGACCCTCTTTTAGGAGAGGAGCTTCCAGTGGGTGGGAAAGACACTTGCATAAACAGAACTATGCCCAGAGATCAGGGCCATATGGGCCTGGGCATCCAGTGGCTGCCTGCTGTCCACTTTTCTGTTCCCAAGTATCACAGATGGAAAAAGCTGTCTAGGAACTTCCCTGGAACTGGAAAAGAGTGGGTAGGTGGTGGGTCAAAGAGTTGTGTTTGACCAGGTCTAATGTGCTGATGTGCTGTGGGCATCCAGGGGAAGCGCAGGGATAACCCTTCACAGTACAGTAGGCTCTGGAAATCTCCTGTACCTACAGCAGAAGCCAAGAGCCATAGATCCAGAGCTTCCAGGGTAGTGATGAGAAATATCCTCATGATATACACTCATGGGAGGGTACTGAGCCCAAACAGTGAGAATTTCAAAGGGACATTAGGGCAAAATTGCAGGGAGGAGGCTGCAACATCGAGACACTCCAATCTCAGCTTAGGCTGTTTTAAACACCTGAGTAAATTTGAAAATCTAATTGGCTTTATTCAACAATTCATGAATAGGACAGCATCCCATCTAGCAGTCAGAAAGGAATTCTAGGGAGCTACACAAAAATGGAAGGCTTTTACAGGCAGAAGCTTTTACAGGCTTAGGCAAGGGACACTGGGGGGTCAACAAGGGAGGGAGCCAGGTTTTAGTTAGGCCAGGGAAGACTGTGAAGACTGCCCTTAGGATAGCAGTAGCCTGTAGGGAGAGGTGGAGAACACCAAGCACAGTGGAGACAGGCCAGATGACCTGGTGAACTGGCTTTAGAGGATCAGTTGGAAAACACCAAGGCTGAGAGCCCTGGGTGATCATGACTTCAAGGATTATGAGCCTCCAGTATCCTCATAAAGAAGTCTGGACCCTTCCAGGTCATAATGCTCCAGAGAGGCCCAAATCACAGGCAAGTGGACACAGACCCTGCAAGGGCCCAACACAGCACCAGGTGAAAGAGGCCCAGTTACCCTCTAAGGACCCAGTCCTGTTGGAGATCTCCATTTCCCCAGAGAGATCCAACCTGGACAGGTTTGTGATATGATTTGAGAAGATGAGGCAGAGAGAAAACCCCAATGTTGATTTCAAATGGGAGCAACAGTTAGCCAAGTATTTTACACCAATTGTTCCTTTATATAAAGTGGTTTTTCTGCCTTCCTATAAGGCAACTATTTGCTACCACATTATGGAGATGGCTGGATTTTCTCCACATTCAGAAGCAATGTTTGGCATAGTTTGACTTAAAATATGAACTATATAATACACTTGAAATTTAGTTTTAAAGGCATTGGAGCATTTCATATATTTTTACTATAATAAACTGAAGTATGTATGGGAGAGGTATGTACTCCTGTACAGATTTTGAGCTAAATTCAGAAATTTACGTGTATTTATTTTTTTAAGTTTATTTATTTATTTTGAGAGAAAACATGCACACAAGCTGGGGAAGGGCAGAGAGCAAGGGAGAGAGAGAATCCCAAGCAGGCTTTGTGCTGTGCTGAGCACAACATGGGGCTCAATCCCACAACCATGAGTTCATGACCTGAGCTGCAATCAAAAGTCGGACATTCAACCAAGTCAGCCAGGCATCCAAGAAATTTACATGTATTTAATTTTGCCTTCATTTTATAATCAGGGACGGATTGGAAGGTCCAAATTTTCATTACTTCTTCTTAAGTGTTTGCTCTTGGGAGTTCTCGCATCAGAAGAACATAAGAGAAAAGACTCCTCATAATTTCCTTTCTGCCTCATCCCCAAACCCACCAAAAGCAGCAAAGCAAATAAGAAACAGCAACTCCCTATCTTTGATTAAGTGGAGTTAGAGGGAAAACCTGTAACTCCAAACTCTAAAATAAATTAGAAAGACTGATAAGGGCAGAGAACACCAGGCCATCCGGGGAGACCTTCAAGGCAGGGGCAGCACAGGACAAACCCATACAAGTCGATGGCCCACCTAGGAGCAGGGGCAGGGGTGGGGGGACAACAAAACAATCACATTTGATACAGTAGAGTGGAAGGAGACACGGTGCTCAGAGAGATAAGAGACTGCATACAGCAGCAAACCACTACATTGGCTAACATGGGGAACAGAGAAGGGGTCTGGGGGAGGTAACAGCCCCAAAGCTGCAGCTCTTGATCAGCTCAGCAAAAAAGAGGTTGGCAGCCTTAGGCACAAGTACCTGTCTTCCCCATGAGACAGTACAAATACCTTGGCTTCTCCCCAACCCCATCCTTGTGAAAACAGCTAATCCAAGAAGAATTTGACCACAAAATGAATAGGCAAAGAATCTACGGGGGGGGGGGGGGGGAGAACATGGTGGCAGGGACGTAGACAGAGGATAAATAAAGGAGCAAGTGAAGAACATCTCTCCAAAATATTTTAGTGTAGAGGGAAGGAGCCAAGATGTGGAACAGTACAGAAGTTTTTTGTGTGTCTCCTGTCAATGAAATACAGCCATACCATACACTAAACCATCCTGCACACCTAGAAAACTGATCTGAGAATTAACAATCTGCACAACCTGAACCACAGAATTCAGCAGGTATGTGGCATGGAGAGGTGAACTTGGGGAGAGAGAAGGCACAGAGGGTGGGGAGCCACTTTTGCATGCAGAGAGAGGATGGAGACTGGGGGAGAATATGGGAAAAGCACCCATCCCCAAAAGCAGCTGGAGAGAAAGTGGAAAATTGGAAACAG
Source organism: Felis catus (assembly GCF_018350175.1). Taxonomy (NCBI): domain Eukaryota; kingdom Metazoa; phylum Chordata; class Mammalia; order Carnivora; family Felidae; genus Felis; species Felis catus. The sequence continues at coordinate 172,638,805 of NC_058368.1, forward strand.
CCACAGGGACTGAACTAAAAAGGCAAAAAGGACAAAGGAGAAAGGAGAGGGTTTAAATTCCATTAAGACTGTAATCAGGGGGAACGCAGAGTCTGAAACTTCGCAGCTCGATACCTGGCGGTGCTCTGGTGGAAAGGGCGAATCCCCAGGAGCAGAGTGGGGTCCGGGAGGTTCTTGGGCCACACGGGGAGAAGCGGTTCCACTGCTGGAAGGACATTTGGTAGAGGCTGTGAGGCCACCTGGGCCCAGCAGACCCCAGAGAATGGCCACATTCGCTGGTGCTGGAACAAGATTGTTGGGGGTTAAGCCTGGTGCCAGATGTGTGTTGTGATTTTCCATAATCCCTGAGGTGCTGCTGCTACACTATCTCGCGAACTTTTTCTGGGGTGGGCTGGCACCTGGCTGCAGTCTCTGGGCATCAGCAGCATCACGGTCCCACAAGTGTTCCTGAGTGCGGCAGGCACCGGGCCATTGCTTGGTGAGATCCTCCGCAGGGGGCAGAGCAGGTCAAAGCCGCAGTGCCTCAGAAATGGGGGGCCAGGGAAGTCAGCCACATCTGAGACAAAACTCAGGAGGGAGGTGCTGCCAGGGGCGTGGTCACAGACAGTGTGGAAGCGGGGAGTGGACAGAAGCCAAAGATGGACGGGTGCGTGATTGCCAATCAGGGAGAACAGAGTTCTGAAACTAGAGACTGGGTAGCTGGGTGACACCATTTCACCACTGCCACACATGTGCATATGCACCTACAAGCGCCACAACAATTCACCCCAGTAGGCTAGCAGTGCCATCTAGTGGAGAACAGAGCCATTACACTAAGCCCCGCCCAACTGGGCCAACCTCACTCTTCAAGAACACAAGTCTCACCGCCTGCTTAGTTTATGGACTATAAAGCACTTTATAGTTTGACTTCTAGGGGAAAACAAAGTAATTTCAGTTGTATTTCAGTCTGTTAGCTGATCCAACTATTCAATTTTCTTTCTTTCTTCTTTTTCTCTTTTTTGTTTCTTTTTCTTGAATACAGAAAGAGAAAAAATTCAATTTATTTTCAATTTTTATTAAAAATATTTTTCTTTGTTTTTTTACCATATGTTTTACTTTTGTATAAATTTTTTTAAAATTCTATTTTGCTTCCATCATTTCATTTTAGTCTACTTCAGTGTATTCATTTTTTCAAATTTTCAAACGATTTCCTTTTTTTTTCTTTTTTTCCCCCTTTTTTCTCTAATCTATCAAGCCACTTTCAACACCCAGACCAAAACACACCTAGGATCTAGCATCATTTATTTTATTTTATGTGTTTGTTTTTAATTTTTTAACTTTAATACTTTTTAAAATTTTTTTAATTTTTTATACCTCATTTATTCCTTTTCTCCATTCAAAATGACAAAACAAAGGAATTCACCCCAAAAGAAAGAGCAGGAAGAAATAACAGCCAGGGACTTAACCAACACAGATACAAGCAAGATGTCTGAACAAGAATTTAGAATCATGATAATAAGAATACTAGCTGGAGTTGAAAATAGATTAGAATTCCTTTCTACAGAGATGAAAGAAGTAAAAACTAGTCAAAATTAAATAAAAAATGCTATAACTGAGCTGCAATCTCGAATGGATGCCGCGGTGGCAAGGATGGATGAGGCAGAACAGAGAATCAGTGATATAGAGGACAAACTTATGGAGAATAATGAAGCAGAAAAAAAGAGGGAGATTAAGGCAAGAGAGCATGATTTAAGAATTAGAGAAATCAGTGACTCATTAAAAAGGAACAACATCAGAACCATAGGGGTCCCAGAAGAGAGAGGAAGAGAGAGAAATAGGGGTAGAAGGGTTATGTGAGCAAATCATAGTGGAAAACTTTCCTAACCTGGGGAAAGACACAGACATCAAAATCCAGGAAGCACAGAGGACTCCCATTAGATTCTACAAAAACCAACCATCAACAGGCATATCATAGTCAAATTCACAAAATACTCAGGCAAGGAGAGAATCATGAAAGCAGCAAGGGAAAAAAAGTTCTTAACCCACAAGGGAAGACAGATCAAGTTTGCAGCAGACCTATCCACAGAAACTTGGAAGGCCAGAAAGGAGTGGCAGGATATATTCAATGTGCTGAATCAGAAAAATATGCAGCCAAGAATTCTTTATCCAGCAAGGCTGTCATTCAAAATAGAAGGAAAGATAAAAAGTTTTCCCGGCAAACAAAAATTAAAGGAGTTTGTGACCACTAAACCAGCCCTGCAAGAAATTTTAAGGGGGACTCTCCGAGGGGAGAAGAGATAGATAGATAGATAGATAGATAGATAGATAGATAGATAGACAGACAGATAGATACCAAAGCAACAAAGATTAGAAAGACCAGAGAATACCACCAGAAACTCCAACTCTACAAACAACATAATGGCAATAAATTCATATCTTTCAGTACTCACTCTAAACGTCAATGGACTCAGTGCTCCAATAAAAAGACATAGGGTAACAGAATGGATAAGAAAACAAGATCCATCTATATGCTGTTTATAAGAGACCCACTGTAGACCTAAAGACACCTTCAGATTGAAAGTAAGGGGATGGAGAACCATCTATCACGCTAATGGTCAACAAAAGAAAGCTGGAGTAGCCATATTTATATATCAAACTTTTTAGACTTTAAAATAAAGCCTGTATCAAGAGATGAAGAAGGGGTCTATCCACCAAGAAGACCTAACAATTGTAAACATTTATGCACCAAATGTGGAAGAACCCAAATATACAAGTCAACTAATCACAAACATAAAGAAGCTCATTGATAGTAATACCATAATAGTAGGAGATTTCAACATCCCACTCACAGCAATGGACAGATTATCTGATCAAAAAATCAACAGGAAAAAATGGCTTTGAATGACACACTAGGCCAGATGGTCTTAACAAATATACTCAGAACATTTCATCCTAAAGCAGCAGAATATACATTCTTCTCCAGTGCACATGGAACATTCTCCAGAATATACCACATACTGGGACACAAATAAGCCCTCAACAAGTACAAAAAGATAGAGATCATATCTTGCATATTTTCAGACCACAATTCTATGAAACTAGAAATCAACAAGAAAAAAATTGGAAAGGTAACAAATACTTGGAGACTAAAGAGCATGCTACTAAAGAATGAATGGGCCAACAAAGAAGTTAAAGAGAAAATTAAAAAGTATATGGAAGCTAATGAAAATGATAACACCACAACCCAAAACCTCTGGGACACAGCAAAGGCAGTCATAAGAGGAAAGTATATAGCAATCCAGGCCTTCCTAAAGAAGGAAGAAGGATCTCAGATACACAACCTAACCTTATGCCTTAAAGAGCTGGAAAAAGAAAAGCAAATAAAACCCAAAACCAGCAGAAGACAGGAAATAATAAAGATTAGAGCAGAAATTAATGCTATTGAAACAAACAAAAAACAGTAGAACAGATCAATGAAACCAGAAGCTGATTCTTTGAAAGAATTAACAAAATTGATAAACCACTACCCAGTTTGATCAAAAAGAAAAAGGAAAGGACCCAAATAAATAAAATCAAGAATGAAAGAGGAGAGATCACAACCAAGATAGCAGAAATAAAAACAATAATAAGAGAATATTATGAGCAATTATATGCCAATAAAATGGGCAATCTGGAAGAAATGGACAAATTCCTAGAAACATATACATTACCAAAACTGAAACAGGAAGAAATAGAAAATTTGAACAGACCTATAACCAGCAAAGAAATCGAATTAGTAATCATAAATCTCCCAAAAAACAAGAGTCCAGGGCCAGATGGCTTTCCAGGGGAATTCTACCAAACATTTAAGGAAGAGTTAACACCTATTCTCTTAAAGGTGTTCCAAAAAACAGAAATGGAGGAAAAGTTCCAAACTATTTCTATGAGGCCAGAATTACCTTGATTCCAAAACCAACAGAGACCCCACTAAAAAGGTGAACTATAGACCAATTTCCCTGATGAACATGGATGCAAAAATCCTCAACAAGATATTAGCCAACTGAATCCAACAATACATTGAAAAAATTATTCACCACGACCAAGTGGGATTTATACCTGGGATGCAGGACTGGTTCAATATCCACAAAACAATTAATGTGATTCATCACATCAATAAAAGAAAGGACAAGAACCATATGATCCTCTCAGTAGATGCAGAGAAGGCATTTGACAAAATACAGCATTCTTTCTTGATAAAAACCCTCAAGAAAGTAGGGATAGAAGGATCATACCTCGAGATCATAAAAGCCATATATGAAAGACCCAATGCTAATATTATCCTCAATGGGGAAAAACTGAAAACTTTCCCCCTAAGATCAGGAACAAGACAGGGATGTCCAGTCTCACCACTGTTATTCAACATAGTATTGGAAGTCTTAGCCTCTGCAATCAATCAGACAACACAAAGAAATAAAAGACATCCAAATTGGCCAGGAGGAGGTCAAACTTTCACTCTTCGCAGATGACATGATACTCTATATGGAAAGCCCTAAAGATTCCACCAAAAAACTTCTAGAACTGATTCATGAATTCAGCAAAGTGGCAGGATATAAAATCCATGCACAGAAATCAGTTGCATTCCTACTCACCAACAATAAAGCAACAGAAAGAGAAATCAAGGAATCGATCCCATTTATAATTGCACCAAAAAACATAAAATACCTAGGAATAAATCTAACCAAAGAGGTGAAAAATCTATACACTGAAAATTATAGAAAGCTTATGAAAGAAATTAAAGAAGACACAAAAAAAATGGAAAAATATTCCATGCTCCTGGATGGGAAGAACAAATATTGTTACAATGCCCATACTACCCAAAGCAATCCACATATTCAATGCAATCCCTATCAAAATAACACCATCATTCTTCACAGAGTTAGAACAAAGAATCCTAAGATTTGTATGGAACCAGAAAAGACCCCGAATAGCCAAAGCGATCTTGAAAAAGAAAACCAAAACAGGAGGCATCACAATCCTGGACTTCAAGCTATACTACAAAGCTGTAATCATCAAGACAGTATGGTACTGGCACAAGAACAGACACTCAGATCAATGGAACAGAATAGAGAACCCAGAAATGGATCCACAAACATATGGCCAACTAATCTTTGACAAAGCAGGAAAGAATATCCAATGGAATAAAGACAGTCTCTTCAGCAAGTGGTGCTGGGAAAACTGACAGCAACATGCAGAAGAATGAACCTGGACCACCTTCTTACACCATAAACAGAAATAAACTCAAAATGGATGAAAGACCTCAATGTAAGACAGGAAGCCATCCAAATCCTCGAGGAGAAAGCAGGCAAAAACCTCTCTGATCCTGGACAGCGCAAATTCTTACTCAACACGTCTCCAAAGGCAAGGGAAACAAAAGCAAAAATGAACTACTGGGACCTCATCAAAATAAAAAGCTTCTGCACAGTGAAGGAAACAATCAGCAAAACTAAAATGCAACTGACAGAATGGGAGAATATGTTGCAAACGACATATCAAATAAAGGGTTGGTATCCAAAATCTATAAAGAACTTATCAAACTCAACACCCAAAAAACAAACAATCCAGTGAAGAAATGGGCAAAAGACATGAATAGACACTTCTCCAAAGAAGACATCCAGATGGCCAAGTGACACATGGAAAAATGCTCAACATCACTCGACATCAGAGAAATACAAATCAAAACCACAATGAGATACCACCTCACACCAGTAAGAATGGCTAACATTAACAACTCAGGCAACAACAGATGTAGGTGAGGCTGCGGAGAGAGAGGATCTCTTTTGCATTGTTGGTGGCAATGCAAGCTGGTGCAGCCACTCTGGAAAACAGTATGGAGGTTCCTCAAAAAAATTAAGAATAGAACTACCTTATGACCCACCAATTGCACTACTAGGTATTTATCCACGGGATACAGGTATGCTGTTTTGAAGGGACATATGCACCCCAATGTTTATAGCAGCACTATCAACAACAGCCAAAGTATGGAAAGAGCCCAATGTCCATCAATGGATGAATGGATAAAGAAGATGTGGTATATATATACAATGGAGTATTACTCGGCAATCAAAAAGAATGAAATCTTGCCATTTGCAACTATGTGGATGGAACTGGAAGGTATTATGCTAAGTGAAATTAGTCAGAGAAAGACAAAAATCATATAACTTTACTCATATGAGGACTTTAAGAGACAAAACAGATGAACATAAGGGAAACAAAAATACAAACAGGGAGGGGGACAAAGCATAAGAGACTCTTAAATATGGAGAACAAACAGAGGGTTACTGGAGAGGTTGTGGGAGGGGGGGATGGACTAAATGGGTAAGGGGCATTAAGGAATCTACTCCTGAAATCATTGTTGCACTATATGCTAACTAGCTTGGATGTAAATTAAAAAGTAAATTTAAAAAATTATCTATAGGGGTGCCTGCATGGCTCAGTTGGTTGAGCATCCAACTCTTGATTTTAGCTCAGGTCATGATCTCACAGTTCATGGGTTCAAGCCCTGTGCTGTCAGTGCAGAGCCTGCTTGGGATTCTCTCCCTCCCTCTCTCTCTGACCTGCTCTCTCTCTCTCTCTCCCTCCCTCTCTAAAAATAAATAAACATTTTAAGAAGAAGAAGAAGAAGAAGAAGAAGAAGAAGAAGAAGAAAGAAAGAAAGAAAGAAAGAAAGAAAGAAAGAAAGAAAGAAAGAAAGAAAGAAAGAAAGAAAGAAAGAAAGAAAGAAAGAAAGAAAGAAAGAAAATGCCCCCTCCATAACCCAAGCTCTGTGAAAAGCTACCTTGGATGTGGAAATCCTCAGCCCTGGAGGACCAGGCTAGAAGCATAGGACATTTCTAACACAAGGTGCTTTCCAAGAAGATTTCTGAAGGGAGGGTGTCATCCTTGTAACTAACTGCAAAGACTTATCTACAGAAAAGAATGTAGCCACATTAGCTTCCTCTCATCTCCCCAGGGGATGTACCACCTCTTGGATAGAAAATGAGAGTGGGCTTTGGAACAGAGGAAAAGAAGTGCCTCAAATTCAAGGCCACCAGTGTGGTTCATCCCAAATCAGAGTCTCTGGAGGCTCTAACAGAGAACTGCTTCCTTCTTCAAGGAGATGGCCAGGGTGAGCCAGATTCCTGGACCCACTGCTCTCTTCCTCCCAGAGCCGCTGATATACAGAAGCGATAACAGTCTGAGCGGTGGTGGCAGAGACCCAGCTTCCTAAGGGCCTAAGGGCATTCCAGCTACACCAGAACAGACTTCCCCACACCATACAGTGGGGTTCTGGAAGCAGCAACATCCAGAGAAATCAACGTGCTTCTGGAGATTCTTCAAGCTTTCCAGGGTCCTATCCTGTAAACACCTTCACCCAGGACTGACCAGGGCAACAAAGTTGTGGACCCACCATGGGAAGGAAGACATTCTTGGAATGGTAAGTAGGGCCCCAAGCCAGTTAACAGGAACATTAAAAGACATGCAATGTGTTGGGGTTTTTTTTTGAATGGGGAGGAATCTAAGCTATTCCTATCACCATGATGTCATCCATTTAATAGATCAGCATGACACCATGTGGGTGAAGGTTGCTGTGCACTAAGTTGTTGCCCAGAGACTGGATATATCTTATGGCATCATGAGGTTATGTGTGCACTCCATCTCCTAAAGTTCATTCACTCATTGTTGCTCACAGGCTTTCAAGGCTCACTTGCTACAATGATGTGCCTCTTTCTCCTGACCCTGAAGATGCACTTTCCTTTTTCTCAAGCTGAACAATGTATCTACATTTCATATAATACTTTGTGTTTGGAGTGGGGGGACCTCTTCTTTTCTCCTCCATCTTGGTAATCCAAGGATGCATGAAACAGCAGCCCTGTGGCAGCCAGCTTCCAAGATGACCCCTAATGGTTCTTCCTTACTGGTATCCATGGTCCCGTGTAGTCCCTTCTCACACTGAACAGTATTGATCTGTGCAACCAATAGGATGCTGCAGAAATGAGAACATGTGACTTCCAAGGCTGGGTCATAAAGGCATTGCATTTCTGCCTTGCTATCACTTGGATCACTTACTTGAGGGAAACCAGCCACCAAGTCAGGAGGACATTCCACTAGCCTTGTGGAGAGGCCCACATGGTGAGGAACCAAAGCTCCTTCCAATAGCCATGTGATGAGCTATCTTGGCTCCATCCTGGGTGAAGATCCTCCAGCCCCATCAAAGCCTTCATATGATGTGGCCCTGAGTGACATCTTGACTACACCTCATGATAGACCCTGGGCCAGAACACCCAGATAAGCTGCTCCAAATTCCTGACCCACAGAGAAATGATGTGAGATAATGTCTATTTTTGTTTTAAGCCACTAAGTTTTAGTGTAATTTGTTACTAAAACAGTCCCTCTTGCCAATTAACTACTCTGAAGAAGCCACCTTCTTACAGGCCAACTTTTAACTGGTGTTATTATTTTTAAATTCTCTGCAGACACACCCCTTATTGCCTGCATCCTGAATAGAAGCTTTCATCACATACCCAATGTGTGGCTACACGGAAGCCACCCTGAATTAACTACTTGTCAAGAAGCCAATGTAATGGGCATTGTGGATATGAGCAATGTAGGATCCCTACTCCCCACAGACTCAGGTCCCTGGGTGTGTGCTCCAAGCCCATTGGAGCTCACATCTCTTGCAGACTACTAGTCCTCTCATCTACTGGCCCCACTTGAAGCCAATAAATAATAGTGGGACTGGGGAGTGTGAGAGTGGGCTGCCCCCTGAAGACTCCCCATCCATACTCTGCCCTAATCTGAATGATTTCCTACCACAACTATGTATTCTCAGGAGTGCAGATGAGACTCTTCCTCATTTCCGGTGAGGCAGAAGAATTCTTCTTATTACTTCAGTTTGACTATTTCTGTCTGCAGAGAATTTAAAAACCGTAACACTGGTCAAAAGTGCAAACATGGAATGCCACTTAGGAAAAATTACTAAAACCTGGAGTTACAACATTATCATACTATTAGAAAATTCTCTCTAGAGCAGTGGGTGGCAGGGGGCTGGAGGGACAAACTTAAGAGTCAGAATGCACTGCAGTGGAGTATTTTTGGCCAACATAATGGTGATGACTTCATTGTTGTTTCCATGATAAATCACTGTATTAGCTGACTTCTGACAGGGTAGGCTATATTAGTTATCACAGTATTTCAGAATGCTCTGGCCTTTAACTCTCTCTTGGCCAAGATCTTGTTAGGACACTTTTGTTTACAAATATCTTACTATATGTGCCAGGCTCTGTGCTGAAGGGAGCAGAATATGCCACCCCCAAAATATGCCTCTTTGGCATAAGGATTATTGAGCTATAGTCCCTTGAAAAACAGCAGGTACAAGAAAGGAACTCTGACCTCCCTTTTACTTCCTGAAAGCAGGAGATAAAACTCCCATGTGAAAGATGGTCTGCCTATACCAGGAGTAGAGAAATGTTATTATCACCAGAAACAGGGAACTGAGGCCAAGAGAAATCTGTACAAATAGATTTTGTTAAAATAATTCTTATCTTTAGTCTTGCCATTTTAGTTACTTTTCCACAATTGCCTCTCTTTGTTCAACCTACTATATAAACACTTAGGCCTGGCCACCTCTGTGGGTCTTCAATTTCCTGTGGTGGTTCCCATGCACATGTGAAAATCTATATACTTTCTCCTATTAATCTGTCCCATGTCAATTTAGTTCTCTGGCTCAGCTGGAGACCCTAAGAGGATGGAGGTAAAGTTTTGCCTCCCTAGAGTACTAAGTTCTTGGTTTATATGTCACAATCCCATGGGACACTACTTTTATCCCCATTCTCTATATGATAAGACTGAGTCCCAGAGAAATCAAGGCCTTTCCTGAGGTCACATAGCCATTAAGTGGTCGAGCTTGGACTGAAATCTAAATGTTTGAGTCCCAAGCCTACAATGTACAGAGGAGTGAGTCACAGATGGCTTCAAAGAAAAAGACACCCTTGGACTGGCCGTTGAATGGTCAGTATAAGTTTATCAGACCCAGGAGGAGTAAAGGAGAGAATATAGTGTTTGAGCACAACAAGGTTGTAAGATGGGGTTGAAAGGTTGAAACCCAGGGTTCAAGGAAAACAGTGCTGAGGATAGAGGCTGCTACAAGCAAAGGCCAGCTCATGAGGGCCCTTAAATACCAGGCTTGGGGACTTGAAACTTACCCTGGGTGGCAGGGGGGGCAGGGCCTCCTGGGTGGTCCTAAGCTGGGGAGACATAGTCAGACTTGGTATTTCAAGACAATCTGGGGACAGCATGGAGGCTGAATTGGAACAGCAGTTCTCAGCATGGGTGTGGATCAGAATCATCCAGGCTGCTTGTAAAACACACCTGGAACCCACACTCAAAAAGTGTGATTCAACAGGGCTGGGAAGAGGCACAGGGATCTGCATTTTAACATTTTCCAAGTGATTCTGATGTGAATCATCACTTGAAGAAACACCAGTAATCCAGAGGGAGAGAAGCAACAAGGAGGCTAATTATGAGGTTGTTGCCAGAGACAAATGATGAGTCCTGGACTCCAACAGTGGTAAGAAAAATGAAAACAGCCTTACTGCTATGGCAGGATAATGTTTTTATAATGTGACCCTTTGTTTTTCTTTTTTCTGGTAATTCATCCCCCAGCTCCTTTCAAATAGCTAGTCCATGATGTGATCATTGCCCCTCGGGAGTGGGATGTGACAGGACAGAAACAAATCTTTCTGGTATGATGTATTGGACATGTTCCAAATAATACAGGAGTTGAGGGTGGGGGTGACAGTTTTAGATGAATCAAGACTGGCCATGAGTTAATAACTGTGGAAGCTGAATGATGGCTGCAAGGGATTCATTATAGAAATCTGTCTACGTTTTTTTTTAGTTTTATTTGAAAATTTTCAAGTATTACTGGATTTGGTTTCAAAAAGGACTTAGGGACAAGGAGAGAAATCTCAGACCTAGCTGAAAAGTTTGCGAAATTCATGAGTAAGAGGAGGTGGGGAGAATTGGCCCAGGAGAAGAGGCTCTGCCTATAGGATACTTCTGGGCCTGAGGGAGAGAAGAACTCATCTGATTTATGTATTTGGGAAGAATACAGTGCATGCTCTGCTCAGCTCTGCTTTTCTTCCTCTTAGGATCTGCCACATCCACTGCCCCTTCAGGGACTCTGGGAGGGAGGCCCACCCAGTCGAGCACTGCCATGACTGGAGGACAGGAAGGTGTCTGCCTAGCTCAGGGGTTCAGTTGCCCACACCGAGCAAATGCTCCACCTTGGTCTTTGTCAGCAATTAGGCAATGTCCTGGCCTTCACCCACCTCTCCTTTGCTTCATTTTGTAGTATGTTTAGAACCCTAGTCAGGAAGACAGTGCCATCTACTGAGGGTCCTCCAGAGACCCCAAAACGAGGGCTTCTGAGGTCTGGAGAAAAGGGAGTGCAAAAGAGGAGGATGGAGGGAAGTGATGCGAGTACACAGGGGCTGGAGTACAGGGCAGAAAACCCAGGGGCAGAGAGGAATATTGCCCTGGGAAGCAGCAACACCTATCATAGAGATGGCTCCGAGGCACGTGTAGGCAAAAAAGTACCTAGCTAATCCCACAGGCAAGAGTGGCCTGCAGCTGGAAGACAGCTGGGGTCTCTAGCAGATGAGTGAGTGAGAACAGGCAGGTCTCAGCAGCAACCAGCAGCACCAATGACATCTCCATGAATGTCTATGTAGACAGATGACATTGAGAACTAGATCCCCAACACACACACACACACACACACACACACACACACACACACATTAGGTAAGGCTCCAGGGCCCCAAAACAACCTCCAGGGAAGGGGTAAAACCCTCAATTAGCTGAGATTAAGTTTCTGCCACTCCAACAGAATGGGAGTTCAAAATAGAAATTAAGTTGAGTTAAAAGAAAACTTTAATTATATTTCTTGCACAGGTGAATTTATGGACAGATTCCTCCTTGCTGGAGTAGATGTTTTGAAGGCAGAATCAACAAGACTTGGAAGTCAGATGGATGATGGGGTGGTGAGGAGGAGAAAGTCTCTCCTCCACTTAAGAGATTTATTTCCCGAACACCCCAGGCTAGTTCAGGTTCTTCAATACTGTCTGCAAAGTTCTCCTGCCTCCCCCCAATGGTCTCCTCTCATGGCCCTGTAACATAGGTTCAACTGTTCTTACCCACTCAATTAATGATTAGGAACAATAACCAATTGCTCTAATAAAGCAACCTACTTAAAGACTTTTTCTATTTACTACCTAGAAAAAAACATATTAGAATTGTACCATTCAGACTGTACTAGAGTCACTGTAACAGTGGGGCTTGTAGGGGTGCCTGGGTGGCTCAGTCGGTTAAGCAGCCGACTTCAGCTCAGGTCATGATCTCGTGGTCCGTGAGTTCAAGCCCCGCGTTGGGCTCTGTGCTGACAGCTCAGAGCCTGGAGCTTGTTTCAGATTCTGTGTCTTCCTCTCTCTGACCCTCCCCTGTTCATGCTCTGTCTCTCCCTGTCTCAAAAATAAATAAAACGTTAAAAAAAAAAAACCAGTGGGGCTTGTAGGGCTTGAGAAAGGTTAGAGCAACACACTTCCCCTTCCAGAGCACCTCATCTAGATGCCCTTTTTCATTCTTCCCTTGTGCCTAGACCCCACCACCCTCATAGAAGGTCCAAATCTCACCCTGGGTTTCAAGACCTTTCACACTGGACCCTAGCTCTCATCCTCTCCAACCTTATTTCTTCTCCTCTAACCCCCCTCTCCCTCTTGGGGGAAGTGGGGAGAGTCAGCCTCAGGCCCTCCTGCCCAAAGGTGCAAGCCCATTCTCAAGTTTAGAGGGAGCTGGATTGAAGGAGAGGGAAGGAAAATTGGCTACCTCCATCAAAAAGTGCTAAGAAAGTCCTTAGTTAGCCTGAGGTACAACTACAGGACTCAAGGGGAGGAAGGGGCCCTGATCCGCTTTCCTCTGGTAGAATCACTTCTTCCCAGAAGCTGGCCAGGATGAGGGTGGTGTGCTGGGTGAGGCTCAGTAACTGCATTGGGGCTGGATGAAGCTGAAGCTGGCTTCCCATCTGTGGAAGGCCCACTGATGCCCAACATCACCTGTGCAGATGGAAACAATGCCAAGGTGGTAATCCACTTTGCACTGCCCTTAGAATTTCCCCTGTCCCCCTCTCCACTCAAGCAATTAGTTAGTTCTGTACCCACCACATTGGGTGGGAAGGAAAGTAAGTCAAGGTAAAACTGGCAAACTATCCTGGATTTTGTATTCCATGCCCAAGCCCTTACAGACCTAAGTGATGAAGCCAGTGGTCTTCAAACTTTTGACTGTTTGAAAGCAGTTTGAAAAATTACACACTCTCTTGCATGGGACCTGCAAAATAAATTGTAACACCCAGCACAAAATGAAAACATAGGTCCCTTACTCAAATCTTATTAAGAATTTCAAGAGGATTGGGGTGTCTGGGTGGTTCAGTTGGTTAAGCGTCTGACTTCAGCCCAGGTCATGATCTCATGGTTCATGGGTTTGAGCCCTGCATCAGGCTCTTGTGCTGACAGCTCAGAGCCTGGAGCCTGCTTCGGATTCTGTGTCTCCCCCTCTCTCTACTCCTCCCCCACTCATGGCTCTGTCTGTCTCTCAAAAATGAATAATCATTAAAAAGAAAAAAAGAGGGGCACCTGGGTGGCGCAGTCGGTTAAGCGTCCGACTTCAGCCAGGTCACGATCTCGTGGTCCGTGAGTTCGAGCCCCGCGTCAGGCTCTGGGCTGATGGCTCGGAGCCTGGAGCCTGTTTCCGATTCTGTGTCTCCCTCTCTCTCTGCCCCTCCCCCGTTCATACTCTGTCTCTCTCCGTCCCCAAAATAAATAAACGTTGAAAAAAAAAAAAAAAAGAAAAGAAAAAAAGAAAAAAAGATGTTCAAGGGAATTAAAGAGTATACTTATCATGATGAGCACTGAGTAATGTACAGAATTGTTGAGTCACTATATTGTACACTGAAACTAATAACACTGTATGTTAACTATACTGGAATTAAAAATCTTAATTTTTAAAAAATTTTAAGAAGACAAAGGCAAGGCATTAAGCCAAGCTTCTCAAGCCCTTCTCAAGGTGGTGCCCTGAGTGGCTACACAGGCTGTGCATCTAGGAAGCTAGTCCTGCTTTCATACACTTTTGAGTTAGCATGTAAAAATATACATATAAATACATAGTTGCAGAAGATGTAGCTCCAGTATACTGTATACTTGATTTAAAAATATTTTCTTCCAAAATGGGCAAAAGACATGAATAGATACTTCTCCAAAGAAGACATCCAGGTGGCCAACAGACACATGAAATGATGCTCAACGTCACTCATCATCAAGCAAACACAAATCAAAGCCACACTGAGACACCACCTCATGCCAGTCAGAGTGGCTAAAATGAACAAATCAGGACTATAGATGCTGGCGAGGATGTGAGGAAACGGGAACCCTCTTACACTGACGGGGGAATGCAAACTGGTACAGCCGATGTGGAAGACAGAGTAGATGTTCCTCAACAAATTAAAAATAGACCTACCCTATGACCCAGCAATAGCACTGCTAGGAATTTACCCAAGGGATACAAGAGTGCCGATGCATAGGGGCACTTGTACCCCAATGTTTATAGCAGCACTCTCAACAATAGCCAAATTATGGAAAGAGCCTAAATGTCCATCAACAGATGAATGGATAAAGAAGATGTGGTTTATATATACAATAGAATGCTACCTGGCAATGAGAAAGAATGAAATATGGCCATTTGCAGCAACATGGATGGAACTGGAGGGTATTATGCTAAGTGAAATAAGTCAGTCAGAGAAAGATACCATATGTTTTCACTCATGTGGATCTTGAGAAACTTAACAGAAGACCATGGGGAAGGGTAAGGGGGAAAAAAAGTTACAGAGAGGGAGGGAGACAAACCATAAGAGACTCTTAAATGCAGAGAACAAACTGAGGGTTGATGGGGGTTGGGGGAGAGGGGAAACTGCGTGATGGGCATTGAGGAGGGCACTTGTTGGGATGAGCACTGGGTGTTGTATGGAAACCAATTTGACAATAAATTATATTAAAAATAAGTAATAACATAACATAATATAATATGACATAAAAAATATTTTCTTCCAGTTCTCAGAGCAGCAAAAAAGTTAATTTAAATTTTTTTAACGTTTATTTAATTTTGAGACAGGGAGAGACAGCATGAATGGAGGAAGGTCAGAGAGAGAGGGAGACACAGAATCTGAAACAGGCTCCAGGCTCTGAGCTGTCCGCACAGAGCCCGAAGCGGGGCTCGAACTCACGGACTGCGAGATCATGACCTGAGCCGAAGTCGGATGCTTAACTGACTGAGCCACCCAGGCGCCCGGCAAAAAAGTTAATTTAATGTATGAGAAATGTTTGTCCTGACAGCTCATCTCTGTTGAATGGACAAACAAACTATGGTACTTCCACTCAGTGGACTACCACTCAGCAGTAAGAATGGATGGGCTATGGTTACACACCACAACATAGATGAGTCACAAAGTAATTATGCTGAGGAAGAGAACTCAGGCAAAACAATTCATACTATATGAAATGTAAAATATCCATAGAAACAGAAAGCAGATCAGCAGTTGCCTGGGAAGAGGGGATGGATTAGAATCAGGTGGAGCCATATGGCTAACATCTCACCAAGGGAACGTGAAGTGAAAATGATGTATAGTCATTTCTGGGTATTGCTCATAAAAACATCCCATGCAACCCTCACTCTGTCTTCTTCCCCATCCTCTAGTTGAATGGAGAGAACCTAGATGAAGGGACAGCCACAAGATAGGAGGAGACTGGATTCCTGAATAAGTGCATGAAGCAAATCCCCTTTGACTGGCATTGGACTATAACATGAAAAATAACTAAACTATTATGGTGTTAAACCCCTAACATGTTGGGATTGTTGGTCACAGCCAGAGGCCAACCCTAACTAACACATAATCCAACGCAATCTCTACCAGAAGATAGCTAGCCAGTCTTTTCAAAGTAAGGTTCCACCCCAGGGGCTTAGGCTGGTTTCTTGACTGGCAGACTCAGCACTGATAGTGGCGAGGCTAGCTGTGGGAGGGAGCAGTCCATGTTGCTGGGCCAATTTTGTCATAAACCCACTGAGAAAATCCCAAAATGGCTAGGAAGGGGGACTGCCTGATAGTCACAGAAGGTGTCATACTGCCCACCAGGTAAAAGAGGTTCTTCCATAGTGAGGTCCTTTTGGTGAATGTCTACCTGAGACACAAATCACTTAATGCTCTGAAGCCACTCTGGGTAGTTTATGCACATTTGTCTTGCTCAAAACTTACTATCACTAACCTTCAGTCTGTTTCCATTCAAGTTTCTGACCAATAGACTAAACCATTATCCAATGCCCAGGAATTGGGCCTGTACTTCAGGGCTTCCGGGCACATTTCCCTTTCCTAGGTCCCTTAGGCTCTCTTGGAGGAAGTCTGGGTGAAGCCAGCACACTGTGCAGAGCCATCTATAAAATGGGCTTTAGATTTTTCTTCCTCAGTCAACTTATATCGTAAACAATTCCCCATGAGACATGAATATCAGTAACAGGAGAGGAATGTAAACAACTTGCTCAGACAACCTACTGCACTTGTGCCTTTAGGGCTTGCTTGGACCCAGGCCATATATGCCACTCCTCTTGGTAATAGAGTACTGCTGGCCACCCCTGACTTTATGCCTGGGTAGATCAGATAACATGGTACCTTAGGTCACCTGGTAACCTGGTATGCCACGGTCAGACAACCAGTTTCACCAGACTCCTGGAGCAAGTCAGGAGCATCTCAAAAGGAGATGCTACTTGCCAAAGGAGGGCATAACTTTGTTCCAAAATTCAATGCCTGAATATAAAGACCAAAGGCAGAACTACTTACTCTTCAGCCTGATCCAGTAAAACCTTCTCTCTTCGTATGGTCCCCCCTAAAGTTGACAGCTTTCAAGTGACCCCGTAATAAGTAAAAGTAATATACCTAAATACAGTATATTTTGCCACACATGTCTAAAGAAGCCCACCAAGTATAGTACCTCTTTTATTAGTGATAGGGAGTGTGATGTACAGCAACTTGTCCTTAATTTTATAGGGAATATCTCAACACACCCCAGACCCCTGGATAGTGCACTGAGTGGACAGACCACTGTATATTTGTGAGATTTATTATCTGCCTTCTAGCACAAACATCATGCTTACCAAGTCATCTAGGGTATCTCCTACCTCCTGTTCTCAAGGCCCATCAGAATGATGTCATCAGTGTCACAGTAGATTACCCTGATAGCCAATGGAATGGTGATTTGGTCAAAAATTCCTGTAAAGTAAGTGTGTTCAGAAAGTGACATATTCCTGAAGCAAAACAGTAAAGGTTTACTGCTGCCCCTGCCAGAGGAACACAAACTATTCCTGAGGTTTGGTATAGAAGAAAAAGCACTTACTAGACCTACAGTTGTCTATTAGAGGCCAACAACTGCACCCACATGATCCAAGAATGACCACTCTGAAAAAGTGCCTGCAACTGGAGTCCTTACCAGAATAAGTTTGCCATAATGCTCTGTAATTCTTCAAGACAATCTATCTTCTCCATCAATAAGGAAAATGTGGCACATGAAAAATACATGTAAAAAAGTATAAAAAGACATACATACACATATATATGTGTGTGTATATATATATACATATATATGTATATATATATATATATATATATATATACGCACACACACATATATATAAAGGAATATTATTCAACCTTAAAAAAGAAAAACATCCTGGGGTGTCTAAGTCAATTAAGCACCCAACTCTTGATTTTGGCTCAGGTCATGATCTCATGGTTCCTGAGTTCCAGCCCCAGAGCGGGCTCTGTGCTCGCTCGCTCTCTCTCTCTCTCTCTCTCTCTCTGTCAATAAATAAACTTTAAAAAGAAGGAGGAGGATGAAGAGGAGAAAATCCTACCATTTGCAACAACATGGATGAACCTGAAGGACATTTTGCAAAGTGAAATAAGCCAGTCACAAAAAGACAAATATTGCATGATCTCACTTATATGTGGAGTATTAAAAAAAAAAAAAAAAAAAAAAAAAAGCTGAACTCATAACAGAAAGTAGGATAGTGGTTACCAGAGGCTGGGGTGTGGAGAAAAAGGGATTTTTTTTTTTTAAGGTGGAATGGTGGTTTCCAGGGGCTGCTGTGGGAGGGGAGAATAAGGAGTAATTATTTAACAAGTATGGAGTTTCACTTTTGCAAGATGAAAAGAGTTCTGGAGATGGATGGTGGTAATGGTTGCATACAATATGAATGTACTTAATACCACTGAACTATATGCTTAAAAATGGCTAAGATTAGGGGGTGTCTGGGTGGCTCAGTTGGTTAAGTGTCCAACTTCAGTTCAGGTCATGATCTCACCATCAGTGAGTTCGAGCCCTGTGTCTGGCACTGTGCTGACAGCTCAGAGCCTGTGGCATGCCTCAGATTCTATGTCTCCCTCTCTCTGCCCCTCCCCTGCTCACTCTCTCTCTCTCTCTCTCAAAAATAAAACACTTTAAAAAAATTTTTAATGGCTAAGATCATTAAGTTTTATGTTGGGCATATTTTGCCACAATAAAAATAAATAAATGGGGGAGAAAAAGAGTATCTAGCTTCTATTCTGTCCAAACTAAGAGGTCATGTTGATGCAGTGGGAATCACCCTGAAATCCTTCAAATCTTTGATGATGGCACTAATCCCCATAATGAGATGAAGTCTTTTTCTTTTTTCTTTTTCATTTTTTTGGGGCAGAGAGTGAAGAAGGGCAGAAGGAGAGAAAAAGAGAATCCCAAGCAGGCTCCACGTCCAGCGCAGAGCATGAGGCAGGGGCTTGATCCAGACCCTGGGACTGTGACCTGAGCAGAAATCAAGAGTCAGACGCTCAAATGACTGAGCCACCTGGCCACCTAAGATGAAGTATTTTTCGTTTAGGTTCCTGGCACTTAAGGAAAGCTCCAAGGCCATGTAGCACTGCTTCTCAAAATAGCCCTTGCTCCCATTTAATTAGGCTAATGTCATTATTCCGTCTTCTTAGTGATACCAAGAGCAACTCTACATATAACCACTACATAGTTGCAAGGTACCACTGGCCCTGGCATGAGAAAGATTGCACTCAAAACTTTTTCTAAAAATGTGCACCATGTGCATATCTCATATATTCAAAAAAGTAGGGAAAACTCATTTTAACAATTAAATACATAATTATTACATTTTTAAATGCTCCTTTGTGTACCACTCAAAATCCTCTCCTGCACACAACTTTTGGGAAAACACTGACCTAGTATGTGCCCCAGTCATTTTCATCTCATCACACTGGTTGTAACTGTGTATTTAACTATCCACTTTCCCCACCAGACTGGGGACAGGAGTGGGGTCTGAGCTCTGCTATCCCAAGCAACGAACGCTGGACTCCTAGTTGACCATACGTTGCAAACAAAAGACCCAGACCATTCCCTCGTCCCTTTCACCTCAAACTATCCACGGGCCCATGAATTCCGGCTGGCTGATGTTGAGCAGCCACTTCGCCTTTTTTGGCCTCGATTTTTCTCCGCTGCAAAATGGGAACGACCATACCTGCCTCCTCGTGTGAGGAGCGACTCTGCAAGGAGTCAGATGGTGGGTGTGAAAGTACTCTAGAAAATAATTAATTCACTCATCCATTTAGCAGGCAGTTATTACAGGCCCGGGGCGGTACAGCACGGTTACCACAGCAACCACCCTTCCCTGGCACAGGTCGCATCCCGGGAGTCCACCAGTTTCTCACTCTTACAGAACTTCAGGTGGTGACCTTATTCAAAATGGCGCAGGCAGCCTCGGGGGCTAGTGCGGCGGCGCGGCCGCCGCGCCCTATGACCTGCTGGCAGCAGCAGAGGGGGGAGCCGGGCGCCGCCATATTGGCTGTTGTCCTGCGAGGGGAGCGGCGGCGGCGGCGGCGGCGACGACGCGTGTGGAGCGAGAGATCGGCGCGAGCAGCGGCATGACTCGGAGGCGGAGCAGGCCGAGCGGCGGCGCGGGTCGGCGCGAGCGGGTGCGAGCCGCGGGGCAACAGAAGCCCCAGGCTCCCGAACCCCCGCCGCCGCCGAGCCTGGAAGCTGGAGCGGGTGCAGGGCCCCCGGAGGCGGCCGCAGAGCCGGACCGCCACGGCCCCAGGGAGGAGGACGAGCCCAAGTTGGCTCCCGGACCACAGGTAGGAGCGAGCGAGGCGAGTCCGGCCGCTCCGGCACTTTCACCTCCCGGGAGCGGGGCCGGGGTGAGCTTGGGGGTGAACCATCTTCCACCGGCTGGGGCTGAGGCTGAGGCTTTCTCCCCCGAGGCGGGAGTGGAGACTGGACCCTTCTCTCCAAGCCGGAGCATGGCCCGTCCTGTCCTGTGACCAGGCTGCCTGCCCTCTCCCGCCGCCTCCGGGCTGGAGCAGGGGCTAGACTTTGTGGTCCCATACCCACCCACACTGGGACTGGGCTCTGATCCTGAGGCCACAGCCCAGCTCTCTGCCCTTCTCCCCCTGGGCCCACCTGCTCCACCACCTACCCACAGAGCAGCCTGGGGCGCTGTGGCCTTGGAAGGCTACAGCCTCTTCCCTCTCCCCCCACCCTGGGAACGGCCCCACCCTTTCCCTTCACTGCCTGCAGCCACTGCCCCCTCAGCAGCTGTGTGCCCCCAGCGTATGTCTCCTGTGGCCTCCCTCCTCTCCCTGCCCAACATAGCAGTTGGAGCAGACTGTCAGGCAGCCCCGAAGACTATTTAGTGGGGCTCCTGCACTGAAGTGAAAACCTAGCAAAGCCTTCCCTTTCTTCCCTCTATACCCCTGACCCACAAGGTGGCCCATCTCAACCCTCAGATCCCTGGGTTTGGTGAATCCTGCTGAGAGTGAGCAGTAGTAGCAGGATTCCGCAAAGCCTCCAGCTTGCCACCTGGAAGAAGGTCACTTTCTTTTGAGCAAAGGAGATAATGGGAGGTACCCTGCCAGTGTTCACTGAGAGCCCGGGGTGACATGAGCCTCAGTTGCTCCGGGAGGGTTGTGGCACATGGGGCTGGGTGGCTCGCCCTAAGCTTGCTCTGACAAAAGAGTTTTGAGTTGGTCTTTTGGCTGAGCCTGCCAAGGAAGGCAGGCTCCTGCAGGAGTCTTGGAGGGTCGGATGCAGCGCCGGATGAGGATGAGGCGTGGCGGAAGATGCGTTTGGCTCTGCAGACACTGCATCGGGCAGCAGGGGACTCTGGGAGGCTGGTGCAGCCAGAAGGCATGGCTCTTGACAGCCTTCTAGTAGAATCTCTGGAATTGTGCATGTGAGTGGGGATGTCATTTGGGGTACCATTGCCAGAAAGCCTTCCCTAACTTTCCCAGTTGCGTGAGGTGCCCCCTTTGTGCCCACAGCCCCCTGTGCTTCCCTTTGGTAGCACTCCCCATTCTTCAGTGAGACATTCTGTTGATGTATCTGTTCCCTGCACTGCACTGTGAACTCCGCAGGGGCACAGACTATGTCATCTATCTCTGATTCTCCATGCCTAGCCCTGGGCCTTGCTGACACTGAGTAGAAATAACTAGGTGAATGGGAGAGAGAATGAATCCGTTGAGAACCTGTGCTTATTGTAACCTAGTTTTGATGCTGGTCTCCTTTGTGTTTCAGATCACAGTAAGATTTTTAATTAATGAAAATGTCACCACTTATTGAGTGTCAGAAGCCCCACCTTCACCCCCACCCCCTCCCCTGGGCTGAGACTGGTTCCAAAGGATGCAACTCCCCAGGTTGGACCCCACCCTTGCCTGGTCTGACTTTAGACCCTGAACCTGCTTCCCCCCTCTAGCTTTCCTCTTTTGCTTCTCTGGGCCACCCTGGGAGTCCAACAAAAGGAGAGAGTTGGGATAGGGAGAGCCAGGGGAGCTGTTGTTTTCTCTCCTTCCCATTCAGACCAGCAATATTTTAGGGTCCCCTGCCACTCAGGTTATAGTATTCATGGCCAAAATTTTGGATAATGGCTTAATCATTTAATTTTTATTTAGGGCGCAGCTTTCCTAAGAGCTATAATCATCATTATCTACTCCACTGCCTGACCTGCAAATTCATTAATTTATTCATGCCAGACACTTTATATACCATACTTCTAATCTTCCCACCACTCCTGTTCTTTCCTCAGCATTTAATACAAATGTGATGAGTTAACTATTGGTTTAATTATTAGTCTACTTTTGCTACATAAACTCTGAGAGTGCAGGAACCACGTCAGTTACCATTGTACCCCTATGCCTGGTGATTAACAAATATTAATGAACTGAAGGATATAAATACGATTACACTGTTTTTCAGATGAAGAAACAAATGCTCATATGACATATGCCCAAATAACTCCCACTATAGGTCACAGGTGCCTCCTGGCCCCCCAAAAAGGACACTCTTGTGTACTATGTGGGATTTACAAGGCATTTTTTTTTTATTATAGCCACAAAGAGGTAAAACAAACTGACAAACTCTTTTCTGATTATACCCCACTTTTTTGCTGGGGAGGGGGTTTCTGAATGCCAGAAGCAGACTTTTGTGCCCTGGTGAGAAGCACCTGCTGAAAGGGTTGGAGTCATTGTTCTGCCCCCTAGTGTGCCTGTGGTGAGGATCTCTGTCTCCCACTGCCACTTAAAACTCTGTGTACACAGAGTGGGTCAGCAAGGTGAAACTCACTGTCGCATGCCAAAGACAGCGAATAGGACCACTTCCAATCCACAGATAGGTTCTGATGTCCCAGGTCACATATTGCTTTGGTTTTGTTTTAAGCCAATTTCTTAAAAGCCAAAAGATTCCTACAAACTGGATTTGTGCCATGTCTTAAAACTCTAAAAATCTGGTGCCACTGAGCCCAATTTCTGCAAGGCAGTAATATGAAGTTTTGAGTAGTGTCTGCCCCTGATATGAAGGACACCCTGATCTGTGCCAGGCCCTGGGCTAGTTGGGAATGCAGAAGTGAATCAGACATGGTCCCTGCCCACAAAGGGCTCGTGGTTCAGAGAACATGTATATAGTAATCACAGGTAGGCTGGAAGAGCTATGATTACTCTGAATTCGGGTTCAAAGGCCACTCTGGTTCCATCCAGACCCTTTCGCTCACTTTGGTTACTTGTACACATTTAATTTTTTTTTTTTAAGTTTATCTACTTATTTTTGAGAGAGAAAGAGAGGGAGAGCATGCGCATGCACAAGCTAGGGAAGGGCAGAGAGAGAGAGGGAGACAGAATCTGAAGCAGCCTCCAGGCTCTGAGTGTCAGCACAGAGCCTAACACAGGGCTCGAACCCACGAATGGTGAGATCATGACCTGAGCCTAAGTTCGATGCTCAACCGACTGAGCCATCCAGGCACCCTGCATTACTTGTGCACATTTAAATGTGGGACCTTGAGCTAGCTTATTGGGGATCCCAAAAGTCCTTATTTAGAATTGTTTCAGGTCACTAAACTTTATTGATCTGTTCACTAACAATCAAAATCCTCATTCACTAAACTAAAACTGTTACTACCTTATTAGCAAAGAACAAAAAACCTTACAAAGCAGCTGAATAAGGCAATAGTGAGAAAGTGTTTAATGTTCCAGACTTGGGGTGAACTCCAAGCTCAGTCTCTTTCTAGCTTTGTGTTCCTGGGCATGTTTTTTTCCCCCTCCCTAAGCCTCATCAGCAACATCACAAGAAAATGGAGCAACCCACCTAGCACCTAGTATATCAAGGCTAGAGCAGGAGTTGGAGATAGTGGGAACTGTGCCAGATGGCCATCCAAAGCCTGCCAGCTCTGCTGTCTTTCCATCTCTCTTGGACCACTCAGCCTGCAGTCCAGGGGCACACTCAGTAAACCCTCAGGAGACTTGCCAGACTGTAAACCAGCAGTTGGTGCTGGTTGAGCTCATCTGGTGTTTCCCATCTCTCATCTCTACGGCACCTGCTAAGACCTGCCTGGCCCAGTTTAAAGAGACTCTAGAGACCTGGTTCCCCACTGCTCAGAGTTAAACCTGCTCCCTCAAGAGACTGGAGCACAGGATTAGTCAGTATCTTTATTGAAACCATCTCATTATGTTTGATCCACTGAGCAAGCATTATGACCTCTGTGCTAGGGCTTTTATTTTGGGCACAAAGATAAATAAGATAGTCCCTATACCCAGGAATCTCCCCCCTTAAAATCATTGCCCACCCAGCCTGGCCACTTTCACTGCAAGTAGTAGGAAACGATACAAGAAGGGGTGGATCCCTGCCACCTCTGGTTCTTTGTAAGCCAGTAGAGATTCACTATGTAGAAATGTTAAAGGGCCTTTGAAGATGAAGACTTAGCTGCTGAGATTTTTTTAATTTTTAATTTACTTAAAATATCCCCAGAGCTGTTATCTTAATATCTAATATCAGATAAACTATTAAGATCCTAACGACTTTATATACCGAACCTAGAAGTTTTAAGAGCAGGGGCTATATTTAACTCATTTGTGGGGTATTTAGTGTGCACGGTCCTCATGTGCTCAATAAGTGGCTGTTAAACCAAATGAAAATAAAAGAAGTAAAAGTTAGGTTTCTTCCACTTTGTGCTTACCAGCTTCTACTGCTGGGCCAGGCTGGCAGTCATTCGTTCATTTAGGCCCGTGATACACACATCACACCCAGTCTCCCTCTCACCTGATCTGGTGTTCATTTATTCTGCAAATACTAATGGACACCTGATCTGTATCAGACCCTAGGCTAGCTAAGGACACAGAAGTGAATCAGTCCCTGCCCACATGTGTGTATTAATTGTAGTTAGGCTAGAAGAGCATCACTTCCTCTGAGTTACGGTTCAAATCCTAGATCCTAGTACGCAGCCTTTCAAAGAGTTTTAGCCCTGTTAGCATGTTTTCTCACATGTATGACAGTGATGCCAGAGTCACATTAGGGCAGCAAGTGCTGCATGTCAAGCACTTAGCACAAGTGGTAGCTATGATTATTATAGATATTTGGTGCTGAAGATGCACAAATATGGTAACCAATAGAAGATTTCTCAGAGCTGATGCTTCAAGGTTGAGTAGAAGTTCCTTTAGAGAAGGTGAGAGAAAGTGTCTAAACAAAGAAAGCAATGTAGAGACCCAGAGGCGAGAATTGCCCAATTCAGGCAGAGTAGCATGAGGTCAGGCTGGAGAGGTTAGCAGGGTTCTAGAAAACCACAGCAAGAAGTTTGGGCTTTATCCTGCAGGCAGTGAGGAATCAATGAAAGCTTTTAAATAGGAAAATAAACATGTTCTTGGGTAAGTTCTCTGATAGCATGAGAGGACGTAATTCTCAGTGGAAGAGGTAGCTGTGATTGCTTGATTCCACCTCTTCCTCATCCTAGCCTAACTAATCATCAGATCCTCCGTGTTTTGCTGGATTCTGTCCCAGACCTACAGAATTAGAGTCTCTAGGTCCAGAGCCCAGGAATCTTGTTGTTAAACTGCCCCAGGTGATTCTGGTATGTGGCTGGGTCTGCTAACTGCTCAGTTGAGGGTGGTATGAGGAGCTTTGTGGAAGCCTAGGATATTCTTCAAAGAATAGGGCTTCCGGAGAGGGGAGCTTTTCCATAAGCAGGAATAGAAACAGCCTTAGTTTTAAAAACAAAAAACAGGCTTTCCCCAGTTTTCCAGTTGTTGCCCCATTAATGTTATTCTCCAACTGCTGATCTTCCCTTGTGTATCCAAACTCTTACCATGCCCATTACATGCTGTCATCTCTGCTGAATGATCAAGATGCAGTGAGTCATGGGACACAGGTCCTGCCCTCAGTGTTCTCAGTGTTGTGGAGAAGACAGATCTCAAAAACTGGGACACGTACGATAAGCTCTATTCAAGAGGTATGTAACAAAGCATTAGGGCATCCCAGAACAAAGCAGTTAATTCTCCCTGTGGACTTAGAAGGAAGTAACACCCTAACTGTGCCTAAAAAAGAAGAGGCAGAGGGGAACAACATCAGTGAGGGTGTGGTGCTTTATATATTTGGGGAAAGAATGGATATTGGGGAAAGGAGTGGTTAATGGTTTTTCCTGGCAGGATGTGCAGAACAGAAAAGGACTAAGGAGAGAAGGTCTTGTGTCCCAGGAAGGGCCCTTTGTTTACACCCTTTGGTTCTGTGCCCTTGCTCCCACACTCATCCTTCAACCTGTAGGTGGATGAACATGCTGTAGTCCTAGGCCATCTCCTTTTAGTCCCT
Source organism: Felis catus (assembly GCF_018350175.1). Lineage (NCBI taxonomy): Eukaryota > Metazoa > Chordata > Mammalia > Carnivora > Felidae > Felis > Felis catus. The sequence continues at coordinate 172,665,051 of NC_058368.1, forward strand.
CCTCAAGGCTCTCAGCTCTCCAGCAACTTTTGTGGTTCTCTCTCCATTCTGAAATGAATAGGTTCTTCATCTACTCTGAAAAGTGATATAGGGAAACTAGATAGTAAGAAGGACCCTGAAACATGGAAGGGTCTTATTAGGAAGTTGTAGCCAGAGATCGTGGATGGGGGGGTTCAAAGGGGCCTTGAAGGTCACCTGTCTAGTCCTCTGTCCTGTGCTTCAAGTAATAACTTTGGATTGGGCAAGTCTCACTTAGTAAGTTTCCCTGTCATTTCTTCCAGGACAGAAGAGGAAAGAAACTAACGGGTATTGAGCACCTACTGTGTGCCAGGCCCAGGCCAGGTACTTTACATAATTTATTTCCTTCTGTCCTCACAACTCTGTGAAGTATGGTTTTATTCTCATTTCATAAAGGAGGAAATTGAGGCTCAAAGAAATTGAGTAATTAAGATAATACTGAAATGGCAGAACTGGGTTTTGAACTCACAACAGTCTATCTCCAAAGTTCATACTCTTCCACCCATGAGAAATCCATGCTCGGGTGACAGAGTAGGTTATATGATTTGCCTGAAGTTCTAAGTTATTAAGCAACAGTTTAGGCCTTCTTGTGGCTGACTGCACCCAGAAAGCAGGTTCAACAGATGAGCTAGCCTTGGGCAGGTGGAAGGCCACTGGGGTCAGAGAGACTCGTTACCCTGTCTTTGGCTGAGCTTGTACAACCAGAGAAGATTCTCCACAAACTGGCTGATATGAAATAGCTGTTCATCCAGGAAGGAACTGAGACAACAGACTGAGTGGGAGTTTGGGTGAAAGCTCTAGGGCACTGAGGTGCACTTGTATCACCTCGTTAAGAATTAAATGTAGCTCTGATTGCCAGCCTCAGAATGGTCTGAGATTCTTCACACTGATGCCCTCTCATCAGTAGCCCAGAGTCACAAAGATAGGCCTTTTAGCATAGCATATCCAGGAAGTGGCTAGTTCAGCTTGTCTTTAGACTCTGTCCTTTGTATAGAGCAACTAAAATGTGAGCCAGGTGGGCTTTTAAGCATTTATTCAGTGAATGCCTGCTATGTGTCAGGTCCAAGCCAAGCCTGGGTTCCCGGGCACACTTAAATGACCAAGATGCACTCCCTGCCCCCAAAGAGTCCTCATTCCACCAGGGGTTTGAGACAGACAGAATATGTCTATGGCGCAGTGTGATAGGTACTGTAGTAAAAGAATTAGTTCTACTCAGCCTGGTCCAGCCAAAGCTTGACCTTTGACCAAGATCTTAGGGCATGAGTACAAATTTGCTGGGGAGTGGAACTGAGATGCTGAGGTTTCCAGGGCACAGTGTATTTGCTGGAGGAGCAGTACGAATAGAACCTAAGATTCTCAGATGTTAAGCTTGGAAATGAAGCATGGAGAGGTCAGCTGGGGCCAAGTCATGAAACACGGGGTCCAGAAAGTGCTGCAGTAGTGAACTTAACCAGAAAGCCAGGAGATTAAAGAGAGACCAAGGTGGGAAAAGGAGCTAAAAGAAGGAGATACTCAAATTGGATAGGTACATGAGAAGGCACATAATAAGCTTACATGAAGCAGAGAAGCCCAGTGCCCAGGTTGGTTGGTTGGTTGTTTTAATTTGTATATTATTTTGTTACATTAATTTTAATTGCGTGTTATTTTAATTTGTGTCCCTGCCTGATTCTCCAAAATGAATATGAGGCATCTGGGAGTTTGGGAGTATTGATGTCCCCATGCATGAACCTGCCTGGTTTAAGCATGTGTTCTTAAGGCAGAAATTCTATGTTATTCGATGTTTCCCACTACCTAGCACAATGAGAATGGGCTCTGAGCATGTTCACTGAAGGAGGAAATGAGTGGGTGAATGGAAGAGTAAGTGGCAGTGACTGAGCTGGTGACTTTTGGTAGGCTGGGTATTAATAATTTTCTCTGCTTCTGGAAGGGAATTTTAGCTGCTACTGTTGTCTTCTGCCTTGGTGACAGGGAGGCTCTTGGAGTGGGGTACCTTGAGAGTTGAATGCTCTAACGGGTCATTTCAGAATAGAATTTGGAAGCTATTGCAGGACCACTGGTTAAATACAGCATATGTCTTGGGGGAATCCTCTACAAACATACACAAACTCTTGGGATTAAAAGGAATCCATGAGAGAAATGAGAACAGGTTTAGTGCTGGCTGTTAGATCCAGCCTCAGAGCAGACCTTGATAGCTGCCTCGCCTGGTGACCTGGGTTATTCTCCAGCAATTCCCAAATTGTGGACAGAAAGATGAGGTGGGAAATTTATGCCCCAAAAGAGCTATCCAGATATGCCATGAACTGTATCATTGTTAATAATCGCTATTGCTTACTGTGCACCCACTGGGTTACAGGCACCATACCATTAGAGACTTTACATTAGCAGTTTTCAAAGTGTTTGGTCTTAGGGACCTTTTATACTCCTAAAAATTATTGAGGACCCAAAAGAGCTTTCTTTTGTTGGTTTTATCTGTTCATATTTACCAAAATAAGTATTAAAGCTGAGAAAGTTTAAAAATATTTAGTTACTAAATCATTTAAGAATAACAATATTAAACCTGTCATGTTAACATACATAATTTTTTAATGGAAAATACATTTTCCAAAAAAATAATAGAAGACTGGTCTCATTTTCATTTTCCCAAATTTGTTTGTCTGGCTTAATAGAAAGAAGCTGGATGCTCATATGTGTTTCTGTATTCCGTCTGCTGCAGTACATTGTTTTGAAGTATATTTTAAAAATCCAGCCTCAAACAGATGTTGTTGGAAAAGGAAGGAGTATTTAAAAAAAAATTTTTTTAATCTTTATTTATTTCTGAGAGAGAGAAAGAGAGACAGAGCATGAGCAGGGGAGGGGCAGAGAGAGAGGGAGACACAGAATCCGAAGCAGGTTGCAGGCTCTGAGCTGTCAGCACAGAGCCCGACGCGGGGCTCGAACTTATCAACTGGGAGATCATGACCTGAGCTGAAGTCAGATACCCAGCCAACTGAGCCACCCAGGCGCCTCTAGGAAGGAGTATTTTAAAAGCCTTTCCAGGTGATTGCTGATAATTCTTCTTTGCAGTGTGGAATCTGAGACCATTTTAATGAAGTCTTTGCACTCATTACATTAAAATCTGTTGGTTTATCTAGCACTTTGAATGGATTTTTTTTAACAATGCATGATTCTGAAACATCATGCTTTTGCTCATTTGGAAAATAGGTTCACTGAGTTATGCAGCTCTTCCAAATGTTTTCCCATTTCATTTTACAATATCAAAAAATAACATTTGTCACTATAACCACCATTTACACCAGAAAAGTCTAAGGATTGGGAAGCTTTTGATTTCATGATGGTGGATACAAAATTCTAATTTCCAAATTTCCAAAATTCTGAATTTTGCCTGAAAGCTTGAATTTTGTCATTGGCCACAAGTAGAAAGTTGTTTTCCTGGAAGTGTTGGGTTCATTTTGTTCATTTTTTGAGAAAATGTCTGGCATTTTTCAAGTCTGAATAACCAGAGTTTGTCAGTCATTCTTCAAGTAAAAATGGTGTTCCATGAGAAAAATTGTCTTCCTTTTCCTTTGATTTTAACTGTTCTTATCCAGAAATATCTAGAATACCCTAGCATAATGTTTCTCAGGCCAAGACAGAAAAGTCTTGGACCTGGTCAGGTGAGAGAGCAGAGATTTAGTTGCATATGCCTGCCCCCTGGGCAAGGAGTGGCTACAGTCTAGGGTTCACCTGGCTCCTTGACTGCTCTGGGAATTTGCATGCTAAAACAGGACCCTTGTGTGAGTAACCCCACACTCCAGAGATTCTGGTTTTGTCTAGAGTGAAGCAGAATTTAACTTGGAGTCTTTTTTGAGCAGATCCCAAGTCTAGAACCTTTCCTAGCTCTTCCCCTATCTTTTTCCTAGTTCCAGATTTTTAGCTGGATAGGCTGTGACATTTAAGCTGAAGTAAGAAGGAATAATTATTGTCCAGGGTTCCTGAGTTTAAGGATCAGTTCCCTACCCATTATGATGAAGAAGAATGGTTGGGTGTTTCATTCATTCTATAAACATTTATTGTTCATGTTCTTGTGTGGGGATACTGTGCCTGGTGTAAAAAATGCAGCTTGAGAACAGCTACTTTAAAAGCCTGAGTTGACTTCAGGACATAAGGGGTGATGATTGATGGGAATTTGAAAAATGGCAGGACATTGCAGTCAAAGAGAATTCTGAACCAAGAGCTTTTCTATAGCAAAGCAAAAATTTGCAGGAACAGTGGTAGTACTGACTGAATATAACATCTCTAGGACTTGGGATTCTCACCACCCTCTGGCAGTAGAGATGAAAATGTCAGAGAAAAAAGTCCCCAGGTTCCACCATGCATCGTATTCAGGGGCAGGCACTAAGATTTAGGATTAAGACAGCTTTGGAGATAGCCCCAAGAATTGCCAGGCCAGAAAGAAGAAAAGTATACCAAGCTCATGACAGTGGATAACTGGTTTCCAATGTAGATTTATTAAGAACAGAACAGCCAGAGGGCCTAGGTGATGATAGATTGTCTACTGTATGGCTCCTTTGAGCTAATAAGCTTTGCATCTCTAATGTCACTTAGTCTAGACAACCTTATGCAATGTAGGTGGTATCATTCCTGCTTCAGTTAGGACCTAATTAACTTTCTATGCCCTGTGTTTTCTTTTCTTTAACTGGAAAGACAGCCTGTCCTGTAAGTTCACTTCCATTGATGGCTAATCTCATTTATAATGTGGACCAGTTTGGCTCTAGGGAGAGCCACATTATTCCATAAATGAGGCCATCTGATTGTAATCCCCAAGGAATGTGATCTTTCACTCTTGCATGCTTGAGATTGGAACCATTCAGATGAAGGTCCAGGGTAGGGGGATGGCCTTTCTCTGTGAGAAGCAATAATTTCAGAATTTCAAGCAATGTCTCACTAAGCTGTATTGCCATAGTGACATCTAATAAATTTGAGTTAGCCACTATGTGCCCAGCTGATCCTATGCCCTTTGGTACATTGTAAGAGATCCAGACAAGAATTATACCTGATGCTTGCCTTCTAGGAGCACATTCTAGTAGAAGGGACAGAAAATGCAAGTAAATAAATTAAGTGGAAGGCACAGATGCTGTAACCAAGGCATAATGTGCTATGGAGATATGGAGAGGAGAGGTAAATTATGACAGGAACCCTCTGGGAAAGACTGGATGAAGTTGGATTTAAGCCCTGCCCAACTACTTATTGATAAACTTGGGAAGGAAGGGGATTTAAAACAGAAGATCCCCTTTAGCAAAGGCACAAGGTAGAGGTAGGAGAGTATAGAAAGTATTTGGGGAACTTAAAGAATGACTTCATGGGGTAGAGGGCAGAGATTAAGATGTCTAAAAGTCACCTTAAATTCACTGCACATTAGAGATGCTTGTATTAAAAAGTAGAGTGACATATTTTCTGTATTTTTCAAGCTTAGGCCTGATTTTAAATGTTTCCCATCACTCCCATCATGTTCATAATTAGTACCATATGTTGAGCAACGTATTATGGGCCTGGCACTGGAGTAGGTGCTTTGTCCATTTTAGTATATGTGCTGCCAAAGTGAGCATGGTGCTTTGTCCATTTAATATTCACAGCCAACCCTACAAGTTAGGACTTAATCCCGTTTTACAGATGAAGAAACAGAGAGTAGGACTTGCCCAACATCATACAGCTGGTAAGTGCTGGAGGCCCAAGATTAGTGCCAAAAACCAGTGTTATTTCCACTACACCCAGTGCCTCCCACAAGTACTTTGGCACTAAGTATAGTCACACTGATCACGTGTTTAACTTACAAAAATTCTGTATTTGCTTTTAAAAGGAAAAAAACCGCTTATTGAACATTGCCCATATATGTTATACATTTGAATTCTTGGTTGTGCCAGAACTATATATACTATACTTCACAATCCATACAAAGAATTTCAGAATAATTTTACTCATAGATTTTCCTCTTACGTAGTAACTTTAGAACCTAATACCCAAATGAAATGAAACTCTGTTGTAGTAAAATGACATGTCCTGGTGTTTTCCATAAGAATATAGATGGTCACCATCAGTACAGGAAAAGGGACTTGGGTGTTGACCTCACCTGCTCCCCTCTGGAGTTACTATAGCACCTTATAGATAGCTAAGAAAATTTTCCTGGGGATACTTCTCAGAAAGGCCTCCTTTGCCTTAACTTCTCAGAATACCATCCTCCTCCATCAGACTCCCACCCTTTCCATAAGATGCTCACCACCAGTGGGTTAGAAGCTATATCCTTATGCAGGTACAGTTAAGCAGTTGCCTTGTCCAGTGAAATGTGCCTTTGACAGAAACCTTTTAGGTAGTGTCTCACGTGAGTTCCACATATAAGATTTCTCTTTCTCTGGTACTCTTTTCGAAGGTCTTTGTACTGCCCCAAATGTTTCATTATGCTTCTGGTACTACTATTTGGTTCCTTTTTTTTTTTTTTTTTTTTTTTTTTTTTTCCTCCTAGAAACCAGAGACCCAGGTCAGTGTAATTGTAACATTACAGGTTTAAGGATACCCTGATGCCAATTTATTATGAGAAAGTGATTTTATTCGAGAAAGATGATGGCATTTATTTTCTTGGTAGGATGAGGATGATACCCTTATTCCTTTGCTTAGGCCTCTGCAAACACCTGTTACCTAGTGGTGGGTAAGTTTGGAAGGTATATCAGTTAATATAACTATTGCATGTAATAAACCACCCCAAAACTTAGTGGCTTATAACAACACCATTTATTATTTCTCATGAGTCTCTGGGTTGACTGGGTATTTCTGCCAATTGGGTTGGCTTGACTGATCTCAGCTGGGCTCACTCATGTTATCAGATCCACTGGCCAGTCAGCGAGGAAGACTCAGATTTCTCCACGTGTCTCTCAACATCCCTCCAGCAGCTAGCCCAGTCATGCTCTCGTGGGAGGCAGAGGTGCAAGAGCGAGCAAGCCCAGCCATGCAAAGAAGCAAGTAGAAATGCATACATACTTTTAAGCTTATGCTGGCAGCAAATTTGCTAACATCTCATTGGCCAAAGAAAGTGACATGACGAAGTGTCAGAGAGAGAGGGTTCTACAAAGTTGCAGAATAGCCCTGGAAGCAGTGGCATTGGTATAGTGGTGAGCAAAGCTGCCTTCCAAAGTTGCAGGATATAGGAAAGCCATTAATTGGGGTCATTAAATGCAATCGGGTTCCCAATCATACCCCTCAATGTGACATAAAACCTATAGACTTATATTTCTATGTCATTTGTCCTAGAAGGAAAAAAGAAAGTCCAAATAATAATTACTGTATATTGGGTCTATGCTTTGAGCATGCACAGGGCTAGGCACTTTCCCTGTTTATACACTGAGTCTCACAACAACTCTGCAAGGTAGGTAGGAAATCAGAGCTCGGGAAGTTGAATAACTTGCTCAAGGTCACCCAGCTAATGTGTGCTCAGGGGGGAGGCATTAGAATGTGTGTCAGTCTGACCCACAAAGCCCAGATTCTTTTCACCATACCTCACTACCTCTCAGAACGCCAGGGTCTGCCTTACCCTTTCTCCAACTCAGTTTTTTATTGAATTAATGCTTTCTGACTAGCTGTGCAAAACCCCGCCTCCAAAATTCTGCTGTGATCCTAATGGAATTGTGCAGCTTTCAGGAAACCCTGACATTCTCCCAAACTCAGCATTAACTGAGAGCATCCCCCACCCCCAGATGGGAATTGGTCTATGGACTACACAGACAGCCTAAGAATGGAGGGCTCTCCCAGACATACCAGAGAAGGAAGAGGACCTTCCTTTAATCTTCAAGATTTGGAGACATCAGGGCATTGGAGCATGAGCTTTGAAGTCAACCTCACTGGGACTCAACTCCTAATTCAGCCATTCACTGGCTCTAAGACCTTGAGCAACTTACTTAACTTCTAGAAATTGTTTCTTTGTCTTTAAAAAAAAAAAAAATGGAAATAACACCTAGTCTGCAGAGCTATCACTAGGACTAAAATTATGTAGTGCCTAATAAAGTGCCTAACCCAGTGCCTGGCACATAATAAGTGAAGGTATTAGTTTTGTTGATATTATTTCTAAGCAAAACCTTTCCCCTCCTGGGAAACCCTGTTTCTGTCTATTGGACAGGTTCCCCCCACATCCACCCAGTCTGTGCAGACTTGCTGCCTACTATGTCATCGGGAACGCAAAGGCTGGGAAGAAGGCCCTTCCCAAAATGGACTGGTGTTGCAGGGTGAGAAGCTGCCCCCTGACTTCATGCCAAAGCTCGTCAAGAATCTCCTAGGCGAGATGCCTCTATGGGTCTGCCAGAGTTGCCGAAAGAGCATGGAGGAAGATGAAAGGCAGACAGGTCGAGAACATGCAGTGGCGGTAGGTAACAGCTGAGGAGGGGTCCCTGAATGCAGGAGGGCTGCCTGCCCAGAGAGATCAGGCTGTTGAGCTGTTCCTTCCCTGTTCTTTCAGGTGCTCTCCAGCAGACCCTGCGCCCGAGCACTTAGGGGCTGCGGGTTGGGTTCACAATTGGGGCAAGAACAGAGAGGCTTCAGGGAGCCCCCTTGCCCCTGAGGAGGGTCTCTGCAGTGTGAGGGCCAGCTTGTAGGTACTGGTCGATGGAGATCCTGCCCCTTCCATGTCACCGTGCTGCCTTCAGCTCTGTGGCAGCTTGAAAGCCAACTAGTATGATACAGAGCAAAGGCTGGTTTGAGGATCTACCATGTGCCTCAGTTAGAAGGCCTCCAAGATGCCCAAGAGCCATCTAACTGGCATCTCCTGAATCACAGCAGTCAGACTTGCCTCATTTCTCATTCATTCCCCTCCAGCCCCTTTCTTTTCCCCAGGGTCATGTCCGTTTCAGGACTTTTGACTTAAAGTCCCTTCCTTTCCTTGGCAGCTATCAGGACTCCCCAAAGGCCCACAGTTGACAGGCAGTCTGTACCCCTACCAGAGTCTCTGTCACCAGTATCCACACACTTCACTTTATCGGGAGCACCTCGGCCTCTCCCAACAAAGGCCTGATCCACCTGGCCCTTTCACCTGGGGCTGTGGGACTTGGGCTTTGACCATGGCACAGGACCTGGAGGAGGAGGTGCTCCTGGGTAAGCTAAGGCCACAGAGGGTCAGCTCTGATGTTTGCTGTTTTACCATGAGCTTTTTTCTTCCCCCTTCTCCAGATCTCCTTGTCACACACATCCTGCAAATCACAGTCTTGTGGGGGTGACTCTCATTCCTCTTCGTCCTCCTCTTCATCGTCCTCGTCCTCCTCCTCCTGCCATGGGAACTCAGGGGACTGGGATCCCAGCTCCTTCCTGTCAGCACATAAGCTCTCGGGCCTCTGGAACTCTCCGCACTCCAGTGGGGCCGTGCCGGGTAGCTCACTCGGGAGTCCTCCTACCATCCCTGGTGAGTCTCCGAGCTCGGGAGAGAGCCAGGCCACATAAATGTAGAGAGCTATTTTCCTGTCCACTTCAGGAGGCCAGTTATTAAAAGAAGTAAAAGGAGCTGTTCTAATGGAAGCAGGGGGTACCTAGCCCTTGACTGTCTCCGTGGCACCCCTTTCCCCACAACCCTGAAGTTGAAAAATAACTTGTCGTTGGCTGCGATAGCTTTCCCATCAGATTCAGGAGGGGGCATGGTGAACACTGGCTGAACAGAAAGTGGAGTCTGGGAGTATCCTTAGGGAGTTAGGACTACAGTCACCTAATACCTGACCCCTGCAGCAGCACAGAGGTCCTGAGTGCTTTTGTCTTCCCAGACCTCTTTTTCTCCACCTAAAGAACAGATATAAAAGCACTGCACTTCTATCAACAAGAAGTTGGTGTAAGCTGCCAGGATTATTAGCCAACTTCACAGATATATAAGCCTTCTTTAGATCCTGAGATAACCCTTAGAGACCCAAAGAAAAGGTCTTGGGTTATTGAGGTATGATATAAATACTAATTATTGTCTGCTACTAAATTGAGGGCCAGAAACTGGTGTAACACCATATGTTAATTATACTGGAATTAACATAAAAGATAATAACTAAATTAAGGGCCTGAGTTCTCTAGAGGGGTGCTGCTCCCAGAATTGTGAGAGATGAGTAGAATTCCACTTATTTTAATGCATAAGTGAAAGTGAATCCTCAAAGCCTTTTCCCACTTCTCTGAAATCTAGAGCCACCTGAGAGTCTGGTACACCCTGGCTGCCTCAGTCCTCATGGCCCAGAGGCAGAGCTTTGGCCTGCTGCTCCACTGGCTTCTGTAGACCCTTCCCTGGGCCTGAGGAATACCTATGAACAAGCAATCCTAGAGAGGCCCCGAGAGACAGAACACATATCCCCTGTTTGTGCCACAGCAGAGGTGCTAGGACCTTCTGTGGGGCGGGCATTCCTGGTGCCTTCTCTCTCAGGTGTGGGCTCCTTGAGCCTGTCTACCCAAGTTGCTGCCTGCAAGGAAAAACTCTCCAGTCCGAGGCACTGTTAGACTTTCCCAAAAGCTCATAGGGTCCACTGTGCTGAGAGGCTATCCCCAGACAGGTTCCCTCTGGTCGTAGTAAGCAGGATGTTGTAGCAGTGAGCCCTTGGGCTTTCCTTCCCAGGGTCTTGGCTCTCACTCTGACCCCTTTCTTCCCCATCCGTCCACAGGTGAGGTTTTCTCTCTCTCGGAGCACCACCGGCACTCAGACCTCACTGCTCCACCTAACAGCCCCACTGGCCACCACCCCCAGCCCGCGTCGCCGATCCCATCTCACCCCGGGTCCTTTGGCTCACCACCCCATCCACACCTGCCACCTGCTACCCCGGCAGCGCCTTTCCCTGCCCAAGCTTCAGAATGCCCTGTTGCCGCTGCTGCCGCCCCACACACCCCAGGGGCATGTCAGACTCCCCACCTGCCCTCCACCAGCATGCCGCTCCTGAAGATGCCTCCACCATTCTCAGGGTGCAGCCACCCCTGTAGTGGGCACTGCGGCGGGCACTGCAGCGGGCCTCTCCTCCCACCTCCCAGCTCTCAGCAGCTCCCTAGCACTCACAGGTAAGTGAGTGGCACAAAGGGTATACTCCCTGCTAACTTCGACTTTGAGTTCTGAGAGACTTCACAGAGCATACCTTTGGGGTAGAAATTGAACGATAGATTCTATGTCTTTTGTATCATTTTTACAATCCTAAAAGAAGTAACTGTTGTCTTTTAAAAACTTGGAAAAGTTCAGGGTGTCTAACGAAGAAAAAATTTCCTCAAAACCTAAAGATAAACCTTTAACACTGGTATATTTTCTTCCTGATGTCTCTGTATATAAATTAGGTCTCTGTTTATATATTTTTGTGTAGTTATTTTTTTTAACATTATAGATCATTTCCCCAGTTAAAATTCTTCAGAAAAGTTTCCAGTGGTCTCAAAATGTCTTCTTGCATAGCAGTAGCATAATTCATAAATTATTTTATCATTCCCCTATTCCTGGACATTTGGGTATTTCTAGTTTTTAACCATTAAAAACAAGGCTGTAATAAACATTCTTGTACCCAAATCTGTGTTTGAGTCAGGAATTATGGCCTTAAGGATTCCCTAAAGTAATTCTAAGTACTGAAGAAGTTTATATTAACATGTATGTGAAAGATAAAATTCTTTGTGGAGGAGAAAGGTACGGATTTTTGTATTAGAAATCAGAGCTGTGTTTATTATGCATTTGAATTTTCTCATTCTAAAATCCCACCACCCCAATGCCACCACTTTTAGCAGTTTTCCCTACGGATCTTACCCACACAGTGGTGGTGGTGTCTATACAGTTCACAGTTTTTTGTTGTCCTCTTTCACATAGCATTCATTGTGTGGTTCCTATGTGGTCTTCTGGGTCTCAGCTGAAGGGTGGAGAATATTCTCCATAGTGCACTTCCCTGTTCTCTAGTTGCTAATGATTTAAATCATTCCAGTATTTTAACATTGTAAATAATGTCTCTAAAGATGTCTTTGCCTAAAGCTGTTTCCCTCTTTTGGGGTTTTCTCCTTGGAAAAGGTCCCTCAGAATGAAAAAAGTTCTCCGTTTAAAAGATGTCAGAAGGTCTTTTTTGAGAAGGGTTCCTAATACATATTGAAAAATTGCTTTCCAAAAGTCTCTCCAAATTTATGTAGCCACCAATATTAGGGTGCTAGCTTCTTCATATTCTCAGGAGCATGGGTTATTTTAATTTTGCTAATGTAGGTGAAGAATGGTCATTTTGGATTAAGCTTCTCTGAGCACCACTGATAATGGTTCCTGCCCCTCCTTTTCTACCCCTTGCACAACAGACTGCCCTGGGAGCCAAGCCTTCTCACTGCTCCTTGCCCTGCCCTTTCTCCTGGCTCCCACCATCCCAGCCTCACCCCATGTCCCCAGCCCTAGGGCATTCCAGCTTCTGATGGCCAGGCCAGGGCTCTTGTTCTTCTGGCTCCAGTTTTGGGACTTTGTGGGCGAGTGTCTTTTTCTTATCCTGGAAAAATAGTCTATGTTACGTGATGCCCTCAGTGCTTCCTGAAGTCCAGAGACAGAGCAGTACAGTGGGAGAGCATGAGCTTTGCACACAGGCAGGCACAGGCTGAGCCCTAGCCTCTCCTTGGGCAAAGCAGTTAAGCACTCTGACCCTTAGTTACTTCCCTTAGTTACCTCCACTGCAAGTTACCTCCACTGCAACATCTATTTTGCAGGACCTGGGAGATGCTTAGAATATGCTAAATATAGTACCTGTCCCAAACAGTACAGTAGCTCTTAGAGTCTGGCCCACAAGGCACATTGACTTTCCCAGATTTAAGGCCCCACAGCTAAGACAGCTCCACCCACTGGTGCAGATTTGGTCTAAGGACCTAAAGGGTAAAAGGAAATTGACCCTGTTGACCTCCTTTGGATGCTTCAGGAGAGCTCACAGCCCACAGGGTGATGGCCCTGTTTTTGTGAGAGGCACTGATAACAATCTGACTGCTTCGGCCTTTGTGGGATGAGGCACATGAAGGGTAGTTGGGATGGCAATGGTGAGAATGCTTCCCCGGGCTCCTGCTGCAGCCTGCTCCTTCCATGCCCTCCCTCATCTGTGGGCTTATCTTTCTCCCCCATCAGCAGAGACCCTGGGTGTAAAGGGCACAAGTTTACACACAGTGGCCTGGCCTGCCAGCTTCCCCAGCCCTGCGAGGCAGATGAGGGCCTGGGTGAGGAAGAGGACAGCAGCTCAGAGCGCAGCTCCTGCACCTCATCCTCCACTCACCAGAGAGATGGAAAGTTCTGTGACTGCTGCTACTGTGAGTTCTTCGGCCACAATGCGGTGAGTGAGCCTGCCCAGGCCAGAGAGGGCTGAGGGCCAGTTAAGGTGAGCCAAAGGAGCACCCTACTCTCCCCAGAGTTCCCCTTGCTCAGGGGGATTATAACCACACTAGAACCTTCTGAGTTCTCGCAGCCTGTGTCCACTCACTTAACCCTTACAGCACATTTGTGAGGTAGGGATTTTTCAACACTTTGCTCCCTTTGCTCTTTTCCTGGTTTCTCCTTAAGATTGACTTTTTTTCCGTAGGCAAAAGGAAAGGAAATGGTAGAGAGAAAGCTATGTTTCTGATGAGTATGTATATGTGTGTAATCACAGAGAAGTGAACAACACTTGTGCGTGATGAAGGCAGAGTGGAAGCAAAGGCTCTCAGTCCTCCAAGTGTGAGAGACTGCAAGGGATAGGCCGTAAGCACAGGTGGCACCAGGAAGAAGGTTCAGGGCAGAGTATGTGCTGTCTGCGCAGAGAGCGAAAACAGTTCAGAAGTCTGAAAGTGCAGAGCAAAGGGCCGCCGGCTAGGGGAGAGCAGTTGAGGACAGAAGAAATGAAAGTAATCACGTTGTTAGTCACTTTTGAGCTAGGGGTTATTATTCTCATTTCAAAGATGACAAAATCGAGGCACACAAAGACTAAGTGACCTGCCCAAGGTCATACAGCTTCCGAGTGACAAAGCCCGGGCTCAAACCTGCTTTCCTGGCTCCCAAGTCAGTGGGCTCATAATGCTGTTGCATACCTCCCACTCCCTCCGCCCACCGCTGCCTTAGCTCTGGGCCTGGCCGAGGCTGAAGCCACTTGGCCTTTGTGGCTGTGGTAGAAAGAACAGTTGTCTCGCTTCTCACCACATGTTCGGTGTCAGCGGGTGGGAGTGCTCCGGGCTTCCCGGGCCCAGGGTGTGTAACGTCAGCACCTCCCCCTCCCCCAGCCACCCGCTGCCCCGACGAGTCGGAATTATACAGAGATCCGAGAGAAGCTCCGCTCAAGGCTGACCAGGCGGAAAGAGGAGCTGCCCGTGAAGGGGGGCACCCTGGGCGGGATCCCTGGGGAGCCCGCCGTGGACCACCGAGATGTGGATGAGCTGCTGGAATTCATCAACAGCACGGAGCCCAAAGTCCCCAACAGCGCCAGGGCCGCCAAGCGGGCCCGGCACAAGCTGAAAAAGAAGGTGGGTGTGGGGGGGAGCCTAGCTGTACCACCTCTCCTCCCTAAGGAATCCCTTGCCCCAATCCCCCAAGACTTCAGGGGCACAAACAGTGCTGGCTGCCAGAAGCCTTAGCACAGCTCACTGCTATGGGAAGGTCTGTATGAGTTTGGGAGGCATAAGGGTCAGGGAGCCTGGGGCCAATGATTGGAGAAAAGACGAGTCCTGGCCTCAGAAACTGCTGGATTCCTCAAAGCACAAGAATTGCTTCAGTCAGTCAGTCATGTATTCATTCAGCAAACACTTCTACAAATACTGGGAGCCAAAGCATGACGCAGTTAAGTTCTCTCCCTGGAGAAGCTCGGTCCAGTGGAGAGACTGACACAAAACTGGACGAGCACATTAGCATGTGTCAAGCACTGGGATAAGGGAACCCCCTCCCCCCATCTTGCCTGGGCACGCTGGAAATGGCTTACCAAGAGGCTGACTTGAAAGCTGAGTTGTAGGGAGTGAGTTCAGATTCCTTAGGAGAGTTCTGGCAGCAGGCATAGCACATCCACAGCAGTTTGGTGTAACCAGAGCTCAAATAGAGCAGAGGCAGGACAGCTAATGGAGGTGAGAAAGGGCCTCATAGGCCCTGCTAAAGAGCTTTGACTTGATCCTATAGCTGAGGGGAGTCCCTGCAGGACTTTTATCAAAGGATGCGCTAGGTCAGATCTTTATTCCACTGTGACTGTGTGGCAATATGGAAGGTAGCCTGGAGGGTTGACACTCCAGGAAGGAATATCGAGGGCCAGGGGAGAGCTGAATGATGCTGGGGCTAGAGCAAGGGAAGCAGACATGACCAGCTTTGGTAATCTGATTGTAGAACAGAGATGAAGGAGTCAGGATTTCTCCCGGGTGTTTGCTTGGATGACTGACAGGATGGTGTGCCCTCCATTCACTGAACGAGGATGAGATTGGCAGAAGACAGGAAATTCAGTTGGGGCACGTTGACTTGGAGATTCTCAGGAGAATCGCCACCTCCAAGTGGAGATGGAGGTGTGGGACTGGGAGTTTCCAGCTTGCAGGTGTAATTGAAGCCATGGGAAGGACCCAGCCATGGGCTGGGTGAGCTCCTCAGAGGGCTGAGGAGAGAACCCAGTGAGCTATTTCTGGGCAGCCCTGCTCCCAGGCGAGCCCCAGGGCTTGACGGCCCGTCCCCTGCTGCCTCATTACCTCTTCACCTGCCCACCCCCAGCTGTGTCTGCACAGTGCCACACTCGGGAGCCCAGCAGCCGAAGAGTTGGGTTTGACAACCAGCTTGCTCCAGGTCCTGGGTGGTCAAACGGCCCTGGTGCTCTGGAAAGCAGCAGTTCTACATCTTTTTCCAGCCCAAAGGACAAACCAGGACCCTTTCCCTGCAGCCTGAAGTAGTGAGCCAAGAGGTTCCACCGCTGCCTTCAGAAAATGGTCAGCACTTTCTTTCTCCCATCCAGTGTTGCCTGGCCAGAAGTGTCTAGTGGGCAACAGCAGTCTCTTTAGCCTTCCCTAGCCGCTTAAGGCAGTGGTTTCCAGTTAGGTCCCAGCGAGCACACCTTGAAGTTCGTAGGCCTGCGTGCTTTCCGTAAATCTGTGCTCATACATCCCTACCCCTTTGCTGGTAACGCCAGTAACAGTCTCTTTTCTCCCCTCCTTTTCCTTCCAACAACTTCCTTCCAAGCTCAGACTTCAGGTAACTCCTGCTACTGTACTGCCACTCTACCTTGCATGTCTCCCTTAGCTGCCATTTATCACCCTCTATTCACTCATTCAGAAACTTGCTGCACAGCTACTGTCTGCCCAGCCCAGTCTAGAAGCCAGAATACAACATAGCACCAGGCAGTTGCAAGGTCATGTGATAGGGAGTCATGGTCATTATCTGTTTATACATCAGCCTCCTCTCCAGTGTCCTTCTTCTCCCTCAGACTTAACCACAGTCTGGCTGTCCATCACAAACACAGCTTCCCCTGGGAGCCGTCCAGTGGAGACTGCTCATTCTCTCCCACCTTAGGAGACCAATAAAGCTAAGTGTCTTTCTGCTCCCTTATATCATTTGCAGACCCATGACTGTCTGTCCCTCGTACTAACCCCTACTCCTTTGAAACTGACCCTGGCTCTGTCATCTGCAACCTTTCAGCCACTCCTATTCGTCCATTAAAGGCTGTCACCTGCCCCTTCCTCCACTACCCAGGCCATAGAGATCCCCTGACCATCACTGACTCACTGTCTTACCAATACTCTCAATTCCTTGCCCTGTTGCCCTTACATTACACCCACTCAGAAAAATCGCAGCCCTGGGTTTGACCCCTACCTGCCTCTCCCCTTTTGTAATTCAAGGAAAGCTCTAAATCAGATCTGTCTGTGGCACCAAAGCCCCTTGGTCTCCTGCTTGCTTGAGCCCTCACATTGCCCAACAGGCATAGCTCCCTGATCTACGCTCTTCATCATTTCTGTCTACCACAGCTTCTTTGTCAGACTTCCAGATTCTTCTCAAACCTCCAGGCTTTCCCCACCCAGCCTTTCTTTTTTGTTAGATGACCTCACTTCCTGTTTCAGCAAGGGAAAAAAGCCAGCAGACAGGCACTCTCTCAGCATCTTACCCCTCCACCTGCAGACTTGTTGTCATGAGGGAAGAGTTTACCCCTTCTCCTGCCTAAGGCCTTACAGTCCTTTCCTGCCTCCTCAGTCTAACCTCAGCTTCCTGCTCTGGCTTTGGTCTCTCCTCTGGGCTGTCTCCCAGTGTTTCACTATGCCCAGTACTCTCTCTTTTGAAAGCAAATTGTGCCTTGAGGGTACAGCCTCCCTCCCTCCCTCTCCCTCCCCCCCCCCCCCCCCCGTCTCTCTCTCTCTCTCTCTCTCTCTCTCACCCACCTCACCTCTTTCTCTTTCCTGGCAAATTTCTTGAAAAATGTTATCTGCATTCACTGTCTTCGCACTGTCTTCACAAACTATCCCCCGCGCCCCCCCGCATCCCCCCAAGCCACCAGTGACAACTTTGTTGCCAAATCACACTCTCCTGGCCCACCTTCTTTGTCAGCTAGGCAGCATCTCACATTTTGTATTGGTTGTCCTTTTCAAATATTGCTTTCTTCGGCCCTGTCTTCAGCCAGGCGGGGACAGGGAAAGGACAATGGGAATGCCGTGTTCTCCAGATTTCTCACCTTCTCTGATCTCTCTTCTGTCTCCTTTGTGGACTCCTCTTCCTCTCTCTGACCCTCCCCCTAAAGGATATCTTTCTGAGAAAGAGAAGCCATCTAGATAGTGTCGTTCCTGGTTCGTTATGTCCACCTGTTTCCTCCCTGTCCTTCACACTGATATCTGCTGCTACTGGGCACCTCCTCACAAATGTCATACCAGTACTCAAACTGAGCACATCCAAAACTGAGCTTGTTATCTTTCTCCAAAGAGGCCTGCTTTTACTTCTTCGTTGTCTGTCTAGTTAATGGCACCACCACCATCTACCCAGTTGCCTGAACCAGAACCCAGGATGCCATTCTGGGAGGAACGCATCATGGTGATTGAGAGCAGCGGGCCTTGGAATCGGACCTCAGTTTGGAACCTGGCTCTGCCACACTTGCTGGATGACCTTGGGCAAATCACTTCATCTCTAAGCCTCAGTTTCTTCATCCACAAAATGAGAATAACAGTAGAACCTAACTCAGATGGTTGCGAGAATGAAATGGAGTGATGCACAGAAAGGTTCGACAAAACGTGTGGTCAGGGAAGCTGCTGCAGCAGCACCAGTGGTTGTCAGTGTTGTTCTTGTAACTCCTCTCATTCTCTCCCCACCTGCCACCAAATCCCAGCCACACTACCTCCCAAATAGCTCAGACCATCCACTTCTGTCTCCACTGTACCATTACTACTACTTAAAAAGCCTTCAGTGGCCGAACATTGCCCTTGGGATCAAACCCAGACTTGAGCATGGCCTGCAGGGCTCTTCAGGATCCAGTCCTTGCTTAGCTTGCCAGCTTTCTTTCTCAGTCTCTCCCCTCTGGCCTTCCTGCCCACCACTCCCTACCACTCTCCTAAAAGAAATTGGGGCTCCAGCTCTCCCTATGAATGTTTGCATTCCCTAAAGATTGTGTGTGCCCATTTCCCAGTCTTTGCACTTGCTCCTCCTCCTGCCTAGAAAGTGCTAGTCTCTGTCCAGGACGATCCCAGTCACCCTCCAGTGCCCAGGGAGATACTGCCTCCTCTGTGGGAAGCACCTCTGATGGCCTGGTCTGGGTTCCCAGAGTATCGATAGTACTTTCTTCCCTTTTACTCAGCATTAAACAGCCTGTTTGCATGTCTGCCTCCCTCAGCAGTGTTCTCATGCATAGTTAAATTGCCCAGAGCCCAGCCCAGTGCCTCCTGGTTGATGGTCAAGAAGTGATTGTCAAACAGGATTGAAAGCCATAGGAACTGCAGATCACACCTGGATGTGCTGTCCCAACTCTGCCACTTTCTAGCTATGTAACCTTGGGCCAGTTCCTTATTCGTTCCAAAGTCACATGTCCTCATCTGCAAATTGAGGATAATGTTTGCCAGGGGCCATTGTGAGGGTGAAACGAGATGACACGCGGGAAGGGTCAGGCTCATGGCATGTAACAGAAAGTTAGTGTTCTGTGCTCTGTCCTCCTCTCACTACCAAGCCGTACGTGGTCCCACATCGCTCCCTCTAACTCATTTTCAGATTTGAAATCCTCCATAGAACTTCCATTCCTAACAGAAAAAGTTGGCTGGTGCAGGGGAGGAGTGATTTGAAAGGCCTTCCATTCCTTTGTCCATCCTCATGGCCTTAAACTTCAGGGCACATGGCTGGAAACACTGCTCCAGACTGAGCTGCTTCCTCACATGAGCACCATGGTGCCAAGGCACAGCCTTGTCAGCACCCAGGGAAAGGGACACATGCCCCCTCAGATGTCCTCCTAGCAACACCATGAGGAATAGGTAGGTAGTTTTTCTACCGAATTTACAAAGGGGGACAATAAGATTCAGAGAGAGTAAGTGATTTGTCCAAGGTCCCACAGTTGTGGCGCTAGTCAGTTGCAGAGCCATATTTAAAACAGATGGATGCTTGCTGGGGCACAGAGTCCCCCTCTTTAAGTTGACTCTGAAGTGGTCGCAAGCCCTCTTTTCTCTCCCCAGTTTCGTTTTCCTGTTTCTCCCCTCCATTCCCACATCAGCTAGAAATACGTGAAATGTGGAAGTCATCTAGCCCCTGGCCCAGCACCACCATCACCTCCTTCCCGTGGGCTTTTGACATCTGTCTCCCATCTCCCTCTAAAGGCCTGTTGGCCTGCTGGTCACTTGAGGTTGAGCAAAGGAATGGGGTGACTCAGAGCCCAAAGACTCTCATTTTTACTCTCCAGAACGAGATCTGTTGACACTAACAGTCCAGCCCCCAAGTTCTCACATAGGCAGAGGGGCTGCTTTTACATCTTGTTGTGGGGCCCTATGTGGCTGCCACTGTATGCCATCAGGCACATTTCAGGCATGGCCTTGATTACTGGAGGCAGCTGAGTGGTGAGTGGCCTTCGTATGGGAACTTCGCCCTCTTCCATAGTGCCCATACACACATTCCTGCCATCCAGAGCAGTCTGACCTACCATGGTGGCCATGGTGGTCTATAGCCCATCTTCTTAAAGCCCTTCCCCCCCCCCCCCCCCATGATACCACAGCTTTTTTCCCCTACCACCAGCAGAATTGGAGAGAATGCTTCTGTAGCAGCCATCTGCCTCACATGCATCCCCAGTTTTGTCTTCACTCCAGAATTATTGTTCCCCCCTTTTGCAGATGAGTCCACGGAGACTCAGCAAGTGATTGAACTGCTTAAGCTCAAGCCTGGAAGGCAAGGTACAACTAGCTGCATTCCTATCCCTTTGAGTCCTAGTGTCCGTAGGCCCTACGACACCAGGGCTCTGGATGAACAAGCTATAAAAACCCTATCCTTTGTGGGTCTGTCTCCATCCCCAGGACATGCACCTGTCTGATTGCATTTCATCCTCACTCCCACAGGGTGGGTGAGCAGGCCAGGATGGCAACACCCTGCCTCTAGCCAGTTAGCCGCAAAGGCGGGCCCCAGGCTGATGTGTCAGGTGTCACACTGTGCCTGGTAGCTGCCTGGCCTCCGCTGAAATTGCGTCTTATGTTGGCAGGAAAAAGAGAAGGCCCACTTGGCAGCAGAAGCTCTAAAGCAGGTGAATCGTAGTGTTTCTGGAAGCCGGGAGCCAAGGCCTGCCAGGGAGAGGCTCTTGGAGTGGCCTGACCAGGAGCTGGATCGAGTAAATAGCTTCCTGAGCAGCCGTCTGCAAGAGATCAAGAACACTGTCAAGGACTCTATCCGTGCCAGCTTCAGTGTATGTGAGCTCAACATGGACAGCAATGGATTCTCTAAGGAGGGTGCTGCTGAGCCAGAGCCCCAGAGCCTATCCCCCTCAAACCTCAATGGTTCCTCAGAGCAACGGCCTGACATTAATCTTGACCTGTCCCCTTTGACTTTGGGCTCCTCTCAGAACCACACGTTACGAGTTCCAGGTGAGCCAGCCCCACCATGGACAGAAATGAGAGGCTCCCACCCACCATGGACAGAGGTGAGGGGGCCCCCTCCTGGTATCATCCCTGAGAATGGGCTAGTGAGGAGACTCAACGCCGTGCCCAACTTGTCCCGGGTGATCTGGGTCAAGACACCCAAGCCAGGCAACCCTAGCCCTGAGGAGCCAGGCCCAAAGGAGGTTCCCAGTTGCAAGCAGGAGCTGCCCGAGCCTGTGGTCTCAGCTGGGAAGCCGCGGAAGGGCAAGAGACAGGGCAGTCAGGCCAAGAAGATCGAGGCAAGCCCAGCCCCACGGTCCCCTGCCAGCCTCGAGGTTCCCAATGCCAAGGGCCAGATCCCCAGCACCAAGCAGCCAGGCAAGGCCACAGAGCCTCCCAAAGTGGGCAGCTGTGCTGAGGCTGGAGAAGGGAGCCGGGGGAGTCAGCCAGGACCAGGCTGGGCTGCCGGCCCCAAAGCTGACGAGAAGGGCAGCTCCTGGCGAAACTGGCCAGGTGAGGCCAAAGCACGGCCTCTGGAGCAGGAGTCTGTGCAGCCCCCAGGCCCAGCAAGGCCACAGAGCTTGCCACAGGGCAAGGGTCGCAGCCGCCGGAGCCGCAACAAGCAGGAGAAGACAGCCGCCTCCTTGGGTGAGTGCACCAGGAATTGAGTGGCTGACCCCCCACCCCCACCCCAGCCAGGCCAGAGGGTGGAGGGTAATCCTTGCGTGTGGGCAGTGCTGCCCTAAGAGCATGACCCCAGAGGCCTGGCCGTGGGCACTAAGCCCTCCTGGCTGTGTCTTCCTAGACGATGTGTTCCTGCCCAAGGACATGGATGGGGTGGAGATGGATGAGACTGACCGGGAGGTGGAGTACTTCAAGAGGTAGGTGTGGGGATGCCTTCTCGCCCACCCACACTCAGGCTCTCCCTCAGCCCAACTCCCTCAGAGGGAGAGCCTCTCCAAGCTCTCTCCCACCAGTATATCTCCTGGAACCCAGGTAGCCACATGGCAGGACAGGGCACCTGGAAAAGTATAAGGGACAGGGAGGAGGAGGCATGTCAGGCCCCAAGAACCAGGGCTTTCTCCAGCTTTATTCACTTTGTTTATTCATTTGCACTTTCTCTGCTCTGCCTGGGCTGAGCTCTAGGGTAGAGGCAAATCAAACACAGCTTAGGTGGGGAGAGAGAGCCATAAACAATGTTGAGTGCTGTTGGAAGGGTAAGGGTATGGGGCTGTGGGGGAGGCAGCTAGAAGTGGGGCGACAGGCGAAGCTGAAACGTAGGCGAGGCCAGGGCAGCCTTCCTAGTAGAAGTGGCAACCAAGCTGAGACCTGAGAAATAAGAATAAGTGGGCAAGGTAAAACAGGGCCTTCGTGACAGTGGAGCTAGTAGGTATAGACGTTTGAAGCTGAAAGCAACATGCAGTACCTAGGGGAACAGAAGGCAACCCAGTGTAGCTGCAGTAAAAATACAGTGTGAGGAGCAACCCTGTATCCTGAGGCAGTGTTGGTCTCTTAGCACATTGTTCCCTTGGCTTGTGGGCACTCTGTCCAGAAAGCCAACAGAGCTCACATAACCTGCTAGATCCCAATACCCTGGAACCAAAGGACTTGTACAGAGCTGACTTGGTTCCTTTATTGACCAGGACACACAGGTCTAGAAAGGGGGTCTAGCAGTGAGAACCTCTAATTGTGCTTTTTTGGTGTCTCTCAAAACCAATAGGTTCTGTTTGGATTCTGCAAAGCAAACTCGTCAGAAAGTTGCTGTGAACTGGACCAACTTCAGCCTCAAGAAAACCACTCCCAGCACAGTTCAGTGAGGTATGGAGACCCCTAAGTGTTGCACGCACTCCCTCTCCCCAAATTCTGTCACTTCTGTGCCCCCGCCAGACCATTTCATGCTCTGGGGCACATGGAGTTAGCCTAGCAGCTTGCCAGCCCTGGCCCCTCAAGTTACACTCTCTGAAGATATCCTGGGCCAGACCCTTCTGTGTTCCCTCTTGCCTGTGCTCCTGAAGGGTCCTTCCTGCACTGCCATCCTTGGACTATCTCTGCCAGGCCCCTGCTTCCCTTACCATCTGCCTCTCAGGCAGCCTTAGTCCCCAGAGGACTGCCCCCACCGCTGACATTATTAACCTCAGGGTTGAATCTCATTTGCCTGGCCTGGTAGGCTACCAGGATGCTTCCCAGCTAAAACCATACAAGAAGGGGCCAGCCCCAAAGGACCAGTGAGAAGGCAGATGAGGTAGACCAAGACCTTGGAGAGGTCATTTAGGCATGGAGGAGTTGGTGAGCACTCTCCACAAATATGACAAGCTCCATGAAGAAATGATAGCTGGGCTGCCTCCTGAAGAAGAGATCTGGCCCTGAGCTGGGCTCTGGCCTCCTCTCCGAGCCACCTACACTGGTCCTTTGTCTGAAGTACTGACATATATATTTTTTTAATGTTTTATTTATTTTTGAGAGAAAGAGAGTGAGGAAGGGCAGAGGGAGGAAGATAGAGGATCTGAAGCAGGCTCTGCACTGACAGCAGCAAGCCTGATAGGGGCTTGAACTCATGAACTACAAGATCATGACCTGAGCTGAAGTCGAATGCTCAACCGACTAAGCCACCCAGGTGCCCCTGCAATACTAACATATCAGATGATGTTCTGGACTGCAAACAGAAGACCAAGAAGGGCTGAGAACCATAGTGTAGGAGAGAAGGCTGGCTAGCAGACAGGCCTTGGTGCTGGGTTTGCAGCCTAATGGCTGTGCAGTGCCCTGTCTTAACTCCATGCTCTGTCCCTGGGATCGGGCCTTTTCTGGCTGGCAATCACACAACTTGCCCTTAAGGCAACAGGAAACTGAGGCAGGTAGGCTGAACTCAGGGACCCCTGGGAGGGTGTCCTCACCTGTGCTTCTCTTTTCAGTGCCAGGAACACGCCTCTCTGGGCCAGGGCAGCAGACTTCCTGGACCCTCAGCCGAGTCCCTTTGTCATTTTTGGGGTCAGGATTCCCCACCCTTGATGCTGGCCTCAGCTCCCCAG
The DNA here is from genome assembly GCF_018350175.1 of Felis catus. Classification (NCBI taxonomy): domain Eukaryota; kingdom Metazoa; phylum Chordata; class Mammalia; order Carnivora; family Felidae; genus Felis; species Felis catus. The sequence continues at coordinate 172,689,041 of NC_058368.1, forward strand.
GAACAGCCCAGAGAGCCTGAAGCTAGGGCAGTCTTTGGGGCTCGGCTCCCTATGGCACCTCAGGCTGCCCAGAGTCAGGACTGTCTTTAGATTCTCCTTAGCCCCTCTCTCTGAAAGGGCTAGGTTCCCTGGTCTTTGGCCAAACTGAAATGTCCACACCCTCAGGAGCTTCTGCCAGGACCAGGGTGCCCTCCTGCCTCTTTTTTCTACCTCCACAGGATCCAGGAGTGACGGGGACCCCAGGCACTTTCATCTTTTGCCTCTTCTGAGAGTAAAAGGGGCACATCTTCTCCCACAGCCCAATGCCCTTGTCAGCCAGGAAACCTCATCCGGCCGTCTTCTCTCAAGGACTCCCTCTTTGGTTGATTTCTTTCCCAAGACTGGAGATGTTCCCTTCCTGTCCCACTCCCACCATAAGGGCTCTCCACTGCTTTTTCCACCCTCCTCAGAGTGGGAGCCCTGAGAGTGCACGAGAAAGCAGTGCTGGCACATATTCGGGACCTAGCCTGGGCTGTGTACCCAGAGCCTGAGGCAGGAGTCAGGATGCATATGCCGCCTCTCCCCTTCCTATCAGTAGGAGAGCAAAGACCAGAGGCTGGGCTCTTACCCTACCCTGATTTGGAAAGAGGTGTGACAGGGGAGCTGTCCCCTGGCAGGGTCTTAACTTTCATCCTCTGCTGGAGGTAATCAAGGAAGTCTATTCAATATTTTCAGCCCAGGGAGTAAAAATAGCAGGCAGTTGTTCCTACCCATGGGGACCCACGGAAACCCAGAGCCAACATGGGGAGGCTAAGTCAAAGGTCTCACTCACGGTGCAGCCATGCTCTCCTGTTTTCTTAGCCCCTGCCGGGTCAAGCTTCTTCAGGGTGTCCTGAAACCCCAACTGCCAGCTGAAGGTCTACAGTTTCTTCCTCCACATCCCTATCCACCTGCCCAAGATCCTCCCTGCTCCTCGCCATCCTGGACCAACCAAAAGTTGAATGGACGCTGTGCCGTGCTGGGGCCCCTCAGGACCTCCGCAGAGCCGCTTCCTGGTGCTACGCAGCCTCCTCACTCAGAGCCCGGGGGCTGGACTGGCTTGTGGGCTGGGGGCTGATGGTACTGCTGGCCCAACACTGCTCTCTTTGTGTTTGGTTTTGTTTTTGTTCTTGTTTTTCAATTCTTTACTTTTGATACTGTGAAGATCTTTCCTGCCGAAAGATAAAGCAACATTTGGACACAGAGTCGGTGTGTTGGTGGTTTGCTGGTCTGGGATGGGGGTGAGGTGAGGAATGTACTCAGAAGCATGGGCTCTGCCTTAGTCATTAACCTCATTGAGCACATACTATGTGTCAGCAGTTCAGTAATTTCCTCTTAATTCTTACAGCAGTTCTAAATGGGACTGTTATCCCAATTTATAGATGAGGAAACTAAAGCTAAGACGGGCAAGTGACTTCAGCACTCAGTCTGGCTGACTAGGATTAGAGCATAGGCCTGTATAACAGCAGCATCTGTGCTCTTTCCTCCTGTTGGGAGGACTCTGGTATGTAAACTTGAGCAGCTGTTTCCCCATACTGTGTTTGTTTCCCCCTCTGCAAAACCAGTGAGTTGGAGGAGTGAGACTCGATCTCTTTGCAACTGATGTGAGATGGAGTCTGGGAAAGGCTTACGGCCTTTATGGACTGTACACCTGTAACCTGGGTGATTCACATTGTCAGGAGAAGTGGAGTAAATGAAGTTCCTATAAATTGGATCTGACTTTCCAATGGGAATGAGACCTGCAACCTAAGTACTGGATTGTTGAGGATAATGAACCCTTCTGTAAAGTAAAGCAAACTACCTCATTCCTACCCCACCACCCCCCCACAGTAAATTTGGTTCTTAAATTCAGATTTTAATATAATAGGTTTGTTAAACAATGCTTTCTCGTACATACTTGTGTTTCCAACTCCTTGTCCCCAATGTCATTTTCTCTCTAAAACTGACACTTAACTTGAGCTTGTGTGGGAAGCAGTGGAGGCTGTGGCCACTCAGTCACTAAGAGCCCTTTATGGAGAGGTGGGAGCAGGATCAGAAACTGTTCCCTCCCCCTTCTATTCCTCCCAGGTTGAATCCCACCACGGGCTGTCAGTGCCAGCTTCCTCTTCTAAAGATGTTAAAAACCATCACTCACAGGCTCACAATTCCTGGTCCCTGGACTTTCCTAATCTCCAAGAAAGTATGCAAACTCCCCTGTGAAACCTGTCTGTATATGTATTACCTTTGTTCTTCTTTCCTTTCAACTCTTGCACCAGGCTCCCGTGCTGCAACTGAACTGGCATAATTATCTAAAATTCTGCTTCATCATTCAAAAATTGCAGGTCTGATCAAGGAGCTGCTTTACCTACAGAGAAAAACCTGTGGGTGGCATTCAGAGGCTTCCACAACCAGCCCCCACCTCCCAGCACTTCACTCCAGCAATACAAGATGACCTCAGTCTTCATCTAGGCCTGGCACTCTCAGGTCTCCCAACTTTCGCTCACACATTTCCTTTTTCCTAGATTACCTTTCCTTTATCATTTCCTGCTTATCCTTCACATTCCAGCTGAAAGACCATTTTACAATGAGAATCAATTTGCCCTGCCTTGTGATGCTTCCAGAAAGTACTGCTTTATCTGTCTTAAAATATTTCTCCTGAATATCAAGATCCATTATATTTCTGTCTCAACTAATCCATAAACTCACAAGTCAGGTTTGTGTCTTCATCTTTCATTTGCTTCAGCACTGTGCACAATACCCAGCATGTGCTCATGTTAAATACATGAATGGAGGAAAGAATAGTACTGACCCATCACTGCTCTTCAAAAGTCAACAGTGGGCTTGCCTGGGTGGCTCAGTTGGTTGAGCCTTGACTCTTGATTTTGGCTCAGGCGATGTTCTCCCAGTTGGTGGGATGGAGCCCGGAGCTCAGGCTTGGCAATGACACCGCAGAGCCTGCTTGGAATTTTCTCTCCCTCTCTCTGCACCTTTCCTGCCCTCACGCTCATTCTTTCTCAAATAAAAGTCCCCAGTGAAGTTGAAGTTACTTTTGACAGGGCCCTGCATGCCCTGGTCCCTGTCTACCTATCCAGCTTTAGCTCTGACCACTCCTATCCCTACAGCAGCCGGCCACGTGACCCGTCTGTTCCTTGAGGAATCTGTGTGCTTGCACAAGGCCAGACCTTCACTCCTGCAGGGCCCTCCATCAGAAGGCTTCTCTCCCTTTCCTCCCCTCCCTGTTCTGAGATTCTACATTTTTCTGGAAGCTCAGATCTAGGTCTCCTCGAAGCCTCTGGTTCCCCAGGCAGTGAGTTACTCTAAGCTCTATCACAGCATTTACAATAATAATAACTTCGTACATAAGTTCAGACCCTCAGCGAAAACACTGTCATCAGTATTTTATTTATCCCTCACCACTCTGAACATACGTGTTGTCACATAGATAAGGACGCCAGTCAGAGCTGCAGTGCAAGTTGATTCGTTACCCGCGCCCCGTGCCCGGGATGGAGTCCCCGGTGGGGTCCCAGCTGGCCCAGTCCCGGAACGTGCCAGATGACGTCAGGCTATGGGCGACGCTAGGCCTCCGGTAGGCGGGTCTCTTCTGTATCTCCACTCGTGGGACCTTCCACCAGGCTTCGTTTGAGCTTTTAGCGCATGCTCCAAGTCCTCCAGCGTCCCATAATGCATTGTATGACGCTTCGCCCTCGCCCCTGGCAACAAATGCGCAGCCGCCCAAGGGTACTTTGACGCTGCACTGCCTGACAGGGTCTCGGGAAAGTTTGTCCCTCTGCGCGATCCGGCACTCAGAGGTCGTTGCTAGGTGCCGACCTTCCGCTTCTTCACATCTGATTGGACCTCACGCAAAAATTGAGGCGGGGTTTTACCGTAGCGCGCCTGCGTACAGCAAAGGATGGAGGACTCGGAACCTGAACGGAAGGTGGGAGCGAGGTAGGGGTCGGTGCGGGTGGCGAGCTGCTGTGAAAGCGGGGGCCTGGGCCTGATTCATGTGTATCTGTAGCGTGTTCGCACAGATGAAGCGACTGCCACAGGAAGCCGCTCCGAGGCGGAGGATGAGGACGACGAAGACTACGTGCCTTACGTGCCTTTGCGACAGCGGCGGCAACTGTTGGTGAGGGCCTCGGGTCGGAAGAGAAATGAGGGTGTGGGAGGGAGGGTGGCATCCAGTGGAGTGAGCTGTCAGTAGTTGGGACCGTGGCCCCTAGGCAAACCAGGGACTGCCAGTCTGATCTGAGGGGTAGGGCACCTCCATGTCGCGTGGCACAGGACCCTCTCCCAAAAGCCAAGATCCTGACGCAAGCCCCCTGGGCCCGATACTCCGCTTTGTCTTGGGCTTGGCTCTGAGGGGCGCTGGTGGAACCTCAGCTCCAGAAGCTATTGCAACGAAGGCGCAAAGGAGCTGCGGAGGAGGAGCTGCAGGACAGCGGCAGCGAGCCCCGGGGAGATGAGGACGACATCCCTCTGGGCCCACAGTCCAACGTCAGCCTCCTGGATCAGCACCAGCACCTTAAAGAGAAGGCTGAAGGTGTGCTGGGAAGCAGCGGGGAGGCTCAATTTGGTGCACTGCTTTGGCATGTCTCTGACATCTGCTTCTTTTCTCAGCTCGCAAGGAGTCTGCCAAGGAGAAGCAGCTGAAAGAAGAGGAAAAGATCCTGGAGAGTGTGGCAGAGGGCCGAGGTATGGTTGTGGTCAGGCAAGGGGAGAGGTGGACTAAGCCTCCTCCCTAGCCCCAGGCATGTTATATCTGAAGGTCCTGGCCTCTGGGAAGCAAGAGCCATCCCTGAGCCAGATCTGTCTCCTCAGCTTTGATGTCGGTGAAGGAAATGGCCAAGGGAATCACATATGACGATCCAATCAAAACCAGGTATGTCTTTCTAGTCTGTGGAAAAGCAGTCATCTTTACTTGGAACGGTATGTAGCTGAGCCTGGCAGGGACACCCCAGAGCCAGCTGTGCCTGGGACCTCTCTTGACCCCCACCACCCACTCACAGTTGGACACCTCCCCGTTATGTCCTGAGCATGTCTGAAGAGCGGCATGAGCGCGTGAGGAAGAAGTATCACATCCTGGTGGAAGGAGATGGTATCCCACCACCCATAAAGAGCTTCAAGGAAATGAAATTTCCTGCAGGTACTGGGAATTTGATGGTCAGACAACTGTGAGCCTGTGTCCCAGCCTCCCCTGAGCTTAGCATCTGCAGTGATGAGTCAGGTAGTGAGAATGGAGGGATTTGAGGAGGGGTTTCTTTAGGTTTGAATTACATTTGCCCCAGTTGTCCCTATTTACTGTCCTCTGCCATTAGGGAGCTTCAGTGGGCAAGTGACATTAGCCTTAAATGGACCTGGGTGCAAATCCTGCCTCCACTCAGCCTAGAAGTCTTGGACAAGTCTATTTTTCTCTCTCTCTTTCTCTGGGCCTCATTTGTAACTCAAAGAGGGTAGTGCTAATTTTACAGCTTTGGGGGCCTGATAAAGTATCCATGAGACACAAGGATGATGCTAAAGTTGTTTTCCATAGCCATCCTGAGAGGCCTGAAGAAGAAAGGCATCCACCACCCAACACCCATTCAGATCCAGGGCATCCCCACCATGTGAGTATGGGGGGCCCTGAAGAGGGTGGTGATGAGAAGGAGTAGTCACTAGGTATCCATCTGGAGACCCATTCCCTACATTCTACTGAACCTGATCATCGGGCCTGTTCTCTCCCAATAGCCTGTCTGGCCGTGACATGATAGGTATTGCCTTCACGGGTTCAGGCAAGACATTGGTGTTCACATTGCCTGTCATCATGTTCTGCCTGGAACAAGAAAAGAGGTTACCTTTCTCCAAGCGTGAAGGGCCCTATGGACTCATCATCTGTCCCTCAGTAAGTAAGCTAGGCTGGAGGGCAGGGCAGAGACAGGCCTGCCTTCTGGTGCTAACCTCTGCCCCTGTGCCTGTAGCGGGAGCTGGCCCGGCAGACCCACGGCATCCTGGAGTATTACTGCCGCCTGCTACAGGAGGATAGCTCCCCACTCCTGCGCTGCGCTCTCTGCATTGGGGGCATGTCTGTCAAAGAGCAGATGGAAACCATCCGACAGTGAGCATAAGCACCCCCTGGGCCTCCCCAGAGCCCCTAGATAAGCCAAAGGGCCCTTTGCTTTAACTACCCCCACATACCCTTACAGAAACCTTCTGTGGACCTAGTCCTCAAGAAGCTTTTTGTCTGATGGTGAGATCAGTTGGGTTGGGACAGAGGGATGTGGTAAGGTACTGTGGGAGCACAACAGATGGAATGAGGACATTTGGGAGGTCAGGGGGTCAGGGCATTCTGGGCAGAAGGCACAGAGGTGGAGGACCCAGGGTTTCCAGGAAGGTCAGAGCCATCCAGTGTGGTCCATCATGGAAGCTGAGGCACTAGGGCAGGGCTGGATCCATGGCCTTTCCACACAGCGCAGTCCCTAGGAGACAATGCCAGATGCCCTGGACCAGGCTCTGGGGTCACAGACCGGCCAGACCTAGACCCTTCTTTCCAAGGTATTCCCAGTCTCAAGGAAGATTCAGATACAGAAAAGATTAATTCCGCATACCAGGAAAGTGAGCCCGTCAACACCTACAAAGGGAGTTACAGGAGCACAGACTAAGGCCTATTTGGAGATTCAGATAAACCCTCCTGGGGGCAAGGGGAGTGAGTGATCTAGAAGGGGGAAGGATATGCAAGCAGAGGTGACTCATGTCTGGGTAGGAGCTCTGGAGCAGAGCAGTGGTCAAGAAAGCTGTAGCCCCTTCCAGGAGAGATGTGTTTTGCAAGTAGGGCAGGGTGGCGGAAGTGATGAGGGGACAGATGAGGAGAGACGGGAAAGAGGCCAGAGAGCAGAATGAGCAGAGTGGCAGCCCTTAGGTGCAGGGATGGGCAGGTAGCCCTGACCTCAGGGTCTCTTCTTGATCTCCAGTGGTGTGCATATGATGGTGGCCACCCCTGGGCGCCTCATGGATCTGCTGCAGAAGAAGATGGTCAGCCTAGACATCTGTCGCTACCTGGCTCTGGACGAGGCTGACCGCATGATTGACATGGGTTTCGAGGGCGACATCCGCACCATCTTCTCCTACTTCAAGGTGCCCATGCCTGCCTGGCCAGGGCTTCTGGCCACCCTCCCCAGGATGCCACATTCAACTGTGGCAGGCCCTGAGGCCCTGCACTGCACACCCACTGGCCCTGATTCAGGGGGCTACATCCCAGCTCCTTGGTCTTCCCAGGCCTCCCATTCCCACCCTACTCTTTTTCAGGGCCAGCGGCAGACCCTACTTTTCAGTGCCACCATGCCTAAGAAGATTCAGAACTTTGCCAAGAGTGCCCTGGTAAAGCCTGTCACGATCAACGTGGGACGTGCCGGAGCCGCCAGCCTGGATGTCATCCAGGTAGGCAAGCACTCCTGATGAGGACACCTTCCAGGGTCTCTTTTGTGAGGGTTGGATCTGGCTAGGCTCCATCAAAGCTGTTGGAGTAGGGTTGAGGGACCACCTTGTGGTCACTGGGGGTTTCATCTAAGCCTCAGCCCTTAGCAGCAGACATTCTTAGGGTGACCAGTCCTTGATGACAGGATTGGGGGCCCAGGCTCTGTGGCAGGGTCATGGCTGGTGAGCCCATTTGCAGGCCCACCTGACCTGGCCCCTGTGGTGGCAGGAGGTGGAATATGTGAAGGAAGAGGCCAAGATGGTATACCTGCTCGAGTGCCTACAGAAAACACCCCCACCCGTGAGTGCAGCCAGTCAGGCTGACCCTGGACCTCTGGGATGAAGGGGAGAGGGCAGTGAGGGGTAGTATGCTGGAGAAGGTTGGGCATGCCCAGTTGGAGTCAACCCTCATGACTGGAGTTGGTCCTCTGGACAGGTGCTCATCTTTGCGGAGAAGAAGGCAGATGTGGATGCCATCCACGAGTACTTGCTGCTCAAGGGGGTTGAAGCGGTGGCCATCCATGGGGGCAAAGGTCAGAGTAGTGCATGCATAGGCATGGATTCTGCTGCCATTGCAGCCCCTCACCTAAACCCTTTCCCTGCCTGGTGAGCCTAGCACTACTTCCCAGACTCCTGCGGTCACTCTGATGGCTCCTGCCTAACCTTCCCCAGACCAGGAAGAACGGACCAAGGCCATCGAGGCATTCCGGGAAGGCAAGAAGGATGTCCTGGTGGCCACAGACGTAGCCTCCAAGGGCTTGGATTTCCCTGCCATCCAGCATGTCATAAATTATGACATGCCTGAGGAGATCGAGAACTACGGTGGGGAGCTTGGGGGTCAGTGGTGCGGGCTAGACCCCAACCCATGGGCAGTGGGCCAGAGGATCTGTTCCCTCTCTCTGCAGTGCACCGTATCGGCCGTACCGGGCGCTCAGGAAACACAGGTATTGCCACGACCTTCATCAACAAGGCCTGTGGTAAGTCTGCCACCAGGGCCACCTCAGCTGTCCCCTGGGTCATCTGCCTGTGGCTACATGGGTCTTGGCTACAGGGCCCAGGGTTGGTCCTGATGGTTCCATCCTTACCTCCACAGATGAGTCGGTGCTGATGGACCTCAAAGCCCTGCTGCTAGAGGCTAAGCAGAAAGTACCACCTGTGCTGCAAGTGCTACACTGTGGAGATGAGTCCATGCTGGACATTGGAGGTGACTATGGAGCAGGAGTGGGGGTCCAGTGTTGGGGGGGGGGGGAGGGACATGACAGGAACACCAGAAAACAAGTTTGTGCTGCACATCAGAGGGCAGGGGCAGGAGGTCCTGCGGGAGCCAAGGTCTGGGATATGGAGCCTGGCCTTGCAATCATGCTGACTCTCACCCCCGTGCCCCCAGGAGAGCGTGGCTGTGCCTTCTGTGGTGGCCTGGGCCATCGAATCACGGACTGCCCCAAACTGGAGGCTATGCAGACCAAGCAGGTCAGCAACATTGGCCGCAAGGATTACCTGGCTCACAGCTCCATGGACTTCTAAGCCATCTATCATACCTTGTCTCCAAGAGGCCTCAGTCTCCAGCCACCTCCCACATACACACCAGCCCCTTGGACAAAAAGCCAGCATCCTCGGCCCAGCTGGCCTGGGCTGGGCCAGGCTGGGCCTGGCTGCCTGCTCCCTGTGTCCCCCAGGATTCTATTTTTGTTCCCCTTTACCCCAGTTCTCATTAAAGCACAAGCCTCTCTGGTCTCAGCCCAGCCCCGCCTCTGTGTTTCGTCTTACCTGACCCCTGCTTCCTGGGTAGGCCTCACCCTCTGACTTCCATAGCCCCTCTGAGGCAGGGAACTGGCATCTCCTACTGCTACCGCCAACACTCAGCCTGCTGGGTCTTAGTTGTGGAAGCAGCCATGTAGCTGGGGTCCCCTTCTGGGGGCTCTGGCTATCTCCTCTGGGCTAGCTGGATTGGTGACTCGAGAGACCGCATTGGTGGGCCAAGGGGAAATGGTTGGGTTTTCTGGTCTCTGGTTGGCTCTTTATAATCTCCAGCCTTGCCCCAGCCTCCCTCTTCCTGTCAGCTGAATGAAGCTCTTGGGGCCCCTTGGGAGGCGACTTCCTGCCTCAGGCCCCCTGCCCACTTGCCGGCCCACACAGGCTCCCAGTAGGAACCCTCTGTTCCCCTCACCAAGGGGGTAAGCAGATGCCACAGGACTGCTGCTCAAGCCACTAGTGCTCACTTACCTCACTCCATGCCCAGCTCTCTGTTGGGCTCAGGATCCAGGCAATCCAGATAGACGTCTGCTGGGAAGCTCCTAGGTAAGTGGCAGAGGCAGATGAGAAATGAATAACGGGGTGGCAGTCAGGAGACCGCTGGCAAATGGAACAGGATTTCAGCATCTGGCAAGGGGTAGGCAGAGGAAGAGCACTGGCAACGATTTCTCTGTGCCCAGCACTTCATGTGCAAGACCACATGCTTATCCCAGCAGGACAGCAGTTGCTCAAGCCATGTTTGTCACTTGTGTTTGGTTTGGGGCAAGTTACCTAATGTTTCTGAGCCTCAATTTCCTCATCATTGAAATGGCAATGAGCATGCAAAGGACATGGTGTCAAGCTACTGGAGCTCGGGGCTGCCCGGACTGCACTGGATACAAAGCCAGGTGGAAAGACCCTTGGAAAGATTTCCTGCCCGCACCCCATATGTGACCCCAAACGGTATTGCTTAGCCTGGTTACACATTCCTTTCTAAACGTGGCATTGAATGAGTGACATGAGTCTGTCCCCAGAATTCAGACACACACTCAGAGCCCCGATATTAGCCTCTGGCAAGGTGAGGCAAAAAAAAAAAAAAAAGGTGCCCAGCAAGAAGCAAAGTTTAAAAAAGAACGTGTGAACTCTCTAGGGGCCTACTGGGGGCACACCACCCACACTCACATGACCAGGCTTTGCCATGAGGACTGAGCTTCACTGGTGGGGCCCTGGTGCTCAGACAGTGTGGGGTGGTCAAGGGGACCTCCCAGGGGAAGAGGCAGCCTGGCGCTGGAGTGGCACAGTGATAGGGGGTTCCCTGGAGGCATTGGGCTGAAGGGAGGTAGAGGCCAGAACACAGCATCTTGAGTGATGCACTGAGGAGCCCAGGCTAGACCCAAGGGCAGTGGGAAACCAGGAAAGGCTTGGGAAGGGGAGAGACCGGTTGGTTTGGGGCTGATAGAAAGGACCATGGTGGGCCCTGTGGGACAGTGGTTCAAAGGGGAGATGTGAGGCTGGCAATGGACAGGGGCTGTGAAGACAGGAGCAAATGAATATTAGAAATATTTCCAAGATAAAGACAAGCAGAGTAGGACAGAGAGGGTACCAATCAGGGCTCAAGAGTGGGAAAGCAGGGAATTGGCCAGTCTGGCTAGAGGGGCGGTCCTGGGGCAGGGCTGTGGGAATGTCAGGTGCTGGGGTGTACAACCACCCTGCACAGAGGAGAGGTTGGAGCTTATGACTCACAGCCAGCTGACCCAGGTGCAGACATAGGTCATTTGCCATCCAGCGGTCTGAGGCCCCTGCTAGGGCCAGGCACATGTGGGCACCTTGGGCCAACTGAACCCCAAGGGAGAAATATGTGATGCCCCTACCCATTCCTAGCTCCTTTACTGAAGACAGGCTCCCCTCCCCCTCCCCAGCCCTGCAGCTGCCTCTCTGGACAGAGGGAGGGGGAAGTGGCCAGAAGGGGAAGTGTGAGGAGTTCCCCTCTGGCCTGTCACCAGTCTCCTCGGGCCATCGGAGTGGCAGCCCTGGGGCCTGGCTGCGGCCATGGAGCCTCTGGAGACTCCCATCAAGGACGGCATCCTCTACCAGCAGCACGTCAAGTTTGGAAAGGTGAGGACCCTGGCTGGCAGGCAGCTGCCCAGGACAGTAGGCTTCTGCCCCAGCCTCAGCCTACCAGGACCTAGGAGAATGGGGAAGGGAGTCAGGGTGGGGGACCCAAGCAAGGTGTTGGGGAGTAGAACAGAACCCCGTTCTCAGCTTGAGTGGGTTGGGCTGAGTGGGCCTTTTTGAGACTCTGCCTTGCTTACGGATGGGGAAGCCAAGTGTGGGGAGGATCTAAGACTCCAAACCTTGGGGCAGAGCAGAGCTGCAAGGGTAGCTAACCCAACAGCCTTCCTCCCTGTGTAGTAGAGGCACCTAGGCCCCTTGAGAGAAGGCGGGGGGCTGAGCTGGAGGAGCCCCCCCTGCAGAAGAGGGCTCAGCTCCTCTCAGCTCTGTTAAGGGACATAGGGGAGTTTACCTTTCTCACCAGGCGGTAGGCCCTACACCCTCACAGCTCAGCTGCAGCTGCTGCCTGGTCAGATAAACAGTCTGTTTCCTTTGCTTTACGCTATTTGCATGTTTCCTTCCTTGCCATCATGAGACTGAGGCCTTCCTCCTGCCCCAGGCCTTGTCCCTCTGGCCCAAGTGATCTTTTCTTTGGGTGTTAGGGGGTACCAACATAATGGTAGTGTCAGGTGATCTGCTTAGCTGCTAGATACTTTGGAGACATGATCCAGTAGAAGCCTCAACCTTGTGTTCTCATAACTTTTTGAGATATGAGGGCACTAGTGCCTGGGAGCGGGGGGGGGTCACAGGCAATTTGTGGAGTGGATTTGAACCCACAAATGACTGGCCCCAAGCACAGACTTCCCCCTGCTGGGCTGGCCCTGGCAAGGCCTCCTCCTCTGGGGCAAGCAGAGGCCAGCCTGGGTGGTCAGGAGCATTTGCCAAGCAGCTTGTGCAGAGCTGAGCTATGGGGAGAACTGCTACCCAAGGGTCTTATCCCTCATCCTCATCTCCCACAGAAGTCCTGGCGAAAAGTATGGGGTCTGCTGTATGCAGGAGGCCCATCAGGTGTGGCACGGCTGGAAAGCTGGGAGGTCCGGGATGGTGGCCTGGGGCCAGCAGGTGACAGGTCTGCGGGACCTGGCCGGCGTGGGGAACGGCGGGTCATCCGCCTGGCTGACTGCGTGTCTGTGCTGCCTGCTGATGGTGAGAACTGCCCCAGAGACACTGGTGCCTTCCTGCTCACCACCACAGAGCGCAGTCATCTACTGGCCGCACAGCATCGCCAGGAGTGGATGGGCCCCATCTGTCAGCTGGCCTTCCAGGTGAGCATAAGGCTGGTGGGCAGAGCATCCAGGGGCCAGAGGTGGACCACCTGACTCCCCCACCTTGTTCATCTCCATGCTCATTCACATCCTATCACTCAGCAAGTACCTGCCAAGCACCCATAAGCCTAGGGAAATAGCCCAGAAGCCCACAGAATGAATCTCCAGTGGCCATACATGCTATGGAGAACATGAAAGCCCGAGTAGGACCAGGGGTGAATGGCAGGACATTAGATGGGAAGGCCTCTCAGGAAGGGACAGTGAGACTGAGTCCTCAAAGACAAATAAGGACCCACCAGGCAAAGATCTGAGGAAAGAGTGATGCAGACACTAAGGTCTGAGAAGCGTCCTGAACAGAGGGAGCAGAGTGGGCAAAGGCCCTGAGGCAGGGAAAAGTTTGGTGTGTTAAAAGGGCAGAAAGGCCAGAGTGGCTGGAGGGTAAGGAATGGGTAGGAACCCAGGAGGGAGCAAAACTGGAGAATATGGTGGGACCAGCTGAAACTACTTTAGGACACATGGAGAGTTTGGAATTTTATTCTGAGTGAGAGAAGCCTTTGGCGGGGGTGGGGGGTCTTTGGGGAGCCAGGGACTGAGAGCTTTAAAGCTTCACAGGGTCTGTGATAGACCAAAAGGAAATGAGGCTGGAGGTTCCTCAAAAAGTTAAACATAGAGTTGCCATATGACCCAGCAATTCCACTAGTAGGTGTATACCCAAGAGAATTGAAACAGGTGTTCAAATAGCACTTGTATGAGAACATTCAGAGCAGCATTATTCACAATAGCTCAAAGGTGCAGACCACCCCAATGTCCATTACCAATGAATGGATAAACCAAATGTAGTCCATCCATACATGTTACATGGCCATATAAAAAAGAATGAGGTACTGATATATGCTAATACCATAAATGAACCTGGAGACCATCATGCTAAGTAAAAGGAGCCAGACACAAAAGACCACATATTAGTATGATTCTATTCATGTGAAACACCAAGAATAGGCAAATCCATAGAGACAGACAGCATATTTGTTGTTGCCAGGGGCTGGGGGAAGGGGGACTGGGGAGTGACTGCTTATGGGTACAGGGTTTCCATTTGGAACAATGAACAAATTCTGGAATTAGATAAAGGTGATCCTTGCACAATCTTGTGACTATACCAAAACCACTGAATTATACACTTTAAAATGGTGAAATGGTAACTTTTATGTTGTGTATTTCAACACAATATTTTAAATTAAAAACAAACAAATGAAGAAAATGAACAGGAGCAAGAAAACCAGTGAGGAAGCTGTTGCATGTGACCCTGGCCATACTACTATGGGCCAAGGTGGTTGTGGAGGAGGTGCTGATAGAGCTCCGAGGAATTGAGGGGATGAGGAGTTGGAAGGGGGAGTTGGCGAAAGAGGGCTTGGGGAGGATCTAGTAGCCAGTTCACTCATGTGTCCCATCCCTGAAGCTCCTGCCCCTTTGTCACTCCAAGCTGTTAGGGACACATACAGGCAGGCCCAGTCCCTGGCCAAGTGCAGGTGCAATGGGGACATCCTCTTGTTTGTCACTACTTTACAGCTCTCGGCACCCTCAAGGGGGAAGCTGGGGGTTGCAGGTGGGAAAATAGAGGGGTGCCCAAGGTCATGCAGTGGGTCAGGGGCAAAGCTGGAAGTGGCACTCAAGTCCCTAGGTGCTCCTGCTTGTCCTGGAGTCCTGGCTTACTGGCCCAGGGAAAGGATGTGGGAAGAGGAGTGGGGGTGAGGGCTCTAACTTCTGGCCTTTTTTCATTCCTTAGGGCACAGGAGAGTATCCCTCAGGATCAGGGGAGGTGGAGGCTCCCAAGAGGGGCCTGGTCCCCATGGAGGAGAATTCCATCTACTCCTCCTGGCAGGAAGGTGAGTCAGGGAGGTGCAGGTGCAGACTCAGCCACCCTATACTTAGGGCTGGGGCCTTTGGAGGACCCATATGGGCTGTACCTGATGCCTCACCACCATCCTGCCTGCAGAGGGCGAGTTTCCAGTAGTGGTACAGAGGACGGAGGCTGCCACCCGCTGCCAGCTGAAGGGGCCCTACCTCCTGGTGCTAGGCCAAGACGCCATCCAGCTAAGGGAGCCCTCCAGCCCCCAGGCCCTCTACACCTGGCCCTACCGCTTCCTGCGCAAGTTCGGCTCTGACAAGGTGAGGTGCTGGGCAGCTACCCCACCCCACTGGCCCTGCTGGGAAGGGTGGCAAGTGGAGGGGTGCCCCGGGTCCCTCCACCTCTAATCCGCCCAAACCACCCCCCACCCCCATGTCCAGGGCGTGTTCTCCTTTGAAGCCGGCCGCCGCTGTGACTCTGGCGAGGGCCTCTTCGCCTTCAGCAGCCCCCAAGCCCTCGACCTGTGCAGGGCTGTGGCTGCTGCCATTGACCGCCAGCGGGAGCGGCTGCCAGAGCTGGCTGGGCCCCGGCCCTGTCCCCTGCCTCGGGCCACCTCCCTGCCTTCACTGGACCCACCAGGAGAGCTACGGGAGGTGCCCCCGGGGCCCGAGCCACCCAGCACCCGGAGGGCATGCCTGGTTGAGCCCGGGCCCCAGAGCCTACCCCTACTGCTGAGCCCGGCACCCCATGATGAGTCGGCACCTGGGCTCTATGCCTCAGTGTGCAAGCGAGCCAGCGTGCCCCCAGGCAAGGCCGAGCACCTCTATGAGAACCTGTGCATGCTGGAGGCAGGTCCCGTGCTGCCCAGGGATAGGGACCCAGAGCAGGAGGGTCCCAGCCGCCGCAGCCCCCTGGCCAGCCCCATCTACCATAACAGCGAGGACTTGGGTTGGCCTAGCCCTACCCACGACAGCAGCCTGGAGGCCCAGTACCGGAGGCTGCTGGAACTGGAGCTGGATGACAGTGATGAGGTGGGGGGCTCTGGCCGCCCCAGTGCTCACTCAGGCTTCAAGGCCAAGCTAGTGACGCTGCTGAGCCGTGAGCGGAGGAAGGGCCCAGCCCCCTGCGACCGGCCCTGAAAGCCTTGTATGGATCTCTGCAACAGGAGAGAAAGGCGCTCTGCTCTCCCTGGGCCGGGAAGGTGGGCAAACAATGGACATCTGGGACACACACCTGCATCCACTCTAGCCTGTGGATATAAGGCAGGCAGCTTGGGGAGGACCCCTCATGTGCCCTGTGGGCCCCCCAATGTATAGTGTACAGATTTGCTAGTAATAAAACCTCCCAGCTCTGCTCTTGGTCCCACTTATAGCCCACACTGTGCACCTCCAATCTTCAGCTCCTGGCAATGGCACTCACTGATCCACATGGACACACAGCCCCTCACTCACGTGTACTGCACCTAACACCAGTGCCCTGTACTAGGTTCTGGGGGACACACATAAGCCAGACTTAAACTTTGCGACCCGTGGGCTCAAGTCCACTAGAGCAGATGTATGGGGTGCAGATAATTATGGCCCGTATAGTCCTGGGCAATAAAAATGGCTGGGACAGCAGGACAGGAGGAGAAATTGGGCTTGCTGATGAGTGAGGTGCCCTCTGAATTAAGTGTGAAGGGTAGGCAGGGCATTACCAGATGGGCAGCTAGCCCCAGGGCTTTCCAGGCTGAGTGTAGGTATGCACTGGCCCTGAGATGAAGGGAAAAGCATGGTCACAGAGGGCTCCAAGAGGCTGATAGGGAGTTGGTGGCCGAGCATGAGAGGCCTGACCATCCTTCAATGAGCTTGGTCTCATCTTCAGCAGAGAGACACAGCCAGATAAAGAAAGGAGCAGCATGGAAAACAAATTTGAGGGAGTCTAACTGGAGGCCAGGAAGCCTGAGCTGGGGAGGAAATAAGGGGGGGGGAGCGGGGGGGGGGGGGTCAAAGGGACTTCAAAGATCTGCACAACCAAAATGCCTGCTCCACTGAGACTTAAAAATGTGCAGACACTTCTAGGAAAACTTGGGCCTCAGTCTCCTCAACTGTCAAGGACAAAATTTAAATTACCTACCGGGCATGCATTCATTCCTTAGAGTTTTACTTACGTGCCTGTTCTATGCCAGGCACTGGGGACACAGCCATGTTCAAGACAATGAGGTCCTGTTCTCAAGAAGCCCACGTTCCAGAAGGAGATAAGCAAACCTCTTGAAGACTATAGTGCCCTCATGCTACTCTGGTCACTAACCCTGGGGCTTCCATGCACAAAAGCATCATGCCCCCCAAGAACCTGCCCCCCCCAGCCCCTTGACCTCAACTGCGCCTCAACTGCCCATGCCCTTGGCACATCCTGAACCTCTTCTTCATGACATTGATGCTCCCTCAGCACAGTCTTGTTTCCAAGCATCCACCTCTGGCCACCTCCTTTTCTCCTTCCAGCCCTCTTCCTCAAGCATGGCCCATAAAGCTCCTCTTCAGCCTCATTGACTTACAAGACCCTTTCCTCACCATCTGTGCAGTCACTGTCCGCATCCTTGTCCAACTTAGATTCTGTGCTCCACCAATGAAGTGACCCCCTTGTGCTCCTCTCTCCTTCCATCTTATTTGTCTGGCAAAGCGCCCAGCTTCAGATGAACCCAATTCCCCTCTGTGCCTGCACCCTGGCAGCTGCCCATGGCCACGGAAATTACAT
Source organism: Felis catus (assembly GCF_018350175.1). Taxonomy (NCBI): domain Eukaryota; kingdom Metazoa; phylum Chordata; class Mammalia; order Carnivora; family Felidae; genus Felis; species Felis catus. Next base: position 172,706,171 of record NC_058368.1, read on the forward strand.
AACCAGGCTGACCACATTCTCTCATGTTGTGATCTCGAAGCTCAGATAGACTCTCAGGAGAGATGCTTTCCTCCTCCCAAGACCTTCCTACCTTCTCCTCTCCATCCCTACCCATTCTCATCTCAAAGATATCCTGGAGAAATAGCAGCTGACAGAAGTGAACGCCTTTGTCCTTCCACCACTTCATCAACAAGGGCCCCAGCAGCTGCACCATGTCCCTCCACCCCTGCAATGGAAGAAATGTCTGTTCCCCAGCCCGCACTCCAACCCCAGCTCCTTACTGCACAGCTCAGCACACTGAGCTGTCCCCTCTCCTCAGCCCAATGAATTCTACCACCATCACCATCATTTCCAGCCACATGTAAACATGCTCTATAATTTAACATCTTTGAAGGAAACCCTTGGGGGCACCTAGGGGGCTCAGGCGGTTGAGCAATTGATTCTTGATTTCAGCTCAGGTCATGATCTCACGGTTCGTGAGGGTCTGTGCTGACAGTGCAGAGCCTGCTTGGGATTCTCTCTCTCTCTCTCTCTCTCTCTCTCTCTCTCTCTCTCTCTCTCTCTCTCCCTCCCTCCCTCCCTCTCTCTCTCTCCCTCTCTCTCTGTTCCTCCCCTGCTTGTGCACGCTTGCTCTCTTTCTCTCTCAAAATAAATAAACTTTAAAAAATAAATAAAAATAAAGGAAACCTTTGACCTCACATTCTTTTTTTTTTTAATGTTTGCATTTACTTATCTTTGAGAGAGCGCATGCACAAGCAGGGGAGGGGCAGAGACAGAGGGAGACAGAATCTGAAGCAGGCTCCAGGCTCTGAGCTGTCAGCACAGAGCCTGACACAGGCGCGAACCCAAAAACTGTGAGATTATGACTTGAGCCAAAATCATGTGCTCAACCGACTGAGCCACCCAGGCACCCCTTGACCTTGCATTCTGCTTCAGACCCCTCCCCATTCCCTTTTCCTCTTCACAGCGAAACTCCTCAAAAGAGTTGTTGATTACTTTCATTTCCACTTTCTCCTATTCTCCCTTTTGCCAATTCAAGTCTCCCCGTGGTCCCCCCTGCTCCATTACATCACTCTTATCAGGGTCACCAACTTCCTTGCTCCCCAAAACAAAAGCAACCTGGCTTCCCTGACTCCTCAGCAGCATTTGACACTCCACTTGGTTTTCTTCCATCCTCACAAATCTCTCCTTCCCAGCCTCTTCTGGCTCCTGCTCTGCCAGACTTCTGCCTGGGGCTCTGGCCTCAGACACGGTGTAGCTCAACTCTGGCTGCACACAGAATAACCTGGAGCCTTTTTATTTTTTATTTTTTTCAATATTTAATTACTTATTTTTGAGAAACAGTGGTAGGAGAGAGCGTGCATGAGCAGAGGAGGGTCAGAGTGAAAGGGAAAGAGAGAATCCCAAGTAGGCTCCACATTGTCAGCACAGAGCCTGATGCAGGGCTCATGAAATCATGAACCATGAGATCATGACCTGAGCTGAAATCAAGGGTCAGATGCTTAACCAACTGAGCCACACAAGCGCCCACCTGGAGCCTTTTTAAAAATGCCCATGCCTGGGTCTGCACCCAGGGCTTGAGATTCCATCAGTCTGGGTGGGGCCTGGGCACCAGTGTGCTTTTTCAATTTCCCGCGTGATTTCAGTGTGAGTCCAAGGTGGAAAACCACTGCCCTAAGTGAGCCAAACCTGTCTCCCAGTTTCAAAGACCATCTAAATGCTCATGATTACAAAAGATATATCTTCAGCACAGACCAGTCCCCCTGAGCAACAGATTTAAGAATCCAATTGCACGCTAGACTTCTGGATGTCTGAAAAGTATCTCCAAACGCAATGTGTGAAAAGAGGTTGTGGGCAGGGGGGTTGTTTGCAGTGCTGGCCACAGACAGAAAAGTCTGGAAGGATGTTGAAATCATGGGGAGATAGATTTCCTTCCCACTTATGGAAGCTCCTCCTAAGACTTTACCCATGACAGGGAAAGTCTTCCCATGATCGCTCAGGTTGCCGGCCATAGGGCAAGCTAAGGCCAGGGGGATCCCCAGTCACTCTGGCTACAGCAGAGACCCCTTCACCCCATGGTGACAAGCCAGCCCTTGGCAGCTCAGCAAATCCCAGGACACACTGGAGGTTACTCAAAGTATTAGGGTGATGGCCAGAACTGGAACCCAGAACTCTGGATCTCTGTTCTGGCATGCTTTTCATTACAAATCCAAGCCTGTTTGCTTTATGGCAAAAAAGTTTTTGTGAGGTCCCAAATGGTCTATGAAAGAGAATGTCTTTGCAGATCTCCAAGATTCTAGGGCCTCACCCCGGAACTGCAGGTGTCCCAGACACTAGGGGGCACTGTGTCCTAGCCTGAGGCCTGTTCCTTCCCTTGGGCTGCCTATGCAGGGAACACTGGTGGCATCATCCAGGTCTGAGCCTTGCACAATCTAAGGAATAGGACCCTGGAGTCCTCTGCTAGAGGGCTGCCAGGACCCCCAGGCTGCCACTTGTTCCTTTACTCATTTGCAGTTTCACTTTCTCAATCCTTCTTTCATCTGTTCATTCACATCTACTGTGTACAGACACTGGGGCAATGGTGGACAGGACAGACAAGTCCCTGCTCTAATGGGACTGACATTCTAATGGGGACAAAGGGCAATGAAGAAACAAGCACCTAATATAATGTGAGATGGTGGTAAGTACTATGGGGAAAAATAAAGCAGGGTAAGGGACTAAGTGCCTGATGCGAGTGAGGCATTAGGAGGCTATTGTTTTAGATAGGGTGATCAGGGAAGGCCCTTTGGAGGTGGCAGCAGCTGAGCAGAGACCTGAACAAAGTGAGAGAGCTGGTCGTTTAGATATCAGGGGAAACTGTTCCAAGCAGAAGGAGCTACAAGTGCAAAATCCCTGAGGCAGGAATATGCTTGATGTGTTGGAGGAACAGTAAGGAGGCCAGCATGCTTGGAGCAGAGTGAGCAAGGAGGAGAGTGGTGAGAGGCAGATTGAGCTTCTTAATGCGATGTACATATTAAGAGCCTTAGTGTTATTTCAAGCGCAACAAGAACCTAATGGAATGCTAAAAGCTGAGGATGATGTGATGTGATTTCTGCTTAAAATATCACCTTGGCTGCTGCACAGAGACTCTGGAGTAGGTAAGGATGGAAGCAGGAAGATCTGTTAGACTGTTAAGATGTCCAGGCACAAGATGAGTGGCTAGGACAACACTGGCAGCAGTGACCAGATATGGAACATATTCTGAAGGTGGAATTTGCAGAGTCTGTGGTATAACAGAAAGGAAGGATAATGCCATATTTTTACTGGATCAGGTGGATGAACTGTGATGCCATTTACTAAGGTGAGGAAAAAGGCAGAAAATCACAAGTTCAAATTGGGATATGATGAGTTGAGGTATCTAGTAAACCTCCAAACAGAGATTGAGCATGGCGTTGGATATTAGAGCCTGGAGTTCTTGGGGTGATGTCAGGGCTGGACATATAACTTGGGAGTCCTTGGCATATAGGTGTTATTGATAGTCACAGGACAAGATGGGGTCCCCGAGAATGAATGTAGCCAGAAAACATATTATGGCCATGTTGGGAGGCAGATAAGCCACCAAAGGAAGTGGAGAAGGAACAGCCAGTGGGGCAGGAGGAGGCACAAAGCCAGGGGAAAGAGGGAAGGCACCTGGACCAGTGCTGCTCCCTGGCAGGGTAAGAGGAAGGCTGAGAAATCACCATTGACATGATGACGTGGAGGTCACTGGAGACCCTGAGAAGAGGGAATCAGTTTAGAGGACTGGCGGAAACAATGGCCTGACTGAAGTGAGTTCAAGAAAGAGCAGGAGGTGGCTCAGTCAGCTAAGCGTCTGACTCTTGGTTTCAGCTCAGGTCACGGTCTTGCAGTTTGTAAGTTTGAGCCCCACATCAGGTTCTGCGCTGACAGATTGGAGTCAGCTTAGGATTCTCTGTTTCCCTCTATCTGCCCCTCCCCCACTTGCTCTCTATCTCTCTCTTTCTCAAAGTAAATAAATAAACATTTAAAAAAGAAAGAGCAGAAGGAAAGCAGGAACAGGAGAAAAGCAAGTGCAGACAAGGCTATAGATAACTCCTGTGAGAAATTCTATTCCCAAGGGGAATAGAACAAAAGAGCAATAGTTGGAGGGGAGATGGGGTCAAAAGAGGATTTCTTTACAGATAACTCTTACAGTAGTTTGTTCAGTGAGGGGAATGATGCAGAAGAGGGAAATGTGATGATGGCAGAGGGGGAGAACAGCAGCAGCCATGCCCTAGAATGAGCTAAGGGGTGGACGCCTATTCACTTACCCACACACTCTGGCTCTCAATTTCCCCTGCCACCTGCGCTGGCTGCCTGGGATGACCCATGGGGACAAAGTGGGGACTCTGCCACCCCCGCTAGAGTCACCCTGTTACACCCCCACCACAGGCGCTGACCGCTCTGGAGTGGGGTACCAGGCAACAGCCCATTTCATCAGTGTGGGGTTGTCCCAGGGCAGAGGGCTGTTGACTGCCTGGGGTCAGGGAATGGAAAGGCCCACAGGTCAGGCTGAGAGCCAAGCCAGGGGCTCCCTTCAACTCTGTCCGCTCCTGCCATTATCTTCAGCCTTCTGTAGAGGGTTCTAGAAACCTAGCTTCAAGATCCCCTGTCCCCTGGGGCGCCTGGGTGGCGCAGTCGGTTAAGCGTCCGACTTCAGCCAGGTCACCATCTCGCGGTCCGTGAGTTCGAGCCCCGCGTCAGGCTCTGGGCTGATGGCTCGAAGCCTGGAGCCTGTTTCCCATTCTGTGTCTCCCTCTCTCTCTGCCCCTCCCCCGTTCATGCTCTGTCTCCCTCTGTCCCAAAAATAAATAAAAAACGTTAAAAAGAAAAAAAAAAAAAAAAAGATCCCCTGTCCCCATATCATCTGAACCCACCTCCATGTGCTCCACACCCGCAAGTCCTTCCGGTTTAGAAATTCTGGAACCGCTGATGGCTTGCACCTTCCGCGGAACAACGCCTATCCTCACGATGGACCTGCAAGGCGAGTATTATTGTCCCATTTTTCTGAGTAGGAAACTGAGATTCAGGATGTCTAGGTCTGTTTGGTACCGAAGGCCGCTTTCTTTCGGCTCGGCCAGAGGGAGGCGCATGGGGCTGCTCGAGCTACCAGCTGGTCCCAGGACTAGGCGACCTGCAGACCAGACCCCGCCCAGGCTCTGCCCAGACTCCGCCCCATCAAGGGAACGCGGGCAGCCACAAGCCTTCCAGCTCAAAGTAAAACGGGACTTCGCGATTGGGCGGAGCGGAAGGATTGGGTGGGGCTTCCCAGTTGTAGAGAGGCCGCTCGCAGGCGTGGCTTTGACGGGGCGTGACCTGTGGCTCCGCCCCCTTCCGCGAGCTCAAAGCGGACTGCGGCCGTGGGGGCGGGGTCAGAACACGGGTGGCCGATCCCAACGCGGTTCTGTGGGGCCAGCCACCGAGCAGCGCCTCGGCGGGGCCGAGCAGGTACTGGCGACCGCGCGGGCGTCTCGGGCTGGGCCAAGCTGAGGGCAGGAGCCTGCTGGGGACCACGGAGGGCGCTGGGGTCGGGGCCAGTGTTGCGCTTCCTCTTGCGGGCCTGGGGCCCTGCCTCCGCCCCCGCCCCCGCCTTCCTGCGGCGAAGCCGGCTGCGGCAGGGCGGATTGGCGCCTGCGCTGCTTCCTGCGCCCGAGACTCTGCCAATGCTTTGGGCCCGGGTGGGGGACAGGGGAAACTGAGTCATGTCGGGATGGTAGTAGGCCTGTGTGGGAGGCACCACCCCCATTGGACTCCAGGATGAGCCCCCTACCTGGCCACGCTTTGGGATCCTAGCCTTCTCTGATTTCCATAGGGGCCACGGCCCCTCTGTGCCGCCCCCAGCGCCTGGGAGTCCTCATCAGCCTCGACCCATCTGGGAATGGCCAGGACCCGCTCCAGCAGCCTCCTTCCCCACCCCTCCCCCTCGCGTCCCGAGCCCCCGTGTGCTCCCTCCGCTGGCTCCGCACAGTGTCAGCTTACACGCCTTATATAGTCCGAGCAGGCTTCTGCGAGGCCTGCCTGTCGGGACCTGGGGGCGGGGGAGAGGAGCGCCGGCCCCTGACTCACCCTTCGGTCCGAGGGTTAAGGCTGGCTTGGAGGGAGTCCATGTCAAATTAGCTCTGCGGCCCACTCCTGAATGAAAAGAACCTCAAGACTGAGTGAAGGGACCCCCTCATCATCCAGTCCCTGGGGGAGGGGGGGACGGGGATTGCCCCTGCCTCTGCAAAGTGAGGTCTGCCAGCCACACCTGACAAGATGTATGCCTGCTGGTGCCCTGGGTGTGTTCAGAGGCTGCTCGTGCCTTCCTGGCACCAGTCCAAGGTTGGTATCCAGAGCTGGGCCTGCCTGTACACCCACCATGCTGTCCACTCACCTTTTCTTTCCTCCCAGGAGCAGGCACCATGGATTCCTTCAAGGTGGTGCTGGAGGGGCCTGCACCTTGGGGCTTTCGGCTGCAGGGGGGCAAGGACTTCAATGTGCCCCTCTCCATCTCCCGGGTGAGCCAAGGTTGTGGGAGGTGCTATTCCCAGGGGTCTTTGGGTGTCAAGTCTGTGGTGGGTGATGGGAAGAATCTGAGCAGGAGTGAGCCAGGTCCAGTAGGGCAGGAGGTATCTAGGTCCAGAGATGTGGTGGGCACCCACCACAAAGGCTCTCAACCAGGTGGGTACTGGGAGAGGAGCACCCACAGTTCCCCAGCACTGTCTTGTACTTGATGCCATTCCACAAAGCTACTGGGGCCAAATCTGAGGCCCCTGGGGTATGCCCATTCTGCAGCAGGGGAGCCTGAGGTCTCCAGGAAGTATCTAACCTGCTTGAGGGAGCAGTGCTTGGAGCCAGGCTTCAGGAAGAGCACTCTTGACTGCAGGATCTCACTTCAACCTCATTGCCACCTGGGAAATAGCAATTGTCACCCTGTTTTTCCAAATGATGGAACTCAGCGCTCAGAGAGGTGGAGGGACCCTTTCAGTGATTCCTTGGCAAGCAAGGATTTGAATTCAGGCACTGGGATGGTCTGCAGTTTGGTGGGGAGGAGGACACTCTCCAGCCTCTGTGAGGTTCTCTATCTTCATCCCCTGGTGCTATTTAGGATGCAGTGGCCTCTGACCCGAAGCAAGGGTGTGGAATGGGGCTCTAGGGTTCTAACTTCAGCTCCTGAGGGCCTTCCCTGTGAGGGGCGGAGCTGAGGGGCTGGCTCCTCCCTGTGGCAGGGGTATTGCCTTATAAGCCCAAGAATGCAGCCCCACGCTGGGATGGCCAGCTGGTGGCTGGAGTCTGCAGAGGTGAAAAAGGCTGGCTGAGGCCTGAACCCCTAAATGCCATCGGTGGACTCCTCAGTGGGTGACCATGAGGCCATGGCTCCAACTGTAGGGTCAGTTGTGGGACACAAAGAGGGTGCCCAGAGAGAATGAGGCCAGCCTTTGGGCTGGTGTCTGTGGCCTGAGGGTCAGGAGGGGGTAGGGACTTCCTGCCCCCACATCGCCTGTCCAGAGAGGCCCACCCATGAGCCCAGTGGGCAGGCAACTGTTGGCAGGAAGCCCAAGGCAAGCATAGCCTGGTGGGGGCCAGACGGTTGTCTAGGCACTGCACAGCCTGAGAAGGGCCCCAAGATCAAGTTTGTCTATGGGAGTTGGCTTGGTGGCCAGGGCAGGCAGGCGGTCACTGTTCTTTCCAGGGACCTTTCCATGGGGTTCCCCTGGAAACTGCCCTGCCCCTGGGTAGCTTACGGCAGTGGTCCCCCAACTACACAAACCCACCTCTACGCAATCTTCAACTCTTGCCAGCCCTGAGAACGTATTCTACATCTCCCTTTCCGGGAAAGTGCTGACCACTGTGGCTGGGGAGCCATAGGCTGGACTCTGAGAACTCAGCTTCTTCATTGGTGGAGATGGGCAACATAGTAGCCTGAGGGATGGACTTTAAGATGTGGCCTGTTGGGGGCACTCTGGGCCTGAGGTTCCTTGTCAGCAGCCCCAGCTGTGGGTGGGGCCACAAGCTGAGCCCAGCCCTGGAGTTGGACCTGGGCCCTGATGGGTGGTGGGGTAGGGTGGTCTTTTCTGAGGTAGGCCAGCCCCTCCCTCCCCCCTGACCCCAGGGAGGAGGGAGGGGCTAGGGCTGGCTGTGGGCCCAGGCCTGGGAGATGAGGTAATGTCTGAGACTTGGGGGTTGGGCCGCTCACTGGAGCCCTTAGGCTGACTCACCCCCACCCCTTGCAGTGTCCAGCCCTCTGGCTTTTCCCCTCCTTGAATCCTCAGGCCTCCCTGCTTCTCTAGCCACCCCACCCCACCCCACTCCCAGGGTTTTCTCCTGCTTCTCTCTCCACCTCTCTGATCACTGCTCTATCCCTCTTGTGCTTCCTGTCCTCCTCAATCAGGAAAGGAAATTCCCACCCCTCAATTCCCCACCCCTCCCTGAGCGCCAGCTGCTCCTGCCCACCCCCAAGACCTCTATCTACCTCAGGCTCAGCCCACACCTCCCAGGAGTCAGCATGTGTGGGTAGGGAGTGGCTGGACCAGGTTTCCCTTCTATTGACTCACCATGACCTTGAGTAAGTCACTTCCTTTCAAGGGTGTCCCTTTTCTATGCTCATTATAAGGGGTTGTTGGATTGAACTGAAAGCAAGAGAGATCTAGGCCCCAGACCCAGCCAGAGAGTAGCAAGTTGTTCTAGGTGGGCTGACCTCTGAGTTGGGTCCCAACACCCAGCAGAGGTAGCCTACTAGTGGAGCCTTAAGGTCAGCGTCAGACCTGGCCCTGCCTCTTGACTAACTGAGCAGCTTGAGGCAAGTTACATAACCTGTCTTTTTTCTCATGTGTAAAATGCATATAATCTGAGACTCCACTCCACAGGTTGTTGGAAGATTCACTGTTAGTATGTGACAGTACTAGGTGCTCAATAAATGTAAGCTGTTTTTGTTACCATGTAGCAGATGAAGAAGGAGGCACCCAGCTGTCTTGCCCTTGTAACCTCCCAAGCATGCAATAGAGCCAGCTCTCTCTTCTTGCCCTAGTCAGTCTTGCTGTCAGTCTCTGCATCTGGTCTCTCTGCCTTCTGGAGATCTCTCTGGAACCTCCTACCTCCCCTCTCCCTTCCTCAACTCAGTCTGTGCTTCAGCCCACTAGGGAGCCTCCTGGGGCCACGGATAGCCAGTCGCAGTTCTACACCCCCCCCCCCCGCCCCCCTGACCTATGAAGTGTGAATTTGCCTTCCAGCACTTCCCCCATAAAAGTCTACTTAATGCCAGGCTTCTTGCCAGAAACCTGGGCAGCCCTGTGGGCTTAAACCCATGAACAGCTGTCCCACCCCTTTCTGGGTCGCTGCCTCCGGGCTAGAGGGCCAGTAGGGTCCAGTGGGATTTGTCAGGGTTACCTCTATCAGGGGTCTGGGAAATACCCCACTGGAGCTTTCAAACTGCTGATGGCCCCTCCTAACCTCAAGGCCAAGTCCTGGTTCCTTCCCCGCCCCAGCACTCAAGGCCATCATTAAGTAGACTCTCTCACCCCCTGGGCAACACATCCCGTTGTCCTTTCATCAAGGCCCACCACTTCCCAGAAGTCCTTCCTGGCAGGCTCAGTTCATGCTAGTGGTGACCATTACTGCCAGCCACTATTACCTTATTTGCCACAGGAACCAGAGATTCCCAAGGCAGAGCCCAAAGGATTAGGGAAGAGGGTGATGTGGCAATTGAAGGCTTGGGGGTGACACTCTTTTACAGCCCTAGCTGACACCTTGGGCCCCTTTCAAGCACTTCATGGGGTACCTGGAGATGATGGGGGCCTGTTCCTGGCTCTCAAAGGGTCCTGGCAGATCCCTGCAGATGACTGCAGGACAGGGTGCTGGGATTGTAAGAGGTCAGTGAGAGCACCTCTCAGCGTCACAGAGGAGCTCACCATATGCACAAGCCAGAGGGTGGGCAAAATAGCCCAGGCAGGAGGCCAGCAGGGGGTTCAAGGGCTGTGGTTGAAGTTGAGAAGCTTGGGGTTTAACCTGAAGGTGGCTGCTTGTTGACATCATAGCAGTTTCTGGGCTGCGGGGAGGAGGGTCATGGAGGTGAACAAACAACTAAATAGTGATTGGGGTGATTGTGAGGTTCAGGTGAACTCCACCCCTCCCAGATTGTTTTAGTATTCAGCAGCTGCCCAGAAATATGTTGAATGAAAAGGCCTCCAGGTTCTAGAAGTGGGGCAGCTTAAGCAGAGTTGACTAATGTTGGCTTCAGTTTGGTCTGCAGAGGCTTGGGCCTCCATGACCTTCCATCTGTCTGCAGCTGACTCCTGGAGGCAAAGCTTCACAGGCAGGCGTGGCTGTGGGTGACTGGGTGCTGAGCATCGATGGTGAGAATGCAGGGGGCCTCACACACATTGAAGCCCAGAACAAGATTCGTGCCTGTGGGGAGCGCCTCAGCCTGGGTCTCAGCAGGTACAAGGGCCCTGGCCTGTCTGGTGGATGGGGGCACCCTCAGGCCTGGCCTCCTATCACCCCTTCCCCTTCTCCTCCAGGGCCCAGCCGGCTCAGAGCAAACCGCAGAAGGTAGGCAACGGACGTGGGACATGTGAGCGAGACATCTGGGTGGTTGGAGGGGTAGGATTGGACTATTGGGCTGACCTGCCCTCCCTGGCAACTAGGAGCCTTGATACTTCCATCCCTGGCCTGGAGTAGAGGATGGGGCCAGAGCTGGGAGAGTCTGGGAGACTGGGAGTTGGTTCCAGGGGCTGCCGCACGGTCTGGGCACCATGCATGACTGCCTATCTGTCCGCTGCCTTCCGCTGGCCTGTGCTACAAGCCGTACTCGTCTGCCCTTTGGCCCGCGTGGGCTGAGATCATTCCTCCCAAATGGGCCCCTTGAAACCTGAGCACCCCCCCACCTCCCCTAGGCCTCTGTCCAGATGTGTGGGGGTGGGGCTGGAGCACCGCTGTCCTCTCCACGACACGCCAGGGGGGCATTCACCTCCGGCTGAGCGTTCCCCCTGCCCAGCGTCCTCCCTGCCCGCCCTGCCCGGCTCTGTCTCCGCCCAGGCCCTGGCCCCTGCCGCGGACCCCCCGCGGTACACCTTTGCACCCAGCGCCTCCCTCAACAAGACGGCCCGGCCCTTTGGGGCGCCCCCGCCCGCTGACAGCGCCCTGCAGCAGAATGGGTACGTCGGTCCTGCCCACCAACCTCTCACGCCCACGCCATCTGTCCAAGGCCCCAAGCCCGCTGCCCGCGCTGCTGCTCAGTCTGCGTTGCGCCTCAGCCCGGCTGGAACCATGAGGCAGATCCGTGCGGCAGTGACCCCTGGCGGCTGGGGCGGGGGCTGTAGATACAGGGCCCCTCTGAGGGTGTGGCTCCTGCCCAGGGTCTGCCCTCCTGGAGGCTCTGAACTAGGCAGGGTCCCCCCCACTGGTGGCCTGGGATTGGGGTGTGGTGTCGGGCCAACTGAGCCCCAGACACTCAGTACAGCCTTGCCCCTGGCTACTCTGACCCCTTGCCATTTTTCTTCTTCCTTGTGTCTGTCCCTTTGTCCCTTTATCTGTCCATCTGTCTATTTCCTTCACAGGTGCAGACCCCTGACAAGTCAGTGAGCCCCCTCTGCCTGTTCCTTTCTTCCTTCCTTTTGGCATTCTGGGCGGTGGCCCCTCCCTACCCTAGTTGCCCTCCTTTCCTCTCACATAGCTACCCTCCCCACCCCTCACCTAGCAGGGCCCTGGCCTTGCCCTCCTCCACTCTCCTAAGCACCATAGCCCACATGCACCAATGCTGGGAGGGGCTGCCCCCACTACCCACCCCCAGCATGAAGTTCTGAGCCACGCCCTCCCCACAGACAGCCGCTCCGGCCGCTGGTTCCAGATGCCAGCAAGCAGCGGCTGATGGAGGACACAGAGGACTGGCGGCCTCGGCCCGGGACAGGCCAGTCCCGTTCCTTCCGCATCCTTGCCCACCTCACGGGCACCGAGTTCAGTAAGTGCCAGCCCAGGGCAGGGCGGACTCTCCTGCTGGCCCCTAGCCTGGGCCTGGGCTCAAATGGAGCCTGCTCTGGCGCCCTGTGACCTTCTGCCAGGGCTCAGGGCTGGGGTGGCCTTCTGTCTTCCCTTGGTCAATGCCTGCCTCTGCCCTCTCAGTGCAAGACCCGGATGAGGAACACCTGAAGAAATCAAGGTAAAAGGATGGGCAGTAGCCCCTCTTTCTTACCTCTTGTCTCTTCCATTCCAGCCACTGCCCTATGTCTGCTTCTGAGGGTCCACAACCAGGGCTCTCCATTTTCCTTCCTTCCTTCCTTCCTTCCTTCCTTCCTTCCTTCCTTCCTTCCTTCCTCCCTCCCTCCCTCCCTCCCTCCCTCCCTCCCTCCCTTCCTTCCTTCCTTCCTTCCTTCCTTCCTTCCTTCTTCTTTTCCATCCTCCCTCCCTTCCTCCCTTTCACCTCCTTCCTTCTACTTCCTCCTTCTTCTCTCTCTGCCCCCCCCAGGGAAAAGTATGTCCTGGAGCTGCAGAGCCCACGCTACACCCGCCTCCGGGACTGGCACCACCAGCGCTCTGCCCACGTGCTCAACGTGCAGTCGTAGCTTGGCCCTCACCGGCCGGCTGCCCTCTCTGCCTCTCTCTTCTGTTCCTCCCACCGAGGGCACCCCCCTTGGTTGCTGCAGCTTCTGCCTACCCACTCCTTTCCTGCCCCTGGACTGAGCCTCCTGCTGGCCTGGCAGAGAGCCTGGCTCTGTCTGACACTGCCTTCCCTCTTTGCCCTATGGTACTGCTATCTGCCAGGTCTGTGCTGGCTTAGGCATGGAAATAAACATTCTCAGCCCTGCTTTCTCCGCCTTTGTCTTCTATCTTTGTGGGCTTGTTTTGGGTGTGGGGGTGTTAGGTGTTCAAACCCAGTGTGGGCCATGCCAGTCTGGGTCTCAGTGAGGGGTAGTACCTGCCATCAGAGCTAGATCTCTGGAATGAGGAAGCCTCAAGAGCTGCCTCAGAAGGGAGAGCCCTTCTCCACCTCCCAGTCCCACACAACATACCTGATGGCTAGAACCTGACTAGGAGAAGCTGCCCTACACATACCTATCCCAGTGGGACCTGGAGTCCAGCCCAGCAACTCTCATGTACCCAGTCATCTCCCATGGGGCCAGGAAGACCAAGGTTGGGGGGTGGGGCCATGCCAGGAGCTCCAGCCATACAGGGCCTTGAATGGCAGATCTTGCAGCCAGGTGCCCAGGACAGAAGCCCCAGCCCCAGCCTCAGCTACACCCCAGGAACCCTGGCCTGGTGAGAGAGAGTGGGCTTGGGCCTTGGGAAGGGTGGGTAGCCTCCAGGGGCATGCAGGGTGAGGGGGGGGGGTGCTCCAAGTTGCCCCTGGCTCGACCCTCTGACACTTGGGGTCCCTGGGCAACCCCCTGGAGCCACTTTCCTTGGCCCTGGCAGGCCCTACCACCCCCAGCCCCACTAGCCGCCCACCCTGGGCTGTGGACCCTGCATTTGCTGAGCGCTACGCCCCGGACAAGACCAGCACGGTGTTGACCCGGCACAGCCAGCCAGCCACACCCACACCTCTGCAGAACCGCACCTCCATCGTGCAGGCAGCCACTGGAGGAGGCACAGGAGCAGGTGGTGGCAGCAATGGCAAGACTCCCGTGTGCCACCAGTGCCACAAGGTCATCCGGTGGGTGGCCCGGTTCCTTTCCTATCCTGGCCTTTCCTGTCCTAAAGCCTGGCCCTGGCATCTTTCCGACCTCTGCTCCCCCGTCTGCCTCCCCACTCATCTCAGCTGTCACTGTGGGAGGATAAGGATTCAGTTCCCAGTTGCATTGGGGGCAGGGACCTGGCCTAGGTCCTCAGATTCTGCATCCTGCATTACTTCCCCCACCCCACCCTGCATCAGCCTCTATCAGTGTTTGCCCTGCTGAAATGGAGGAAGTACCAACAATACATTCAAGCAGCACCCCTAGAAAGGCTGCTGTCTGGGCAGGGAAGGGCCTGCCCCTCCCAGCTCCTCTGCCTCTCCTTCCTGCTCACTTGGTCTCTGCCAAATCTCTGCTCTCAGAGTAGACAGGCCAGAGGCCTCTCTCTCCTTGCACTGTTCCCTGGGGCCCAGCAAGGTCACACAGCCCCCCAGAGTCAGTATGCTGGCTTCTAGAATCTTGGTAGTTCTCAGCCCTGGTCTCGCACTGCTCTCGACTCCTGTCAGCTCTCAGGCTCTGCAGAGAATCCCCTTCTTCAGACACCCTCATTTATTTGGGACCTGCAGGCCCTTATCCAGGCCAGATGGACTAGGCAAGTGGGACAGGGTGGGCACCAGGGTCGGCTCAGGTACCTACTGGTTTTCGGAGCTGATGGGCACTCTGGGCCTCCCGTCCCCAGGGCACCAACTCCTCTGGTTTGTCTCATTAGGCCCAAGTCAGCCGCCCCCACCCAATGTAATCCTCCTTATTCCAATGCTGCCTCTGTCCCCATCTCTTGTCATCAAAGCAGCACAGTTTCATCACTGTGTCATCACTTGGGTCACCTCCCAAGCCTGTTTCTCCTTTATTTGGAAAATTGGGAGAAAGGGTTTCCCTTCCAGGCTTCAGAACAGGTGTTCACTAAACCCACTTGGGCTCTGGCCAGGACCTCCCACCTCTTCTGCATACACTCCCACTTACTGCCCTCGCCTCCCTCTTAGGGGCCGCTACCTGGTGGCACTGGGCCATGCATACCACCCTGAGGAATTTGTGTGCAGCCAGTGTGGGAAGGTCCTGGAAGAGGGCGGCTTCTTTGAGGAGAAGGGTGCCATCTTCTGCCCCCCCTGCTATGATGTGCGCTATGCACCCAGCTGTGCCAAGTGCAAGAAGAAGATCACAGGCGTGAGTAGGGCTGGCAGGTGGGTGGGAGGGTGAATCTGACCCTGTCAGCATTGAGGAGTACTATTGAGCAACTCTTAGGCCTAGAGGCTCTCCTGTCATGAGCCCTTTGGATCCTTAGCAGCTTCATAAACAGTCTGCTACATTGGCCTCATTTTGTGTTAACCAGGATCCTCTTAACAAATGACCAAAATCCTGCTCAGAGGGGCTCAAGCAAGAAAGAGTGTACAGGTTTCCCCGGTTCTCTGAAAGTAGAGTGTTCCTATGAAAACTTTCCCAAGCCAAAATGGCATAAAGTGAAGAAGCAAGTACTGTTCATTTATATGGAAAAAAAACTTGAGCATTCCCAGACCCAAAAAATAACCTCTTGTAGGCTTTTCTGGTACCTTAGGACACATCTTGCTAACAGATGCACGAAGTAAATTGAGATAAAGCACAGATGCTCATAGACACAGTTCAGAACTGTGGCTGCTTGATGCTGAGATGCTGAGTGTGGTTTCCAGGGAAGGAGCTGGGCGGGGCCGCTTGCTGCTCAGGGTACAGGGTGTGTGCTGCCTCAGTAATGGCTCACTACAAAACAAAACGCTGAACGCTGTTTTCACTTTTCGCCTTTCTTCCTAAAAGCAAAATTCCTTATCGGATTCCTTTCAGTTGGCGGGTCTCTCATAAAAGTGAGGTGGTGTAACATTGACATTCGAAAAGCGAGGGATATGTGTATCAGCTCAAATAATCAGAACGCCCAAGGGGCACCAACTTCAGGCCCTGCTGACTGCAGGTCTCGGGGTCATCAGGACTTTTTCCACTACTTGCGTCTGTTTTTGTCTGCGTTGGCCTTGTTGCCCGCGTACTTTTCCCAAGAAGGTGGCAAAGACGGTGCCACAGTGGTGCCAGGGTTACATCTCCCCAGCTTAGCACTGCAAAGAGAAGCTTGCACCTCCGTGCAAGCTGATGCGTCAAGGGGCCCGGTGCTGATGCTCACTGGAATAGCTTGTGTCACATGCCCATCTCTGGACCAATCCCTAGGACTCGGATTAGCCAAGCCCAGGTGACACCCACCGAAGCAGGGGTCAGGCAGCCCTACCTGAACCATAGACTGAGTGAGGGAGGATTGGTTCCCTGAAATAAAACAAGATGACATTACCCAAAGAAAGAAGGTAGGTGCTGATGAGGCCAAAATAAGAGATGCTGGCTGTGTCCGTGGGATTGCATTCAGCTGCAATAACTAAACCTTACCGCAGAGATTTAAACAGAAGCGGTTATTTACTTCAGCCATAAGAATTCCAGAGTTGGGGCGGCTGGGTGGCTCAGTTGGTTAAGCGTCCGACTTCGTCTCAGGTCATGATCTCACGGTTCGTGAGTTCAAGCCCCATATCAGACTCTGCCATCAGCGTGGAGCCTGCTTGGGATTCTCGCTCTTTCCCTCTCTCTGCCTCTCCTCTGCTTTCAGTCTGTCTCTCAAAAATAAAAAAAAAATAAACATTTAAAAAGAATTCCAGAGGGGCACCTGAGTAGCTCGGTCAGTTGAGCATCCGACTCTGGCTCAGGTCATGATCTTATGGGTCGTGGGTTCGAGCCCTGTATCAGGCTCCGTGCTGACAGCTCAGAGCCTGGAGCCTGCTTTGGATTGGATTCTGTGTCCCCCCTCTCTCTCTGCCCCTCCCCCACTCATGCTCTGTCTCTCAAAAGTGAATAAAGATTAAAGAATTTTAAAAATAAAAAAATAAAAATAAATAAAAAGAATTCCAGAGCTGAAACAGCAGCTTAAGGATGCCTATTAGTCTTTTCCTGCCTTTGGCTCGGAAATCCTTAGCATGTGGACCCTTGTCCCCAAGCCTATCATATCATGGTTACCAGATGACTACTCAAGCCCCAGGCCTGATATTCTTGTATATTCAGGCAGGAAGGAGAGGGAAGGGCCAAATGGCATTATTTTAACAAGGTTTTGCTTTTTGACTCTGGAAGAAAAACCAGAAACTTGCATCTTCATCTCTGTGTTTGGAATTGTTATCCTATGAGCACCTGGGCTGTAGGGGATTTTGGTAAACTCAGTATTTTAGCCTTTGTCTCCCATAAGAAAGGAAGGGGAAAAGGAAGAGGGTCATGACAGGCTTTGGGGAGGCCAATCCATAGTGTCTGCCATGTCAGTGCATGAGAGGACAGAAACTGACAGGTAACTCACTGTGTCTGAAGGGCATAGAACTATGGAGTGACAAAGCCAGAAATGCAGACACTCAAATTTGTGATTCAAAATCCTGTTCTTTCCGGGGCTCCGGGGTGGCTCAATCGGTTGAGCATCCAACTTCGGCTCAGGTCGTGATATTACAGTTCGTGAGTTCCAGCCCCACATTGGACTCACTGCTGTCAGCACAGACCCCGCCTCAGATCCTCTGTCTCCCTCTCTCTCTGCCCTTCCCTTGCTCATGCTCTCTCTCTCTCAAGAATAAATAAAAACATTTTAAAAAATAATAATAATCTTGATTTTAAAAATCCTGGGGTGCCTGGGTGGCTCAGTGAGTTGTGTCCAACTCTTGGTTTTGGCTCAGGCATGATCTCACGATTCATGGGTTTGAGCCCTGCGTCGGGCTCTGCACTGACAGTGTAGGGACTGCTTGGGATTCTCTCTGTCTCTCTCTCTTTCAAAGTTAATAAACACTAAAAAATCCTGTTCTTCCCACTGAAGCTAAGCACACAGTAGAGCCTGGCCATATTTTCTGCAGGGCAACCTAGCTGCCAACAGGAGCCAGGCTTGGGACTTTGGTCAGTGTGTGTCATGAGCAAAGAGTGATGGACCATCTGCCTTCCCCCATTCATTCTCTTAAGTGTGGGCAGTGTGCCAGATAGTGTGACCCATGCTTGAGGACACGTTGTGAAGTAACAGGCCCTGCCCGCAGGAGCTCACACTAGGATGGGAAGACTCAGAGGATGTCAGGAGCCAAGGGTACAGTCAGAGGCAAAGGGGGCAGAACAGGCAGGGTGAAAGCTAAAAGGGTTCCTGTTGTATATGTATGGAAATTGACACCCAGAGAGGAGGAGAAACTGCCCAAGGTTACAGAGCATGAGAGCTATGCTGGAGTGGCCCCAGGCACTGTTGACTCCCCGCTTGGGCTCTTCCTGACATTTATGCCTCTCCTTATTTCTGGATACAGAGGCAGAGGTACCAGATGTGGCCAGAGAGCTCTGTGGTGATGTTCATATTAGTAAGGATTACTTTGAGCATGAGCAGTAGAAAACTCAAAATAGTGGCAGCTTATTTCCCACTTAAGAAAGTCCAGATGTGGGCAGTCCAGGACTAGTAGACAGATCTAGGCTTCTGTATCTTGATCCTTGGCCATTCTCAGCACAGGCTTACTAAACAGTCCAAGAAGACCCTTGAGCCTCAGCTAAAAATCTCCACGTTTCAGCCAGCAGGAAGCTGGAAAGGGAAGAAGGAATGGAAGTCTTGTGGCAGCCATCTTTAGAAGATGCTGCCACCCAACCCTTGTGCTTCCATCCCATTGGCCAAATCCCAGTCACATGACCCTGCTGAGCTGTAAGAGAGGCTGGGAAATATAGTATCTTTGGGGCAGTCATGTGCCCAGCAAAAAATGGAGGTTCCATCAGTAGACAGGAAGGGGGAATTGGATATGATCACAGTCTTTGTCACTGTAATGCCAATTTGTGTTGTGGTGCACTTAAAGTGTGTAGGCATCCGGCTTCACAATTGTACTATAGGAAGTCAGTTTGGTATTCCCGTCTTTTAGATGAGGGAATTTTGCCCAAGATCATAGTCATTTCCCAGCCAGGCTAGGCCATACCCCATTAAACTGTTTTAACAGAATGGGCTGGATCCCAGAACCTTTCCTGAGCTGGGCATCTACAAATCAAGGCCCTCCTGTTCAATGACTGCTCTGTCTGTGTTACACTGCACTCTTGTCCTACCTCACTCCCCCTTCCCGGGTGGGCAGGGTTATCACCCAGGCCACAGATGGGAAGCCAAGGCTAATAGGGCCTGGCTGGCTCCCAGGTCCTGGAGTAAGCCTTGGGTGGCAAACCCTCTCGTGCCCCAGCTCAGGCTAATGTTCCACAGAAACTCAGGGGCCCTTAGCTTCCCCTCTTACAAGGACTCAGGACCTGACAAACTCTAGGAAGCCCCCACCTCACCCTGGGGGGAAGGTGAAGGAAGCTTACCTCCGCAACCTGCTGGGTGCTCCATGCCCTGTCTGCACCCAGAGCTGAGAACTGTGCCTGCCCTGGGAGATCAGCGTGGAGCACGAGGAGAGAAATACAGGACAGTCAAATTGTCTCAGTGGAGGTGGAGGGAAGCAGCACAGCATGAGTGACACATTAGATGGGGCC